>NC_134358.1:331998334-332360001 GCF_048569485.1 Anomaloglossus baeobatrachus
TCACTAGGATTATAAGATTTAATGTAGAGTACGGTTCCCCCTTCCCATTGTTGGTGTAGGGGTAGGCTCTCTGCTTGGGCTATGAGAGGTTGTGGGTTCGCTTCTCAGGCAAGGCCCATGGACTTTGTATGGCTCAATTTAATTACCTGGTCTAATTGACAGTGCTTCCTATTAGTTTCCATCAGAGTAATTGGCTAGAAACTGAATTTTGCTTTTGTTTGTCCGTGTTGTGTGAGCAGTCACTAGGATTATGTGAATTATTGTAAAGCTAGCTTCCCCCTTCCAATTGTTGGTGTAGTGGAAGGCTCTTTACTGGGCTACGAGAGGTTGTGTGTTCGACTCTCAGGCGAGGCCCATGGACTTTGTATGGCTGCATTTGTAGTCACCAGAAAAGCCACTACTAATGTGTGTTCTGTATTATCTATGTGATTACATTTGTGACACCCATTCCCCACCTTGGGAGGAGGTAAATTATTTAGCGTTGCGCTGCCCTCTACTGCCTTGCTTTGGTATTGCAATTGATTTGAAAGCAAGGAAGTGGCTGTTGGGGGCGGAGCTTGAGGAGGCAGTTAAAAAGAGAAATCGATTAGATGCGGTTGAGTTGCTGTGATGCAGCAGAAAAAAGAGAGACCTCCATTGAGATATATGGGGAGTGTAATTATCACCCTATTCAGAGCGCCCCGTTTCTGCAACCACAGAGTACTGAAAAACGCAGTTAATCCAATTGATAGTGACATCCATCCTCCCAAAGCCGGGATAGGAAAAACGCTTGAACTAGTCCACTGTGTAAGAGATCTCTTTATTTATTGCTATGAAATGACTGTCTATTGGAAATGAAAAAACAACTTTGATTGACTAAAGTTTGGCTACAAGATTTAAGTAAAGTTCCTCATTTACGTTTTTACAGAATCCTTGGTGTCTGTCTTCCTTCAGCGGCCTTATACCTGGCAGATATCACCACAACTCATAGTCTCCTATCTCTGTTATTTTTCTTTTTATAATTTGCCACCTAACCTAGGGATTTGCTGGAGCCATCGGAGCCACCGTGACCTGAACATCCTCTGAGGTAGTAGGCCCGGCTTCTCACAAGGCGGTGCCGCAAATTACAAGTGGCATCACAAACAGGATGAATCTTATGTGCCTGCATGTACTGCTGTACACCAGATGAGGATTCACTACGGTCATCATATGTGAAAATACGCTTAACGGTGAGTTAAAAAAACTATACACACCTGTATATTGGCAGTGAACAAGTGAAATTCACAATGGCAGACGAGAATGAGACCCTTTGCAACAGCAGTTCTGATAAAGCCTCCACTGCATTTATGCCTTTCACCATGCCTTATTATTTGGGAGCTCCCTGGATGCCACATTATAATGGGGAAACAAATACATTACGAGACTTTAGAGAAAAAATTACTGCTATTTTTCGCCTGTACCCGATGACAAATGAACAAAAAGTAGAAATCCTGAGTGGTCAACTTCAGTGTGCACCTTTGAGAGAAATCAAGTCCTGGCCCAGAGCTCAGAAAAAGACTGTAGAACAAATCCTGGAGCGGTTAGAAAGCATATTTGAGGTCTGCTCTGCATCTGAGTTAAAAATGCGTTTCTTTAACAAAAAACAAGAAGTTAATGAGTCTTTACGAGACTATGCTTTATCCTTGCAAGAAGTTTGGAGGGCCATCGTACACGTAGAGCCCCAGGAAGCTAGGATTGCAGATGAAGTACTGAAAGAGCAGTTTATTGAAGGGTCTGCCACAGAAACCCTACGCAGTCAACTAAAAATGTTAGCTCTCCAGCATGCAGATAGTTCCTTCCAGGAATTCAAAGAACTAGCTATTCAGATTTTAGGAAGAGAATTTCGCCCATCGACTAAAAAACTTGAGCTATCCACCTTTGCTAGTGATACATCAGTTCAATCTTTGCCTAAGTGTCCAAGTGGTAGCGCTCCGCTATCGCGAGCCGCCCAAACGAAGGCTCCAAATGCTAATACTATGATGGAATTACAGAAACAAATGGCCGAGTTAGCTAGCGGACTAGCTGAGGTCTGCAAGAAAATAGAAAGACTAGAGGTTCCACTACTAGAATCTGCTCTCAGAACGCAAATGGGACTCCCTACTAACCGCCTTACCCAAGAATATCAGACCCCATCTGGGAGACGATCTACTGACCGTTTTGACAAGCAGGGTAAGCCAATCTGCAGACATTGTCATTGCGCTGGACATTTGGAACGTCAATGTTGGCGTTTAAAAGAGCAATCCTCAAGGCAGAGGACCGCCCCTCGGGAGGAAAGACAATAGGTCCCGAAAATGTTACTTGGTTTTCCAAATATGTAGGACCTCATCCAGAAGTGACCATTCGCATCAATGGAGTCCCATTTACAGCACTGTTAGACACTGGCTCTCACGTCACCACAATAGCCAAGGACACCTTTGAAAGACATTGGGACCCTAACCTCCTTATGCAGCCTCCAGATCAGTGGTTAGATGTCATAGCCACTAATGGACAGTCTGTACCAATAACAGGGTATTGGGAACCCACTATTTGTGCAGGAGAAACCCAGCTTCCACAAGAGGGAGTTCTGGTTATAAATGTCCCAGAAAGACCAGATACCTCTGTAATCCTAGGTATGAATGTCCTGCGCAACTGCTATGGTGAAATGTTAGAGGCTCTTCACAAATCTGTACCTACGGCATCACAAGCACAGCAAAAAGTATTGCAGAGAACTATCAAAGTGTTGTCAGCACAGCAGCAGTTCAGTAATCCTCGAGGTGAAATCTGCCGTGCCCGCATCTGCGATGTACGTCCTGTCATTTTGCAACCCAACACTGAAACTATGCTGTGGTGTCATGCTCGACCAGGGATCCAAGGACAAGACTATCATGCCCTAGTAGAATCCTTACCCATGGCAGAACATCCTACGCTTATGACCGCAAGGAGTCTCGTTACTGTATCTGCAGGAAGGGTACCAATTCGTATGCTAAACCTAGGTGACACTGCAGTGGAACTGAGAAGGTACTATCCTGTAGCTCAATTATCCATAATTTCCTATCAGGATGTAGTGAGCCCCACTCGAAAAGAAGTCCAACAGGCGACTCAAGTATTGGAAGAAAACAATGAAGCTCTGGAAACTCCGTGGTGGTCTGACATACATGTAGGAGAGGTGATCACCCCACCTAAACAAATTGAAGAAGTACTGAAGCTTGTTCAAGAATTCCACCAAGCCTTTAGTAAACATCCTATGGATTATGGTAAAGTACGAGAGATAACGCATACCATCCCCACTAGTTCTCATCCTCCCATTAAAGAGCGGTACAGACCTATTCCACCGGCCTTGTATCAGCCTGTAAAAAAAATGATCCAAGAAATGAAAGATGCTGGAGTAATCCGAGAAAGCCACAACCCCTGGGCTACACCTGTAGTTTTGGTGAAGAAAAAAGACGGCAGTATCCGATTCTGCGTGGACTATCGCAAGATAAATAGCATTACCCATAAAGATGCATACCCATTACTGCGCATTGAAGAATCACTAACAGCTCTAGGGTCTGCTGCATATTTCTCCACCTTAGATTTAACATGTGGATACTGGCAAGTGACTATGTCTGAGGAAGATCGTGAGAAAACAGCGTTTACCTCCCCAATGGGCCTCTTTGAGTTTAATGACATGCCTTTCGGACTCTGTAATGCCCCAGGAACTTTTCAAAGGCTAATGGAACGTTGTTTCAGCCACAAAAATTTTGAGACTGTTTTGCTTTATCTGGACGATGTCATTGTCTACTCCAAATCTTATGATGACCACTTACAGCACCTGGCAGAAGTTCTCCAGATTCTCATTAAACACGGCCTCAAAGTCAAACCCTCAAAGTGTCACTTATTACAGACCCAAGTATGCTACTTAGGACATGTCGTGAGTGCTGAAGGAGTAAGACCTGATCCAAACAAAACTGCCGTGGTCAGGGATTGGCCCACACCCACTACCCTGAAAGAAGTCCAAAGTTTCTTAGGTTTTACAGGCTACTATAGATGCTTTATACCTAACTATGCCCAAATTGCTGCACCACTGCAAGAGCTTTTACGTGGTCATCCACAAAAGGAAGGAAAGAAATCCATTGTCAACCACTGGACAGAAGAGCAAGAAGTTGCCTTTCAACAGCTCAAAAAGAAGCTTACCACTCCACCTATTTTAGCTTATCCAGATTACAGCAAGCCTTTTCGTCTTTATACCGACGCCTGCCTAAAGGGGCTAGGAGCAGTCCTAAGCCAGAAGCAAGAAGGAAAAGAAGGGGTAATCGCTTTTGCTAGGATATCTCTTAAAGGAGCAGAACGTAATGATCAAAATTACAGTTCTTTTAACTCCTTCACGACCGCGGGCAGTAAAATTACGTCCTATTTTAACGTGACTTAACGACCAGGGACGTAATTTTACTGCCTAAACTTCATTTGATTGCCGTGGCCATAGCAACGGCTTTCAAATGATGTCCCCTGCTGTTTCTTACAGCAGGGGACCTTTGCTTGACCCCAGGGGGGGCGGCATCGCCACCCCCTATCGACGATCGATGTGATTGGCTGTTCAAATCTGAACCGCCAACCACATCGTTCGCACTAATTTCGGCAAAAATAATGCCCGAATTAGTGCGATACTGTGAGATCCAGCTATGAGATGCCGCAGCTGCTGCAGCATATCATAGGTGGACCTCAAACATGTCGCCCCCAGCCCCTGCAGCACTGATTGGAGCGATCGTGCTATGACGCGCAATCGCTCCAATCAGTGTGCAGTGGGGCGGTCTGATCTGCCGGTGGCCGCCCTCCCCAGGTCTGTGCTGGCCTGCGAGCCCTCCCCCAACATGTCTGCAGCGTGCAGTGGCTGGTACTTGTGGTACCACGCCACCGCTGCTGCTGCCGCCGCCGCCGCAGCCGTAGCTGAGGTCACCGCTCCTGCTGCACGTGAGTACTGTGCTCCCTTTGCAGCCCGTGCGCGCTCCCGTGGTGCCCCTGTGCGCTCCCGTGATAGCCCCTGCCCGTGCCCCCCTGCGATCTGCCCCCCGACATTCCGATCTGCTCCCCCCCGACATCCCGATCTGCTCCCCCCGCGATCTGACTGCCTCCCCCATTATCTCTATTCTGCTTCTGCAGCTCCCTCTCCGGTCTCCCCCTCTGCTCTCCCCACTCCCCCTCTGCTCTCCCCCCCTCTCCCCCTCTGCTCTCCCCCCCTCTCTCCCCCTCTGCTCTCCCCCTCTGCTTTCCCCCGACGTCCTCTTACCTGTCTTCACCGGCCCGATCACATCTGCCTCCATCGCTGGGTCCTTCCTGGGCATTCTGCTGATCTGCCTGCTGCTCCTGTAAAGCTGTCCATCTCTCTGCCATCTGTTCCTCCTGCAGCTCTTCTGGTCAGTGATCCTCTGGGTACTGTGAGTATAACTTTTTTTTTTTTTCTGTATCCCCTGTCCATTTTTACACCTCATCCGTCCATGCGTCCCGCTGAGCGCTGATCAGGGATGCAGATAACGTATCTGCATCCCTGCTCAATTTTTGGCGTGACTTTTTTTTCTTCCGTATCCCCGACGCTTTTTGTATGGCATCCGACCGTGCGTCCCGCCAAGCGCTGATCAGGGATGCAGATAACGTATCTGCATCCCTGCTAAATTTTTGTCGGGACTTTTTTTCCGCATCCCCGACGCTTTTTGTATCGCATCCGTCCGTGCGTCCCGCCAAGCGTTGATCAGGGATGCAGATAACGGATCTGCATCCCTGCTCAATTTTTGGCGTGACTTTTTTTTTTCCGTATCCCCGACGCTTTTTGTATGGCATCCGTCCGTGCGTCCCGCCAAGCGCTGATCAGGGATGCAGATAACGTATCTGCATCCCTGCTCAATTTTTGGCGGGACTTTTTTTTCGTATCCCCGATGCTTTTTGTATCACATCCATCCGTGCGTCCCGCCAAGCGCTGATCAGGGATGCAGATAACGGATCTGCATCCCTGCTCAATTTTTGGCGTGACTTTTTTCCGTATCCGCAACGCTTTTTGTATCCCATCCGTCCGTGCGTCGCGACGAGCGCTAATCAGGGATGCACATAACGGATCGGCATCCCTGCTCAATTTTTGGCGTGACTTTTTTCCGTATCTGCGACGCTTTTTGTATCGCATCCGTCCGTGCATCCCACCAAGCGCTGATCAGGGATGCACATAACGTATCTGCATCCATGGTCAATTTTTGGCGTGACTTTTTTTTTTACGTATCCCCGACGCTTTTTGTATCGCATCCGACCGTGCGTCCTGCAGCAGCCGATCAGTGCACTGCGTCTGTGCGTTTGAAAAGTCAAATGGCGCTCCTTCTCTTCTGAGCCCCGCCATTTGCCCAAACAATTACTTTCCACCACATGTGAGCTATCTACGTACTCAGGAAAAATTTCACAATACGTTTTATGGTGCATTTTTTCCTGATAGCCTTGTGAAAAAAAAAGCTACCTAGTTGAATCAATCGTTTTGTGGTAAAAAAAATTTTTTTTCTTTTCACAGCTCAACGTTATAAACTTCTGTGAAGCCCCCAGGTGTTCAAAGTGCTCACCAAACATCTAGAAAAATTATTTGAGGGTCTAGTTCCAAAATGGGGTCACTTTTGGGGGAGCTCCACTGTTTAGGCACCATAGGGGGTCTCCAAACGTGACATGGCGTCCGCTAATGATTCCAACCAATTTTGCTGTCAAATGGCGCTCCTTCTCTTCTGAGCCCCGCCATGCGCCCAAACAATTACTTTCCACCACATATGAGGTATCTGCGTACTCAAGAGAAAATGCACAATCTATTTTATGGTGCATTTTTTCCTGATAGCCTTGTGAAAAAAAAGCTACCTAGTTGAAGCAACCGTTTTGTGGTAAAAAAAAAAAAATTCTTTTCACAGCTCAACGCTATAAATTTCTGTGAAGCCCCAGGTGTTCAAAGTGCTCACTAAACATCTAGAAAAATTATTTGAGGGCTCTAGTTTCCAAAATGGGGTCACTTGTGG
This sequence comes from Anomaloglossus baeobatrachus, assembly GCF_048569485.1. Classification (NCBI taxonomy): domain Eukaryota; kingdom Metazoa; phylum Chordata; class Amphibia; order Anura; family Aromobatidae; genus Anomaloglossus; species Anomaloglossus baeobatrachus. The sequence continues at coordinate 332,005,339 of NC_134358.1, forward strand.
GGGAGCTCCACTGTTTAGGCACCATAGGGGGTCTCCAAACGTGACATGGCGTCCGCTAATGATTCCAACCAATTTTGCTGTCAAATGGCGCTCCTTCTCTTCTGAGCCCCGCTATGCGCCCAAACAATTACTTTCCACCACATATGAGGTATCTGCGTACTCAGGAGAAAATGCACAATACATTTTATGGTGCATTTTTTCCTGATAGCCTTGTGAAAAAAAAGCTACCTAGTTGAAGCAACCGTTTTGTGGTAAAAAAAAAAAAAATTCTTTTCACAGCTCAACGCTATAAACTTCTGTGAAGCCCCCAGGTGTTCAAAGTGCTCACCAAACATCTAGAAAAATTTTTTGAGGGCTCTAGTTTCCAAAATGGGGTCACTTGTGGGGGAGCTCCATTGTTTAGCACCTCAGGGGGTCTTCAAACCCGACATGGCGTCCGCTAACAGGTGCAGATAATTTTGCACTCAAAAATTCAAATGGCGCTCCTTGCCTTCCGAGCACTGCCGTGTGTCCAAACATTTGATTTCCACCACATATGAGGTATCTGCGTACTCAGGAGAAAATGCACAATACATTTTATGGTGCATTTTTTCCTGTTACCCTTGTGAAAAAAAAGCTACCTAGTTGAAGCAACCGTTATGTGGTAAAACATTTTTTTTTCTTTTCACGGCTCAACGCTATAAACTTCTGTGAAGCCCCCAGGTGTTCAAAGTGCTCACCAAACATCTAGAAAAAGTATTTGAGGGCTCTAGTTTCCAAAATGGGGTCACTTGTGGGGGAGCTCCACTGTTTAGGCACCATAGGGGGTCTCCAAACGTGACATGGCGTCCGCTAATGATTCCAACCAATTTTGCTGTCAAATGGCGCTCCTTCTCTTCTGAGCCCCGCTATGCGCCCAAACAATTACTTTCCACCACATATGAGGTATCTGCGTACTCAGGAGAAAATGCACAATACATTTTATGGTGCATTTTTTCCTGATAGCCTTGTGAAAAAAAAGCTACCTAGTTGAAGCAACCATTTTGTGGTAAAAAAAAAAAAAATTCTTTTCACAGCTCAATGCTATAAACTTCTGTGAAGCCCCCAGGTGTTCAAAGTGCTCACCAAACATCTAGAAAAATTATTTGAGGGCTCTAGTTTCCAAAATGGGGTCACTTGTGGGGGAGCTCCATTGTTTAGGCACCTCAGGGGGTCTTCAAACCCGACATGGCGTCCGCTAATGAGTGCAGCTAATTTTGCACTCAAAAATTCAAATGGCGCTCCTTCCCTTCCGAGCTCTGCCGTGCACCCAAACAATTGATTTTTACCACATATGGGTATCAGCGTACTCAGGAGAACATGCACAATAAATTGTATTGTGCACTTTCTCTTTTCTCCCTTGTAAAAATTAAAATTTCATGGCTAAAGTAACATTTTTGTGTTAAAAAGTAAAATTTTCATTTTTTCCTTCCACATTGCTTTGGGTCCTGTGAAGCACCTAAAGGGTTAATAAACTTATTGGATGTGGTTTTGAGCAGTGTGAGGGGTGCAGTTTTTAGAATGGGGTCACTTTTGGGTATTTTCTGTCACCTAGGTCTCTCAAAGTCACTTCAAATGTGATGTGGTCCCTAAAAAAAATTATTTTGTAAATTTTGTTGGAAAAATGAGAAATTGCTGATGACCCGTTCTAACTTCCTAACGAAAAAAAAATTTGTTTCGAAAATTGCGCTGATGTAAAGTAGACAAGTGGGAAATGTTATTTAGTAACTATTTTGTGTGACATATCTCTCAGATTTATGGGCATAAATTTTCAAAGTTTGAAAATTGCGAAATTTTCAAAATTTTCGCAAAATTTCCTAAATTTTCACAAATAAACGCAAAAAATATCGGCCTAAATTTACCACTGACATGAAGTACAATATGTCACGAAAAAACAATCTCAGAATCGCTAGGATCCGTTGAAGCGTTCCAGAGTTATAACCTGTCAAAGTGACACTGGTCAGAATTGCAAAAAATGGCCCGGTCATTAGGGTGTTTTAGTGGCCGGGGGTGAAGGGGTTAAACTAGAGTTTCTCGCTCTCGTGTGGGCCGTTACAGAGCGGTTCAAGGACTATCTAGCTGCTTCTCCATTTATCACCTACACTGACAACAATCCTCTTGCTCATTTAAGCACAGCTAGACTGGGAGCTTTGGAGCAGAGATGGGCGTCAAGACTTGCTAACTATGACTTTGTCATCAAGTATCGTGCTGGGAAGTCCAATGAAAATGCCGATGCTTTATCCTGATTACCAGACACTTCAGATCCCTTGCCAGATGAAGATCACTGGGAAGAAGTGGAAATGCCGAACTTCTATGCTCGATTTGCTCAACAAAAGGTGGCCAGTGCCTTTTTGCAGGAAACGACTGACTCCTACTCACAAGGAGCTAGTTCAGAACCCCTACTAGATGAAACTAGATGGATACAAGTACAGACTGAAAGTAGAGTTATTGCTGAAATTTCAGAATTCCTGATAACAGGAAAACCTCCCAGGAGAATTCGCAGAGATGATGCTGACCCTGAACTTATTCGTCTGTGGAGACAACGAAAAAGGTTCTTTGTGAAGAAAAGATTGCTGTACCGTAGTAGCATGGATCCCATCACAGGTAGTCGTCTCCATCTAATTGTGATCCCAAGGAGAGATGTAGACATGGTTCTCACTGCCTATCATGATCACTCTGGTCACTTTGGAGTGCAGAAGACAGAGGCCACAGTCTGTCATCGATTCTATTGGATTGGCATGAGGGGAGACATTGAAAAATGGTGCCAGGAATGTCACACTTGTGTAACTAGGAAAAAAATGAAAGCTGATCAGAAAGCACCACTGCATCCAATTGTGAGTCGACGTCCATTAGAAATGGTAGCCATTGATCATCTGAAAGTAGAGTCCAGCAGAACCGGACATAGCTATGTCCTAACCATCATTGATCACTTCACCAAATTTGTAGTGGCCGTCCCTGTGAAAGATCTTACTGCTAAAACTACCGCTGCTATCCTCTGGAAATCCTTCTTGCTACCTTATGGGTGCCCAGAGAAGATTTTGACCGATCGAGGCTCAGCCTTTGAATCATAACTCTTCCAAGAAATGTGCACGTTCTACAACTGTCAGAAGCTCAGAACTACAGCATACCACCCGCAGTGTAACAGGCTTTGCGAGAAGATGAATCAAACCATCCTGAATTTGCTAAGAACTATTCCAGCTCACAGAAAATCTGACTGGCCAACATTACTCCCAGAGCTCATCTATATATATAACAACACCACGCAATGTTCTACGGGTTATACCCCATATTATCTGTTTGGATGCAAGGAAAACTACCAGCTGACTTGCTCTAGATGTGATCGTCTCAGATGAAATTAATCCTCTGCCTGCTACTGGTTGGGTGAGTGACCATCAATGACGCCTGGTGGAAGCACAAGAAATCGTAGATCTCCGTATGGAACAAATTCGCAACAGACAGCAACATAATTTTGATAAACAAGCAAAAACTACACCTTTGCATGTTGGTGATAGGATCTGGTTGAGAAACGATCATCGTACAGGAAAACTAGATACACAATGGGAGAGACAGCCTTACATCATCCGAGGAATTCCATACCCAGGGAATGACATTTATTGTATCCAGAAAGATACCCAAGAACCCAAGGTTGTTCATAGGAATAGACTGAAACTTTGTAAGTCTGAATACCTCTATCCTGATTCACCGCCTGCAGATGAGTTATTTGAGTATGAACCCTTCCCTAAGTCCAGAAGATCCCAAAGTTCATCTTTTCCGGAATTTCCGGAAAAATTGGAGGGGGAGCAGTACCGACCTCAGCGGAGAAGGGACCAAGGACAACAGGCTTGAGTAAGGAGACATGGAAGGAGTTGGGTATCCGCATCGTGGCCGGGAGCTGCAGCTTGTAGGAGACTGCATTGATCTTGCTGATGATCTTAAACGGCCCGATGTAGCGAGGGCCCAACTTGTACGAGGGTAACTTCAATCGGACATATCTGGATGCAAGCCAGACCAGATCACCTGGGGAGAAACACGGGGGATCCAGGCGCCTCTTGTCCGCGTGTCTCTTCATCCGCAATGAAGCACGTTCTAGGGACGACTTGACAGAGTTCCATATAGCTGAAAAGTCCCGAACCAGAGCATCTGCTGCGGGGACGTCGGAAGCCGAGGATACTGGCAACGGGACAGAAGGCTGCAGTCCGTAAACGATCTGAAAGGGAGAGCTGGAGGTGGACTCACTGATGTGCTGGTTATGGGAGAATTCAGCCCAAGGTAGGAGCGTAGACCAATCGTCATGATGGATGTTGACGTAGTGGCGCAGGAAGGAGGTCAGGATCTGATTGACCCGTTCCACTTGGCCATTCGACTGAGGATGGTAGGCCGAAGAAAAGTCCAAGGACACTCCCAGATGTTTGCAGAGAGCCCTCCAGAAGCGCGAGGTAAACTGAGTTCCTCTGTCAGACACAATGTGTGCGGGGAAGCCATGCAATCAGAATATGTGCTGTATGAAGGAGTCAGCTAGCTCCTGGGCAGAGGGCAGCCCTGCCATGGGAACGAAGTGGGCCATCTTTGAGAAGCGATCCACCACAACCCATATGACCGTATGTCCGGAGGATAAGGGTAAGTCCGTAATGAAGTCCATTGCGATATGTTGCCACGGAACGGAAGGAATGGGCAAAGGCAGAAGACGTCCATAGGGTAGGTGCTTGGGTGTCTTGTTCCGGGCACAGGATGGACAGGCTGAGATGAAGGTTGCGACGTCTTTACGGAGGGACGGCCACCAGTAGTGACGGACAATCGTACTCCAAGTCTTCTTCTGACCAGCATGGCCGGCGATCTTAGAAGCATGGCCCCAGTGCAGGACTCTCTGTCTGTCAGTATCTGAGACATAGGTTTTCCCAGGGGGTATCTGAGTTAGAGTGACAGGAGTCACTGGAATGACTTTACTGGGGTTGATGATGGGCTGGTATGTCTCCTCCTCCAACTCCACGGGCACGAAGGATCTGGACAGAGCGTCTGCCCGCACGTTCTTATCCACAGGCTGAAAATGGAGTTGGAAATCAAATCGAGCAAAAAACAAGGACCAGCGGGCTTGTCGTGGGTTCAGTCTTTGGGCAGACCGCAGGTACTCCAGATTCTTGTGGTCCGTGTATATGATTACAGGGTATACAGCTCCCTCCAAGTGGTAGCGCCATTCCTCCAAGGCCAGCTTCACGGCCAGTAGCTCCCGATCCCCAATGGTGTAGTTGCGTTCGGGTGCCGAGAAGCTCTTGGAGAAGAATCCACAAGTGACCATCTTTCCGGAGGGGGAGTTCTGCATCAACACTGCCCCAGGTCCTGAGGAGGAGGCATCCACCTCTAAGGTGAACTGTCGGTTCAATTCAGGGCGATGGAGAACCGGGGAAGAAGCAAACGCCTGTTTCAAGGAGCAGAACGCGGCATCGGCCGCTGGGAACCAGTCCTTAGGATTAGCTCCTTTCTTAGTCAAGGCAGAGAGAGGTGCAGTCAAGGCAGAGAAATGCGGGATGAATTGACGGTAGTAGTTCGCAAAGCCGAGAAAGCGTTGGATAGCCTTCAGTCCGGAAGGATGAGGCCAGTTGATGATGGCAGACACTTTCTCTGGGTCCATCTGCAGGCCAGTGTCCGAGATTACATAACCCAGGAAGGGAAGAGACGACTTTTCAAAGATGCATTTCTCGTACTTGGCGTACAGACGATTCTCTCTAAGCCTCTGGAGAACTAGCTGCACGTTCTCTTGGTGGGTTTGTAGATCCGGAGAGAAGACCACGATGTCGTCCAGATACACCATGACACAGACATAGAGGAGATCTCTGAACACGTCTTTCACCAGTTCTTGGAAGACTGATGGAGCATTACACAGACCAAAGGGCATGACACAATACTCGTAGTGCCCATCCCGAGTGTTGAATGCGGTTTTCCATTCGTCTCCAGAGCGAATGCGAACCAGGTTATAGGCCCCACGGAGGTCCAACTTGGTGAATACACGGGCTCCTCGGAGCCGATCGAATAGTTCGGGGATAAGCGGCAGAGGGTATTTGTTTTTTACGGTGATCTGGTTTAATCCCCGGTAGTCAATGCAAGGGCGCAGATCACCTTCCTTCTTCTTGACGAAGAAAAACCCTGCTCCGGCAGGGGACGAGGACCTCCGAATGAACCCCTTAGCCAGGCTCTCGGTGATATAGGCAGGCATAGCTCGTGTTTCAGCAGGGGACAAGGGGTATATCCGTCCTCGAGGAGGCGTAGTTCCTGGCAGTAACTCGATGGCACGGTCGTAGGGACGATGAGGTGGTAGTACCTCTGACTCCTTTTTATCAAACACGTCCGTGAAGGACCAGTAGGCAGAAGGCAGTCCTGGTAGAGACTCTGGAACCGGGGGGCGTCGGACGGGCTGGATGGATTTCAGACATCTCTCGTGACACGAGGAGCCCCATCGGGTGATTTCACCTGTACTCCAGCTGACCGATGGTTCGTGTGTCCGTAACCATGGGAGTCCCAGCAGGATCTGATGAGACATGCGCGGGAGGACATAGAAGGTGATCTTCTCGGTGTGCAGAGCACCGATCCGTACTTCCACAGGCTTGGTGATCAGTGAGAAGGTGTCAGAGAGGGGTCTCCCATCTACAGAGGCGATCACCAGCGGTTTTTCTAGCGGGAGGACAGGCACCTGGTACTTATCCACCGTGGCCTGCTGGATGAAGTTGCCTGCTGCTCCGGAATCGAGATACGCCTCTGCCGTGAACCGGGTCTCTTCTGTAGTGATTTGAATAGTCCAGGTAACGGAGTCTGAGAGAGTCCCAGCACCTAGGGTGGCCTCTCCTACCAAGCCTAGGCTTTGGAGTTTCCCGGCTTCTCGGGACAAGAGCGTAGCAGGTGTGTGCCATCACCGCAGTAGAAGCAGAGACCCTTTGCTAGTCGTTCTGCTCGGCGTTGCTCCGACTGCCTCAGGCGGTCAATCTGCATGGGCTCGAAGGTAGACGCGCCAGGTGACGCCAACTGGGGAGCGACGGACTTCTGTGGTGGGGAGGAGTGCCGTCGCGGGACACTTCTTTGGATCGTTCCTGAAAGCGAAGATCCACTCGAGTCGCTAGGACAATCAGGGCATCCAGGGTGGACGGCACGTCACGACAAGCCAGCTCATCTTTAATACGATCCGAGAGTCCCTCCCAGAAGGCAGCGGTTAGGGCCTCATTGTTCCACCCGAGTTCCGAAGCCAAGGTGCGAAAACGAATGGCATATTGGCCCACCGTCAGAGTCCCCTGACGTAGCCGGAGGAGGGATGAGGCAGACGCGGAGGCGCGTCCGGGCTCGTCAAAGGTGCCACGAAATGCCTGCAGGAATTCCTGGATGCTGGTGGTTACCGGATCCTCCTTCTCCCACAAGGGGTTCATCCAGGCCAGTGCCTCTTCCTCTAGATGGGACATCATGAACGCGACCTTGGCTTGGTCAGAGGCAAAAAGGTGCGGCAGCAGCTTGAAATGGAGAGAGTATTGATTGATGAATCCCCTGCAGGTCTTGGGATCTCCGGCGTACCGGGGTGCTGAGGCCAAACGAAGTTTGGAAGCATCCGAGGAGGCTGCCACGGGAGCTGTGGCCGTGGATTGTACAGTGGAAACCTGAGATGCCAAGGATGTGGCCGTTGCTTGTAGCGTGTTCAGGCGGGTATCCACAGAAGACATGAAGGTCAGCATGCGGGTCTGGGTCTCGCGCTGGCGTACGAGTTCCTGCTGCAAGGCCGCTAGTGCTTCGGCGGGATCCATGGCCTGTTCTAGCTGTTACGACCGGGTGGTGGAAGCACTGGACCGTACACCGATTTCCCCTGAGGAGGCAGCCAGGCCGGTCACCCCGCCAGAGGGTCCTGATGCACGGCAGCCGAAGCACTATAGGTAGCTGGACAGTCCGTAGAGGAGCAGGAAAAGTGGATGGCGCTGAGCACACGAAGTTCAGGACGGTAGCCCGGGTGACGAAGCTCAGGGTCCGAGGCCGGGTTGTAGGGTCAGGCGGGATCCGGAACCTGCTGAGCGATGGAACGGGTCACCGAACGGAGCCAGGGACTGGAGACTGGCGGAGCTGCAGAGGTGGTGGGACATCCGCCGAAGTCACCGTCAGGGTCCAGGGATGGACTTGGTTCGGAGCGGCTGGCGTGGCAGGACAGGCTCTACGAGACAGGACAGGGTTAATACAAGGCAAAGCACAGGGCAAAGCAATACGGGGACCTGAACACTAGCTTGCTAAACACGTAGAACAGGCCCCGCCCACCAGGAAAGTGAATCTTAATATACCCTGTACCTGTCTATGCAATTTCCTGTTTCTAGGTGCTGGCCCTTTAAGAAAGGGTCAATGACCGCGCGCGCGCCCTAATGCGCATGCGCGAGGCCCGAGTACCAGAAGCCAGTCCAGGGAGCGGTGCAGAGGAAGCAGGGGTGCCCGGCTTGGAGTCCCACGTCGCAGAGGAGCGCCGGGAGCGGGGAGCTGGACGCATGGAGGCCGCAGGCGGGGAAGAGGAGGCCGGGACCGGAGTGGTGAGCAGGGGACGCCGCCGGGGAGCGGGGAGCGGGCCATGGGGACCGGAGAGCGGGACCAGGGGACCGGGAAGCGTGACAGGGGGTATATGTTGTGACCAGAAAAGCCACTACTAATGTGTGTTCTGTATTATCTATGTGATTACATTTGTGACACCTATTCCCCACCTTGGGAGGAGGTAAATTATTTAGCGTTGCGCTGTCCTCTACTGCCTTGCTTTGGTATTGCAATTGATTTGAAAGCAAGGAAGTGGCTGTTGGGGGTGGAGCTTGAGGAGGCTGTTAAAAAGAGAAATCGATTAGATGCGGTTGAATTGCTGTGATGCAGCAGAAAAAAGAGAGGCCTCCATTGAGATATATGGGGAGTGTAATTATCACCCTATTCAGAGCGCCCCGTTTCTGCAACCACAGAGTACTGAAAAACGCAGTTAATCCAATTGATAGTGACATCCATCCTCCCAAAGCCGGGATAGGAAAAACGCTTGAACTAGTCCACTGTGTAAGAGATCTCTTTATTTATTGCTATGAAATGACTGTCTATTGGAAATGGAAAAACAACTTTGATTGACTAAAGTTTGGCTACAAGATTTAAGTAAAGTTCCTCATTTACGTTTTTACAGAATCCTTGGTGTCTGTCTTCCTTCAGCGGCCTTATACCTGGCAGATATCACCACAACTCATAGTCTCCTATCTCTGTTATTTTTCTCTTTATAATTTGCCACCTAACCTAGGGATTTGCTGGAGCCATCGTGACCTGAACATCCTCTGAGGTAGTAGGCCCGGCTTCTCACAAGGCGGTGCGGCAAATTACACATTCAATTGCCTTGTCCGATGGACTGTGCTGCCTATGCGTTTCCATTTGAGTAATAGGCTAGGCACTGTGTTTTGCTTGGCCGTGTTGTATGCGCAGTCACTTGGACTATGTGAATTAATGTAGAGGGCATTTCCCACTTCCCATTGTTGGTGTAGTTGTAGGCATTTAGCTTGGGTTATGAGAGGTTGTGGGTTTGACTCTCATGCAAGGCCCATGGACTTTGTATGGCTCCATTCAATTGCCTGGTCCAATGGGCTGTGCTGCCTATGAGTTTCCATTGGAGTGATAGGCCAGGCACTGTCTTTTACTTTTGTTTGGCCGTGTTGTGTGCGCAGTCACTAGGATTATGTGAATTAATGTAGAGGCAGTTTCCCCACTTCATATTGGTCGTGTAATGATAGGCTCTTTGCTTGGGCTACGAGTAGTTGTGGGTTTGACTTTCAGGCAAGGCCCATGGACTTTGTGTTGTTCCAATCAATTGCCTGGTCTAATGTACTGTGCTGCCTGTGAGTTTCCATTGGAGTAATAGGCTAGTCACTGTCTTTTGCTTTTGTTTGGCCGTGTTGTGTGCGCAGTCACTAGGATTATGTAAATTAATGTGGAGACCATTTCTAACTTCCCATTGTTGGTGTAATGATAGGCTCTTTGCTTGGAGATACGAGAAGTTGTGGGTTTGACTCTCAGGCAAAGCCCATAGACTTTGTACGGCTGCATTCAGTTGCCTTGTCCAATGGACTGTGCTGCCTTTGAGTTTCCATTTGAGTAATAGGCTAGGCACTGCCTTTTGCTTTTGTTTGGCCGTGTTGTGTGCGCAGTCACTAGAATTATGTGAATTAATGTAGAGTCAGTTTCCCTCTTCCCATTGTTGGTGTAGTGGTAGGCTCTTTGCTTGAGCAACGAGAGGTTGTGCGTTTGTCTCTCATGCATGATCCATGGACATTGTATGGCTCCATTCAATTGCCTGGTCCAATAGACTGTGCTGCCTATGAGTTTCCAATGGCGTAATAGACTAGGAACTGTCTTTTGCTGTTGTTTGGCCGTGTTGTGTGCGCAGTCACTAGGATTATGTGAATTAATGTAGAGTCGGTTTCCCACTTACCATTGTTGGTGTAGTGGTAGGTGTGGTGCCCTGGCCTAGCCAGGTCGTCACACATAAACACCCCACCCCCATCAGACAGGGACACCAGCCAAACACAAAACCCTTGTTGCCTCCCTCCAGTGTCTGATGTCCACACCAGGTGGGGCGGAGCCAAGCGGTTGGCCCCACCCACCGAGGAGTTCACAGGCCTGGAGGCGGGAAAAGTGACAGTTTAGTCCAGGAGGTGGAAGTGAGAGGAGTAAACACTTGGGTGTCTGTGTTTGTGGCCCAGGCACTGACAGCAAGGTTGGCAGATGGTGGTGGCCGTCTGTAGGAGTGGTGGAGCACCGTGGAACCGTAGGACCGGCGACGGCCCGCCGGTACCGACCGGGGAGCGAAGTGAAGCCAGCACACACAGGCAGGGCCATCGGACCCTGACCAGGCTTAGAGCCGCCGACAATAGTCAGATCTGAATGTGACTGGAACCCCAGGGGTTTCATAACAGCAAAAGTCCCGATTGAAGGCAACCGCCCACACTGTGAGGGTATACAGCTAAGGCTAGAGACCCAAGGGCCAGCGCCTGCAGGCAAATGTGCTCCTCCGATACCCATACACTGGGGAGCGGACTACCGTTGGGGATCCACAGTAGTCAAAGGAGTACATCAAGGTGCAGGGAAAGACAGCCGCCATCACCTGTCCGGGGAGAGACACTGCAGCCGGCTGCAGGACCCGTCCATCCAGCCGATTGGTTTACCGAGGACTTTATACCTTTCTTGCTGAGTGAGTACATCCGTGCCATTTCCTTTCACTCACTGGCGAGGAGCGCCGCTCGAGCCACCTAGCAGCAGCTGCGCCGGACCCGAGCGTTAGCGAGAGCGCAGCAGCGTCGGCGTCCTTCCCGCCCGCGACATAGGCTCTTTGCTTGGGCTACGAGAGGTTGTAGGTTTGACTCTCAGACAAGGCCCATGGACTTTGTATGGCTCTTTTCAATTGCTTGGTACAATTGACTGTGCTGCCTATGAGTTTCCATTGGAGTGATAGGCCAGGCACTGTCTTTTGCTTGTGTTTGGCTGTGTTATGTGCAAAGTCACTAGGATTATATGAATTAATGTAGAGGTGTTTTCCTACTGCTTGTTGTTGGGGTAGGTGTAGGTTCTTTTCTTGGGCTACAAGAAGTTGTGGGTTCAACTCTCAAGCCAAGGCCCTTGGACTTTGTATGGCTTCATTCAAATACCTGGTCCAATGGACTCTGCTGACTATGAGTTTCAATTGGAGTCATAGGCCAGGCACAGTCTTTTACTTTTGTTTGGCAGTGTTGTGTGCGCAGTCACTAGGATTATATGAATTAATGTAGAATCAGTTTCACATTTCCCCTTGTTCGTGTAGTGGTAGGCTCTTTTCTTGGACTTTGAGAGGTTGTGAGTTTGACTCTCAAGCAAGGCACTTGGACTTTGTATGGATCTATTCAATTTCCTGGTCCAATGGACTATGTTGCCTATGAGTTTCCATTGCAGTGATAGGTCAGGCACTGTCTTTTGCTTGGCCATGTTATGTGCGCAGTCACTAGGATTATGTGACTTAATATAGAGTCAGTTTCCCACTGCTCCATGTTGATGTAGTGGAAGCCTTTTTTGCTTGGGTTACGAGAGGTTGTGGGTTCGACTCTAAGGCAAGGCCCATGGACTTTGTATGGCTGCATACAATTGCCTGGTCCAATGGACTGTGTTGCCTATGAGTTTCCATTGGAGTTATAGGCCAGGCAATGTCTTTTGCTTTTGTTTGGACATGTTGTGTGCGCAGTCACTAGGATCATGTGATTTAGTGTAGACTCAGTTTCCCACTTCCCATTATTGGTGTAGTGGTAGGCTCTTTGCTTTGGCTATGAGAGGTTGTGGGTTTGACTCTCAGGCAAGGCCCATGGACTTTGTATGGCTGTTTTCAATTGCCTGGTCCAATGGACTGTGTTGCCTATGAGTTTCCATTGGAGTTATAGGCCAGGCAATGTCTTTTGCTTTTGTTTGGCCATGTTGTGTGCGCAGTCACTAGAATTATGTGAATTAATGAAGAATCAGTGTTCCACTTCCTATTGTTGGTGTAGTGGTAGGCTCTTTGCTTGTGCTACAAGTGGTTGTGGGTTCGACTCTCAGGCAGGGCCCATGGACGTTTTATGGCTGCACTCAATTGCCTGCTCCAATGGACTGTGTTTCCTATGAGTTTCCATTGGAGTAATAGGCCAGGCACTGTCTTTTGCTTTTGTTTGGCCATGTTGTGTGCGCAGTCACTAGGATTATGTGAATTAATGTAAAGTCAGATTCCCACTTCTCTGTGTTGGTGTAGTAGTAGGCTCTTTGCTTGGGCTACGAGAGGTTGTGGGTTTATCTCTTAGGCAATGCCCATGGACTTTGTAAGGCTGCATTCAATTGCCTGGTTCAATGAACTGTGTTTCCCATGAGTTTCTATGCACTGTCTTTTGCTTTTGTTTGGCCATGTTGTGTGCGCAGTCACTAGAATTATGTGAATTAATGTAGAGTCAGTTTCCCACTTCCCATTTCTTGTGTAGTGGTAGGCTCTTTGTTTAGGCTACGAGAGCTTGTGGGTTTGACTCTCCGGCAAGGCCCATGGACTTTGTATGGCTGCATTTAATTTCCTGGTCCAATGGACTGTGTTACTAATGAGTTTCCATTGGAGTGATTGGCCAGGCACTGTCTTTTGCTTTTGCTTGGCCATGTTGTGTGCACAGTCACTAGGATTATGTGAATTAATGTAGAGTCAGTTTCCCACTTCCTATTGTTGGTGTGGTGGTAGGCTCTTTGCTTGGACTATGAGAGGTTGTGGGTTCGACTCTTAGGCAAAGCCCATGGACTTTGTATGCTTGCATCCAATTGCCTGGTCCAGTGGATTTTGTTTCCTGTGAGTTTCTATTGGAGTGCTAGGCCAGGCACTGTCTTTTGCTTTTGTTTGGCCATGTTGTGTGCGCAATCACTAGGATTATGTGAATTAATATAAAGGCAGTTTCTTACTTCTACGTGTTGGTGTAGTGGTACGCTCTTTACTTGGGCTACGAGAGGTTGTGGGTTTGACTATCAGGCAAGGCCCATGGACTTTGTATAGCTGCATTCAATTGCCCGGCCAAAAACTGTGTTGCCTATGAGTTTGCATTGGAGTGATATGCCAGGCACTATATTTTGCTTTTGTTTGGCCATGTTGTGTGCGCAGTCACTAGGATTATGTGAATTAATCTAGAGTCAGTTTCCCACTTCCTATTGTTGGTGTATTGGTAGGCTCTTTGCTTGGGCTAAGAGAGCTTGTGGGTTCGACTCTTAGGCAATGCCTATGGACTTTGTATAGCTGCTTTTAATTTCCTGGTTCAATGGACTGTGTTGTCTATGAGTTTCCATTGGAGTGATAGGCAAGGCACTGTCTTTTGCTGTTGTTTGGACATGTTGTGTGCGCAGTCACTAGGATTATGTGACTTAATGTAGAGTCAGTTTCCCACTTCTTATTATTGGTGTAGTGGTAGTGTCGCGGGCGGAGGAGGGCGCGCCGCGCTCGCCCCCTGCTCGGCTACGGCCTGCTTGCTCGCTGCTCGGTGGTGACTCGAGCGGCGGTTCGGATCCCGGGGCCTCGAGTGGCGCTCCTCGCCCGTGAGTGAAAAGGGGATTGGTTTTGGGGATTTGATTGTCTGTGACGCCACCCACGGTTGTGGTGAGATTGTAACACCACCGCTGCTCTGGACGGGGATCCCGGGAGCGATGACAGGGAGCAGCTTGGATGTTGGTTCTCCCCTCCGTGGGTAGGGGGTTGGTTGTCCTGGGGCCCGGTGATGGGTAGGTGGGGATAACAGGTGGGTTGCGGGGCCTGGTGAGGTGCAGGGCCGCGGGGGCAGCGCTGTGCCGCACGGCACGGTGGTACTTACTCAGCCAATGATGAACACAAAGTCTCCGGCTGGATGGACGGGTCCCACAGACGGCTGCTGCGTTTCTCCTCCCGGCAGGTTGATGGTGACTGCCTTTCCCTGCACCTGTGTAGTGTAGACGGATCCAATGGGTTCCCACCAGTAACCTGCTCCCCAGCTTGGATATGTGCTGAAGGAGCCCCTTTTGCCCGCAGGCTCTGACCCTGGGAACTGTAGCCTTGGCGGTGGCTGTGTTTCCCTCTAACGGTTGGACTGTTGCCTTCTATCGGGACTTGGCTGCTGGGAAACCCAGGAGGTTCCCTTCGCTAACGGATTTGACAAATTCCACAGCGACTCCTAGCCTTGTCGGGGTCCGTAAGCCCTGCCGGATGGTGCTGGCTTCTCTTTGCTCGCCGGTTCGGTACCGCTGGGCCACCGCCTGTCCACGATCCTTTCGGTCTGCTCCAATCAGCCTCTCCTGCAGACGGTCACCACCGTCTGCCAACCTTGCTGTACCGTCCGGGCCACACACCCGGACGCCGTCAGTCAGTTGCTCACTTGCCACTTTACTCCTCACTCCTCTAACTCCTGAACTAATCTCCAACTGATCTGTTTTCCCACCTCCAGGACTGTGTACTCCTCGGTGGGCGGAGACCAACCGCCTGGCTCCACCCCCTGGTGTGAACATCAGCCCCTGGAGGAAGGCAACAAGGGTTTTTGTTTGGCTTTGGTGTGCCTAACCAGGGTGTGGGGTGTGTTGGTGTTGTTCTGTGACAACCTAGCTTGTCTAGGGCGCCACAGTAGGCTCTTTGCTTGGGCTACGAGAGGTTGTGGGTTTGACTTTCAGGCTAGGCCCATGGACTTTGTATGGCTGCATTCAATTGCCTGGTCCAATGGACTGTCTTTCACATGAGTTTTTATTGGAGTGATAGGCCAGGCACTGTCGTTTGCTTTTGTTTGGCCATTCTGTGTGTGCAGTCACTAGGATTATGTGACTTAATATAGAGTGTTGGTGTAGTGGGATCTTTTTTTTCTTGGGCTATGAGAGGTTGTGGGTTTGACTCTCAGGCAAGGCCCGTGGACTTTGCATAGCTGCAATCAATTGCCTGGTCCAATGGTCTGTGTTTCCATTGGAGTGATAGGCAAGGCACTGTCTTTTGCTGTTGTTTGGCCATGTTGTGTGAGCAGTCGCTAGGATTATGTGACTTAATGAAGAGTCAGTTTACCACTATCCATTAGTGGTGTAGTGGTAGGCTCTTTGCTTGGGCTACGAGAGGTTGTGGGTTCGACTCTCAGGCAAGGCCCATGGACTTTGTATGGCTGCATTCAGTTGCCTGGTCCAATGGATTTTGTTTCCTATAAGTTTCTATTGGAGTGATATGCCAGGCACTGTTTTTTGCTTTTGTTTGGCCATGTTGTGTGCGCAGTCACTAGGATTATGTGAATTAATGTAGAGTCAGTTTCCCAATTTTCTGTGTTGGTGTAGTGGTAGGCTCTTTGCTTGGGTTACGAGAGGTTGTGGGTTCGACTATCAGGCAATGCCTATGGACTTTGAATGGCTGCATTCAATTACCTGGTCTAATGGAGTGTGTTGTCTATGAGTTTCCATTGGAGAGATAGGCAAGGCACCGTCTTTTGCTTTTGTTTGGCCATGTTGTGTGCGCAGTCACTAGGATTATGTGAATTAATGTAAAATCACTTTCCCACTTCCCATTGTTGGTGTTGTGGTAGGCTCTTTGCTTGGGCTGCGAGAGGTTGTGTGTTCAACTCTCATGCAAGGCCCCCAGACAATTTGAATGGCTGCATTCAATTGTCTGGTCTAATGGACTGTGTTTCCTATGAGTTTCCATTGGAATTATAGGCCAGACACTGTCTTTTGCTTTTGTTTGGCCATGTTCTGTGCGCAGTCACTAGGATTATGGGAATTAATGTAGAGCCAGTTCCCCACTTCTCTGTCTTGGTGTATTGGTAGGCTCTTTGCTTGGGCTATGAGAGGTTGTGGGTTTGACTCTCAGGCAAAGCCCATGCACTTTGTATGGTTGCATTCAATTGCCTGGTCCAGTGGATTGTGTTTCTATTGGAGTGGTAGGCCAGGCACTGTCTTTTGCTTTTGTTTGTCCATGTTGTGTGCACAGTCACTAGGATTATGTGAATTAATGTAGAGGTAGTTTGCCACTTTTCATTATTGGTGAAGTGGTAGGCTCTTTGCTTGGGCTATGAGAGGTTGTGGGTTTGACTCAAAGGCAAGGCTTATGGACTTTGTATGGCTGCATTCATTTGCCTGGTCCTATGAATTGTGTTTTATATGAGTTTCCATTGGAGTGCTAGGCCAGGCACTGTCTTTTGCTTTTGTTTGGCCATGTTGTGTGCGCAGTCACTAGGATTATGTGAATTAATGTAAAGTCAGTTTCCCACTTCTCTGTGTTGGTATAGTGGTAGGCTCTTTGCTTGGACAACGAGAGGTTGTGGGTTCAACTCTCAGGCAAGGCCCATGGACTTTGTATGGCTGCATACAATTACCCGGTCCAATGGTGTGAGTTTCCATTGGAGTGATAGGCTAGGCACTGTCTTTTGCTTTTGTTTGGCCATGTTGTGTGCGCAGTCACTAGAATTATGTGAATTAATGAAGAATGAGTTTTTCACCTCTCATTGTTTTTGTAGTGGTAGGCTCTTTGTTTGGGCTACAAGAGGTTGTGGGTTTGACTCTCAGGCAAGGCCCATAGACTTTGTATGGCTGCATTCAATTGCCTGGTCCAATGGACTGTGTTGCCTATGAGTTTCCATTGGAGTAATATTCCAGTCACTGTCTTTTGCTTTTGTTTGGCCATTTTGTGTGCGCAGTCACTAGGATTATGTGAATTAATGTAGAGTCAGTTTCCTGCTTCCCATTGTTGGTGTAGTGGTAGGCTCTTTGCTTTTGCTAATAGGGGTTGTGGGTTTGACTCTCAGACTAGGCCCATGGACTTTGTATGGCTGCATTCAATTGCCTGGTCCAATGGACTGTCTTTTCTATGAGTTTCCATTGTAGTGGTAGGCCAGGCACTGTCTTTTGCTTTTTTTTTTTGGCCATTTTGTGTGCGCAATCACTAGGATTATGTGACTTAATATAGAGTCAGTTTCACACTGCTCTGTGTTGGTGTAGAGGGAGCCTTTTCGCTTGGGCTATGAGAAGTTGTGGGTTCGATTCTCAGGCAAGGCCCATGGACTTTGTATGGTTGCATTCAATTGCCTGGTCCAATGGACTGTGCTTCTATTGGAGTGGTAGGCCAGGCAATGTGTTTGGCCATGTTGTGTGCGCAGTCACTAGGCTTATGTGAATTAATGTAGAGTCAGTTTCCCACTTCTCCGTGTTGGTGTAGTGGTTGGCTCTTTGCTTGGGTTACGAGAGGTTGTGGGTACGACTCTCAGGCAAGGCCCATGGACTTTGTATAGCTGCATTCAATTGTCAGGTCCAAAACACTGAGTTGCCAATGAGTTTCCATTGGAGTGATAGGCCAGGCACTGTGTTTTGCTTTTGTTTGGCCATGTTGTGTGCAGTCACTAGGATTATGTGAATGAATGTAGAGTCAGTTTCCCACTTCTCAGTGTTGGTGTAGTGGTAGGCAATTTGCTTGGGCTACTAAGAGGTTGTGAGTTCAACTCTCAGGCAAGGCCCATGGACTTTGTATAGCTGCATTCAATTGTCAGGTCCAAAAGACTGGGTTGCCAATGAGTTTCCATTGGAGTGATAGGTCAGGCACTGTGTTTTGCTTTTGTTTGGCCATGTTGTGTGCGCAGTCACTAGGATTATGTGAATTAATGTAGAGTCAGTTTCCCACTTCCTATTGTTGGTGTAGTGAAAGAATCTTTGCTTGGGCTACAAGCGGTTGTGGGTTCGACTTTCAGGCAAGGCCCATGGACTTTGTATGGCTGCATTCAATTTCCTGGTCCAATGGACTGTTTTGTCTATGAGTTTCCATTGGAGTGATAGGCAAGGCACTGTCTTTTGCTGTTGTTTGGACATGTTTTGTGCGCAGTCACTAGGATTATGTGACTTAATGTAGATTCAGGTTCCCACTTCCCATTATTGTTGAAGTGGTAGGCTCTTTGCTTGGGCTACGAGGGGTTGTGGGGGTTGACTCTCAGGCTAGGCCCATGGACTTTGTATGTCTGCATACAATTTCCTTGTTCAATGGACTGTCTTTCCCATGAGTTTCCATTGGAGTGGTAGGCCAGGCACTGTCTTTTGCTTTTGTTTGGCAATGTTGTGTGCGCAGTCACTAGGATTATGTGAATTAATGTAGAGTTCGTTTCCCAATTGTCTGTGTTGTTGTAGTCGTAGGCTCTTTCCTTGGGCTGCGAGAGGTTGTGGGTTCGACTATCAGGCAAGGCCCTTGTTTTTTGTATAGCTGCATTCAATTGTCTGGTCCAAAAGACTGTGTTGCCAATGAGTTTACATTGGAGCGATAGTCCAGGCACTGTGTTTTGCTTTTGTTTGGCCATGTTGTGTGAGCAGTTACTAGGATTATGTGAATTAATGTAGAGTCAGTTTCCCACTTCTCAATGTTGGTGTAGTGGTAGGCTATTTGCTGGGGCTATGCGAGGTTGTGGGTTCTACTCTCATGCAAGGCCCATGGACTTTGTATGGCTGCATTATATTGCATGGTCCAATTGACTATGTTTCCTGTGAGCTTCCATTGGTGTGGTAGGCAAGGCACTTTCTTTTGCTTTTGTTTGGCCATGTTGTGTGCGCAGTCACTAGGATTATGTGAATTAATGTAGAGGCAGTTTCCCACTTCTCCGTGTTGGTGTAGTGGTATGCTCTTTGCTTGGGCTATGAGCGGTTGTGGGTTTGACTCTCAGGCAAGGCCCATGGATTTTGTATGGCTGCATTCAATTTCCTGGTCCAATGGACTGTCTTTCTTATGAGTTTCAATTGGAGTGGTAGGCCAGGCACTGTCTTTTGCATTTGTTTGGCCATGCTGTGTGCGCAATCACTAGGATTATGTGACTTAATAAAGAGTCAGCTTCGCACTGCTCCGTGTTGGTGTCGTGGGAGCCTTTTTTGCTCGGGCTACGAGAGGTTGTGGGTTCGACTCTCAGGCAACGCCCATGGACTTTATATGGCTGCATTCAATTGCCTGGTCCAATGGACTGTCTTTCCCATGAGTTTCTATTGGAGTGGTAGTCCAGTCACTGTCTTTTGCTTTTGTTTGGCCGTGTTGTGTGCGCAGTCAGTAGGATTATGTGAATTAATGTAGAGGAGGTTTCCTATATCCCATTGTTGGTGTAGTGGTGTGCTCTTTGCTTGGACTTTTAGAGGTTGTGGGTTCAACTCTCAGGTAAGGACCATGGACTTTGGCTCCATTCAATTACCAGATCCAATGGATTGTACTGCCCATGAGTTTCCATTGGAGTGATAGGCCAGACACTGGATTTTACTTTTGTTTGGCCGTGTTGTGTGCGCAGGCACTAGGATTATGTGAATTAAGCGAAACCAGGAAAAATGTAGCCAAAAGACAATACAATGAAAAAATAGAGTTTTTATTAAAGATCAAGGTAAAAACAATATGAGCAACGGAAAGTAATGAAAAAACTGCCGAGGCACCACAAGACCCAGCAGATGGGTTGCAAGCAGAGAACCAATGAGTTATATAAGAATATTAATAAATATTACATTCTAATTAACTGTCCCCAACATGGGTATAGCAGTAATTAAATAGGTATAATTTTCAAACTAAACATGTAGTATGGTTTCTTGTTTGCATATTGCTAAAGGACAAGAACACAGGCATAAAAAGCCATAAGGCATACCAGAAAAAATTCCATCATAGGGGTGAAATACCTGTCGCCATTTTTTTTGTTTTTATATGAATTAAGGTAGAGCCAGTTTCCCACTTCCCATTGTTGGTGCAGTGGTAGGCTCTTTGCTTGGGCTACGAGAGGTTGTGGGTTCGACTCGCAGGCAAGGCCCAAGGATTTTGTGTGGCTCCATTCAATTGACTGGTCTAATGGACTGTGCTGCCTATGAGGTTCCATTGGGGTGATAGGCCAGGCACTATCTTTTGCTTATGTTTGGCCGTGTTGTGTGCGCAGTCACTAGGATTATGTGAATTAATGCAAAACACATTTCCCACTTCCCATTGTTGGTGTAGTGGTAGGCTCTTTGCATGGGCTACGAGAGCTTGTTGGTTCGACTTTCAGCCGAGGCCCATGGACTATGTATGTGTCCATTCAATTCCTTTTTCTAATAGACTGTGCTGCCTATGAGTTTCCATAGGGTCTGGTTGCCACAACAGCATTGCCCCTCCAAAGTGTTAACGCTGAGCCTGGAGTTAATTGGGGGGGTCCATTGGCCAGCAGGTACCAACATCCAAAACTGTTTCTCTCTCAGGCTAGCAGAGGGAGCTCTAAATCTGGAGTTCCAGGGAGCACTTCCTTAAGTCTGACCTGGGGAAAGAGTTAGTTAGTCTGTTAGGGAAGTTTGGAGAGAGAGAATGTAAAGTAGTGCAGTCTTGTGAGTTGGGGTTAGAGCTAGGCTAGCTCAACCAAGGAGAGCAAGAGCTGATTTAGAGGCACAGTAGAATTAGACATCAGAGTCTGTGGTTGCCAGGGTGTAAAACCCTTTCCTGGTATCTGAATCCAAAGGGCAGGAGCACTGCAAGTCTCCTAGCCCCCAAAACAAACAGAAGGTACAGCTGCATTATCAGGACCCGGTGTGGACCTCAGCAGGGAAGCATCAGAGGGGGCCTGCACAGCCTATCCTAGGAGAGAGGGACAAACCCCGGGTCCCAGCAGCAAGAGGGCCGTTGCTAAACTCAAAGCGCAGGGTCCTGTAGAAGTGAAGGAAGAACAGGGAGTAGGTCTCAATACTCGACTGGCTAAGAAGATCACCCTAGTTACTTCCAGGCCGACCCGATCCCATTCATCACCTGTGACGGTCTCCCAGGACTGGACTGTTTTGCCAAGTAAAAGAAAAGAAGGTAAAGAGACTGTTGTTTGTGTCGGTTCTTTTCACCGTAATGAGTAGCCCTGCACCGTTTCCCAGCACCATAAACTGTAACAAAGACCAACTGTGGCCCTGGGGCACCGCTCCACCTGTGGGGAGCAGGACCATCTAAGCTGCCATTCCACCAGCCCCGGAGGCTCCATACAGCAGCGGCGGCTTAATAGCAGCAAACCACAGGTGGCGTCACAAATATAAACTTTAATAATCACCTCCACTGAAGCCATATTAGTTGACCCCGCCAGAATCACAGGGTTGGGCCCCGCCACCACTGACGACCCCCGGACTAGTCCGGCCCGGCACCGGGTGTCCCATAGCCCTGGGGTGGGGAGTCAACCTTGGCGTAGGATTTCGTGCCCGGTGAGTTTCTATTGGTGTGGTAGGCCAGGCACTGTCTTTTGCTTTTGTTTGGCCATGTTGTGTGCGCAGTCACTAGGATTATGTGAATTAATGTAGAATCCGTTTCCCACTTCCTATTGTTGGTGTAGTGGTTGGATATTTGCTTAGGCTACGAGAAGTTGTGGGTTTGACTTTCTGGCAATGCCTATGGACTTTGGATGGCTGCATTCAATTTCCTGGTTCAAAGGACTGTGTTGTCTATGAGTTTCCATTGGAATGATAGGCAAGGAACTGTTGTTTGGACATGTTGTGTGCGCAGTCACTAGGATTATGTGACTTAATGTAGAGACAGTTTCCCACTTCCCATTATTTGTGTAGTGGTAGGCTCTTTGCTTGGGCTACAAGAGTTTGTGGGTTTGACTCTCAGGCTAGGCCCATGGGCTTTGTATGGCAGCATTCAATTTCCTTGTCCAATGGTCTATGTTTCCGTTGGAGTGATAGGCCATGCACTGTCTTTGGCCATGTTGTGTGCGCAGTCACTAGAATTATGTGAATTAATGAAGAATCAGTTTTCCACCTCCCATTGTTGGTGTTGTGGTAGGCTCTTGCTTGGGCTAGAAGAGGTTGTGGGTTCGACTCTCAGGCAAAGCCCATGGACTTTGGATAGCTGCATTCAATTGTCTGGTCCAAAAGACTATGTTGCCAATGAGTTTCCATTGGAGTAATAGGCCAGGCACTGTGTTTTGCTTTTGTTTGGCCATTTTGTGTGTGCAGTCACTAGGATTATGTGAATTAATGTAGAGTCAGTTTCCCACTTCCCTTTGTTGGTGTAGTGGTAGGCTCCTTGCTTGGGTTACGTAAGGTTGTGGGTTTCACTCTCAGGCTAGGCCCATGGGCTTTGTATGGCTGCATTCAATTGCCTGGTCCAATGGACTGAGTTTCCGTTGGGGTGGTAGGCCAGGCACTGTCTTTTGCTTTTGTTTGGCCATGCTGTGTGCGCAATCACTAGGATTATGTGACTTAATATAGAGTCGGTTTAGCACTGCTTCGTGTTGGTGTAGTGGGAGCCTTTTTGCTTGGGCCACGAGAGGTTATGGGTTGGACTCTCAGGCAAGGCCCATGGACTTTGTATGGCTTAATTCAATTGCCTGGTCCAACGGACTGTGTTTCCTATGAGTTTCCATTGGAGTGGTAGGCCAGGTACTGTGTTTGGCCATGTTGTGTGCGCAGTCACTAGGATTATGTGAATTAATGTAGAGTCAGTTTCCCACTTCTCCGTGTTGGTGTAGTGGTAGGCTCTTTGCTTGGCTACGAGAGGTTGTGGGTTTGACTCTCAGGCATTGCCCATGGACTTTTTATATCTGCATTCAATTGCCTTGTCCATTGGACTTTGTTTTCTGAGAGTTTTCATTGGAGAGATAGGCCAGGCACTGTCTTTTGCTTTTGTTTGGCCATGTTGTGTGCACAGTCACTAGGATTCTGTGAAATAATGTAGAGTCAGTTTCTCACTTCTTCGTGTTGGTGTAGTGGTAGGCTCTTTGCTTTGGCTACGAGAGGTTGTAGGTATGACTGTCCAGCAAGTCCCGTGGATTTTGTATGGCAAAAATTAATTACCTGGTCCAATGGACTGTCTTTCCCATGAGTTTCCATTGGAGTGGTAGGCCAGGCACTGTCTTTTGCTTTTGTTTGGCCATGTTGTGTGCACAGTCACTAGGATTATGTGAATTAATGTAGAGTCAGTTTCCCACTTCTCAGTGTTGATGTAGCGGTAGGCTAATTGCTTGGGCTACAAGAGGTTGTGGGTTCGACTCTCATGAAAGGCCCATGGACTTTGTATGGCTGCATTATATTGCATGGTCCAATTGACTGTGCTTTCTGTGAGCTTCCATTGGAGTGATCGGCAAGGCACTATCTTTTGCTTTTGTTTGGCCGTGTTTTGTGCGGAGTCACTAGGATTATGTGAATTAGGGTAGAGTCAGTTTCCCACTTCCAATTGTTGGTGTAGTGGTAGGCTGTTTGCTTGGGCTATGTAAATGTTGTGGGTTCAACTTTTAGGCAAGACCCATGCACTTTGTATGGCTCCTTTCAATTACCTGTTACAATGGACTGTGCTGCCCATGAGTTTCCATTGGAGTGGTAGGCCAGGCACTGTCTTTTGCTTTTGTTTGGCCATGTTGTGTGCGCAGTCACTAGGATTATGTGACTTAATGTAGAGGCAGTTTCCCACTTCCAATTATTGGTGTAGTGGTAGGCTCTTTGCTTGGGCTACAAGAGTTTGTGGGTTTGACTCTCAGGCTAGGCCCATGGACTTTGTATGGCTGCATTCAATTTCCTCGTCCAACGGTCTATGTTTCCATATGAGTGATAGGCCATGCACTGTCTTTTGCTTTTGTTTGGCCATGTTGTGTGCGCAGTCACTAGAATTATGTGAATTAATGAAGAATCAGTTTTTCACCTCCCATTGTTGGTGTAGTGGTAGGCTCTTTGCTTGGGCTAAAAGAGGTTGTGTGTTCGACTCTCAGGCAAGGCCCATGGACTTTGTATAGCTGCATTCAATTGTCTGGTCCAAAACACTGAGTTGCCAATGAGTTTCCATTGGAGTGATAGGCCAGGCACTATGTTTTGCTTTTGTTTGGCAATGTTGTGTGCGCAGTCACTAGGATTATGTGAATTAATTTAGAGTCAGTGTCCCACTTCTCCGTGTTGGTGTAGTGGTCTGCTCTTTGCTTAGCCTACGAGAGGTTGTGGGTTCAACTCTCAGGCAAAGCCCATGGACTTTGAATGGCTGCATTCATTTTCCTGGTCCAGTGGATTGTGTTTCCTATGAGTTTCTATTGGTGTGGTAGGCCAGGCACTGTCTTTTGCTTTTGTTTGGCCATGTTGTGTGCGCAGTCACTAGGATTATGTGAATTAATGTAGAATCTGTTTCCCACTTCCTATTGTTGGTGTAGTGGTTGGATCTTTGCTTAGGCTACGAGAAGTTGTGGGTTCGATTTTCTGGCAATGCCTATGGACTTTGTATGGCTGCATTCAATTACCTGGTCCAATGGACTGTGTTGTCTATGAGTTTTCATTGGACTGATAGGCAAGGCTTTGTCTTTTGCTGTTGTTTGGCCATGTTGTGTGCGCAGTCACTAGGATTATGTGAATTAATGTAGAGTCAGTTTCCCACTTCTCCGTGTTGGTGTAGTGGTAGGCTCTTTGCTTGGCTACGAAAGGTTGTGGGTTTGACTCTCAGGCATTGCCCATGGACTTCTTATGGCTGCATTCAATTCCCTTGTCCATTGGACTTTGTTTTCTGAGAGTTTTCATTGGAGAGATAGGCCAGGCACTGTCTTTTGCTTTTGTTTGGCCATGTTGTGTGCGAAGTCACTAGGATTATGTGAATTAATGTAGAGTCAGTTTCCCACTTCTTCATGTTGGTGTAGTGGTAGGCTCTTTGCTTTGGCTACGAGAGGTTGTAGGTATGGCTGTCCAGCAAGTCCCGTGGATTCTGTATGGCAAAATTTAATTGCCTGGTCTAATGGACTGTGTTGCCAATGAGTTTCCGTTGGAGTGATAGGCCAGGCACTGTCTTTTGCTTTTGTTTGGCCATGTTGTGTGCGCAGTCACTAGGATTATGTGAATTAATGTAGAGTCAGTTTCCCACTTCTCATTGTTGGTTTTGTGGTAGGCTCTTTGCTTGGGCTACGAGAGGTTGTGGGTTTGACTCTCAGGCTAGGCCCATGGACTTTATATGGCTGCATTCAATTGCCTGGTCCAATGGACTGTCTTTCCCATGAGTTTCTATTGGAGTGGTAGGCCAGGCACTGTCTTTTGCTTTTGTTTGGACATGTTGTGTGCATAGTCAGTAGGATTATGTGAATTAATGTAGAGTCAGTTTCCCACTTCTCAGTGTTGGTGTAGTGGTAGGCTAATTGCTTGGGCTACAAGAGGTTGTGGGTTCGACTCTCATGCAAGGCCCATGGACTTTGTATGGCTGTGTTATATTGCATGGTCCAATGGACTGTGCTTCCTGTGAGCTTCCATTGGAGTGATCGGCAAGGCACTATCTTTTGCTTTTCTTTGGCCGTGTTTTGTGCCGAGTCACTAGGATTATGTGAATTAGGGTAGAGTCAGTTTCCCACTTACAATTGTTGGTGTAGTGGTAGGCTGTTTGCTTGGGCTACGTAAAATTTGTGGGTTCAACGTTTAGGCAAGACCCATGCACTTTTTATGGCTCCTTTCAATTACCTGTTACAATGGACTGTGCTGCCCATGTTTTTCCATTGGAGTAATAGGCCAGGCACTGTCTTTTGCTTTCGTTTGGCCGTTTTGTGTGCGCAGTCACTAGGATTATGTGAATTAAGGTAGAGTCAGTTTCCCACTTTGCGTTGTTGGTGTAGTCATAGGCTCTTTGCTTGGGCTACAAGCGGTTGTAGGTTTAACTCTCAGACAAGGCCCATGGACTTTGTATGGCTTTATTTAATTGCCTGGTCCAATGGACTATGCTGCTTAAGAGTTTCCATCGGAGTGATAGGCCAGACACTGACTTTTGCTTTTGTTTGGCCGTGTTGTGTGCGCAGTCACTAGGATTATGTGAATTAATGTAGAGTCAGTTTCCCACTTACCATTGTTGATGTAGTGGTAGGCTCTTTGCTTGGGCTAAGAGAGGTTGTGGATTCGACTCTCTTACACAACATAGCCAAACAAAAGCAAAAGACAGTGCCTTGCCTATTCCTACAATGGAAACGCAAAGGCAGCACAGTCCATTAGACCAGGCAGTGTAGTGGTAGACTACATTGTTGGTGTAGTGGTAGGCTCTTTGTTTGGGCTACGAAAGGTTGTGGGTACGTCTCTTATGCAAATCCCATGGACTTTATATGGCTCCGTTTAATTACCTGGTCCAAAAGACTGTGCTGCTGAAGAGTTTCTATTGGAGTGATAGGCCAGGCACTGTCTTTTGCTTTTGTTTGGCTGTGTTGTGTGCGCAGTCACAAGGATTATATGAATTAAAGTAGAGATAGTTTCCCACTTTCAATTGTTGGTGTAGTGGTGGGCTCTTTAATGGGCTACAAGACGTTGTGAGTTTGACTTTCAGGCAAGGCCCATAGACTTTGTATGGCTCCATTTAATTACCTCGTCCAGTGGACTGTGCTTCCTATTTGTTTACATTGGAGTGATAGGCCAGGCACTGTCTTTTACTTTTGTTTGGCCGTGTTGTGTGCGCAGTCACTAGGATTTTTTGAATTAATGTAGAGTCAGTTTCCCACTTCCCGTTGTTGGTGTAGTGGTAGGCTCTTTTCTTGGATGACATGAGGTTGTGGGTTTGACTATCAGGCAAGTCCCATAGACTTTGTATGGCACCGTTCAATTGCCTGGTCCAATGGACTGTGCTGCCTATGAGTTTCCATTGGAGTAATAGGCTATGCACTGTCTTTTGCTTTTGTTTGGCTCTGTTGTGTGCGCAGTCACTAGGATTATGTGAATTAATGTAGAGTCTATTTCCCACTTCCCATTATTGGTGTAGTGGTAGGCTTTTCACTTGGGCAATGAGAAAATGTGGATTCTACTCTCTCACACAACATGGCCAAACAAAAGCAAAAGACAGTGCCTAGCTTATTAATCCAATGGAAATTCATAGGCAACACAGTCTATTGGACCAGGCAATGTAGTGGTAGGTTTTTTTTCTTTGGCTTTGAGAAGTTGTGGGGTTAACTCTCAGACAAAGCCCATGGACTTTTTATGGCTCCATTTAATTGCCTGGTCCAATGGACTGTGCTGCCTATGAATTTCCATTGGAGTGATAGGCCAGGCACCGTCTTTTACTTTTGTTTGGCCGTGTTGTGTGCACAGTCACTAGGATTATGTGAATTAATGTAGAATTAGGTTCCCACTTCCTGTTGTTGGTGTAGTGGTAGGCTCTTTGTTTGGACTACAAGAGGTTGTGGGTTTGTCTCTCTGGCAAGGCCCATAGACTTTGTATAGCTCCATTCAATTGCCTGGTCTAATAGACTGTGTTTCCCATGAGATACCATTAGAGTAATACCACTACTTGTCACTGGTGAAGCCTAGCGGCGGCGTATCCCAGGGTCTCCACTGTTTGAAGTAGCTATATTCAGCTAAGTCCACCATTGGTCTGTATTAGAATGTGTCTAGGGCTATTTCTTTCATCTACTCTCTCCCATAATGGAGATGTGTGTTAACTCCTTACTTTAGAGAAACTTGTACTATGGCCTGATACAATAGATGAATTGGTGACCCTTACTTCAACAGTACCACATGATTTTTGGGATGTTGCGATTCACAATGTTTTGCACATTTGGTTGACTGCAGTGCACATTCCCTGTACGTTATTGTGATTTATGGCGATACCCAGGTGCGGGCTGTATGTTTTTAATTGTGTTTTAATCCCCTTTGCAATTCAATAAAATCCTATTTATTTACATGATTTTAGGGTGTGCTTCCCGATATATGCAGTATCTTTTTTCTTTCTTGGTCCATTAGAGTAATAGGCTAGGCACTGTCTTTTGCTTTTGCTTGGCCGTGTTGTGTGTGCAGTCACTAAGATTATGTGAATTAATGTAGTAATGGCAGTTTCCCACTTCCCATTGTTGGTGTAGTGGTAGGCTCTTTGCTTGGGCTATGAGAGGTTCTGGGTTCGACTCTTAGGCAAAGCCTAGGACGTTTATGGCTCCGTTCAATTACATGGTCCAATGGACTGTGCTGCCTATGAGTTTCCAATGGAGTGAAAGGCCAGGCACTGTCTTTTGCTTTTGTTTGGCCGTGTTGTGTGCGCAGTCACTAGGATTATGTGAATTAATGTAGAGGTAGTTTCCTATATCCCATTGTTGGTGTAGTGGTGGGCTCTTTGCTTTGGCTACGAGAGGTTGTGGATTCAACTCTAAGACAAGTCCTATGGACTTTGTATGGCTCCATTCAATTAACTGGTCAAAAGGACTGAGCTGCCTATGAGTTTCCATTGGCGTAATAGGCTTGTACTGTCTTTTGCTTTTGTTTGGCAGTGTTGTGTGTGCAGTCACTAGTATTATGTGAATTAATATAGAGTTAATTTCCCACTTCCCATTGTTGGTGTAGTGGTAGGCTCTTTGCTTGGGCTATGAGAAAATGTGGATTTGACTCTCTCACACAACATGGCCAAACAAAAGCAAAAAACAGTGCCTAGTCTTTTACTCCAATGGAAACTCATAGGCAGCACAGTCCATTGGACCCGGCAATGTAGTGGTAGGCTCTTTTCTTTGGCTACTAGAGGTTGTGGGGTCAACTCTCAGACAAGGGCCATGGACTTTGTATGGCTCCATTCAATTGCCTGGTCCAATGGACTGTGCTCCTATGAGTTTCCATTACAGTGATAGGCCAGGCACTGACTTTTGCTTTTGTTTGGCCATGTTGTGTTCGCAGTGACTAGGATTATGTGAATTAATGTAGAGGCAGTTTCCCAATTCCCATTGTTGGTGTAGTGGTTGGCTCTTTGCTTGGGCTACAGGAGGTTGTGGATTCGACTCTCTCACACAGCGCAGCCAAACAAAAGCAAAATACAGTGCCTAGCCTATTACTCCGACAGAAACTCATAGGCAGTACAGTCCGTTGGATCAGGCAATGTAGTGGTAGGCTCTCTTCTTTGGCTACGTGAGGTTGTGGGTTCGACTCGCAGGCAAGGCCCATGGATATTGTGTGGCTCCATTCAATTGACTGGTCTAATGGACTGTGCTGCCTATGAGTTTCCATTGGAGTGATAGGCCAGGCACTGTATTTTGCTTTTGTTTGGCCATGTTGTTTGCGCAGTCACTAGGGTTATGTGAATTAATGTAGAGTCAGATTCCCACTTTCCATTGTTGGTGTAGTGGAAGGCTTTTTGCTAGGGCTATGTAGAGGTTGTGGGTTCGGCTCTCAGGCAAGGCCCATGGACTTTGTATGGATCCATTCAATTGATTGGTCTAATGTGCTGTGCTTCCAATGAGTTTCCATTAGAGCATTAGTCTAGACACTGTCTTTTGCTTTTTTTTTGGCCGTGTTGTGTGTGCAGTCACTAGGATTATGTGAATTAATGTAGAGTCAGCTTTCACTTCACATTGTTGGTGTGGTGGTAGGCTCTTTGCTTGGCTTCGAGAGGTTGTGGGTTCACCTCTTAAGCAAAGCCTAGGACATATATGGCTCTGTTCACTTACCTGGTCCAATGGACTATGCTGCCTATGAGTTTCCATTGGAGTATTAGGCTAGGCACTGTCTTTTGCTTTTGTTTGGCCGTGTTGTGTGCGCAGTCAGTAGGATTATGTGAATTAATGTAGAGGAGGCTTCCTATATCCCATTGTTGGTGTAGTGGTGGGCTCTTTGCTTGGACTATGAGAGGTTGTGGGTTCATGGACTTTGTATGGCTCCATTCAATTACCTGATCCAATGGATTGTACTGCCCATGAGTTTCCATTGGAGTGATAGGCCAGACACTGGATTTTACTTTTGTTTGGCCGTGTTGTGTGCGCAGGCACTAGGATTATGTGAATTAAGCGAACCCAGGAAAAATGTAGCCAAAAGACAATACAATGAAAAAATAGAGTTTTTATTAAAGATCAAGGTAAAAACAATATGAGCAACGGAAAGTAATGAAAAAACTGCCGAGGCACCACAAGACCCAGCAGATGGGTTGCAAGCAGAGAACCAATGAGTTATATAAGAATATTAATAAATATTACATTCTAATTAACTGTCCCCAACATGGGTATAGCAGTAATTAAATAGGTATAATTTTCAAACTAAACATGTAGTATGGTTTCCTGTTTGCATATTGCTAAAGGACAAGAACACAGGCATAAAAAGCCATAAGGCATACCAGAACAAATTCCATCATAGGGGTGAAATACCTGTTGCCATTTTTTTTGTTTTTATATGAATTAAGGTAGAGCCAGTTTCCCACTTCCCATTGTTGGTGCAGTGGTAGGCTCTTTGCTTGGGCTACGAGAGGTTGTGGGTTCGACTCGCAGGCAAGGCCCATGGATTTTGTGTGGCTCCATTCAATTGACTGGTCTAATGGACTGTGCTGCCTATGAGTTTCCATTGGGGTGATAGGCCAGGCACTATCTTTTGCTTATGTTTGGCCGTGTTGTGTGCGCAGTCACTAGGATTATGTGAATTACTGTAAAACACATTTCCCACTTCCCATTGTTGGTGTAGTGGTGGGCTCTTTGCATGGGCTACGAGAGCTTGTTGGTTCGACTTTCAGCCGAGGCCCATGGACTATGTATGTGTCCATTCAATTCCTTTATCTAATAGACTGTGCTGCCTATGAGTTTCCATAGGATCTGGTTGCCACAACAGCATTGCCCCTCCAAAGTGTTAACGCTGAGCCTGGAGTTAATTGGGGGGGTCCATTGGCCAGCAGGTACCAACATCCAAAACTGTTTCTCTCTCAGGCTAGCAGAGGGAGCTCTAAATCTGGAGTTCCAGGGAGCACTTCCTTAAGTCTGACCTGGGGAAAGAGTTAGTTAGTCTGTTAGGGAAGTTTGGAGAGAGAGAATGTAAAGTAGTGCAGTCTTGTGAGTTGGGGTTAGAGCTAGGCTAGCTCAACCAAGGAGAGCAAGAGCTGATTTAGAGGCACAGTAGAATTAGACATCAGAGTCTGTGGTTGCCAGGGTGGAAAACCCTTTCCTGGTATCTGAATCCAAAGGGCAGGAGGACTGCAAGTCTCCTAGCCCCCAAAACAAACAGAAGGTACAGCTGCATCATCAGGACCCGGTGTGGACCTCAGCAGGGAAGCATCAGAGGGGGCCTGCACAGCCTATCCTAGGAGAGAGGGACAAACCCCGGGTCCCAGCAGCAAGAGGGCCGTTGCTAAACTCAAAGTGCAGGGTCCTGTAGAAGTGAAGGAAGAACAGGGAGTAGGTCTCAATACTCGACTGGCTAAGAAGATCACCCTAGTTACTTCCAGGCCGACCCGATCCCATTCACCATCTGTGACGGTCTCCCAGGACTGGACTGTTTTGCCAAGTAAAAGAAAAGAAGGTAAAGAGACTGTTGTTTGTGTCGGTTCTTTTCACCGTAATGAGTAGCCCTGCACCCTTTCCCAGCACCATAAACTGTAACAAAGACCAACTGTGGCCCTGGGGCACCGCTCCACCTGTGGGGAGCAGGACCATCTAAGCTGCCATTCCACCAGCCCCAGACGCTCCATACAGCAGCGGCGGCTTAATAGCAGCAAACCACAGGTGGCGTCACGAATATAAACTTTAATAATCACCTCCACTGAAGCCATATTAGTTGACCCCACCAGAATCACAGGGTTGGGCCCCGCCACCACTGACGACCCCCGGACTAGTCCGGCCCGGCACCGGGTGTCCCATAGCCCTGGGGTGGGGAGTCAACCTTGGCGTAGGATTTCGTGCCCGGTCCCACCGGGTACTGTGCGCCTTGCAAAACTGTATTTAAAGACTGTTGTACTGTAAAAACTGCCGCCGCCATTAGCCTCACTGAGCGCAGGAGGAAAGGGGGCGTGCCCGAAAAAGAGCGCACCATCAGAGCGGAGGTTCATTAACCCCGCGCGACTCAGAGGAGAGTTTGAAAAGGGAGCGGAGCCTGGTAAGGTCCACTAAGGAGGAAGGAAGATGTCCGAATCGTAGGGAGAACAGAGGGCTGCCATAGCCCAAGCCGCAGCAGCACCGACCAATGTGATCCCAGTCGCCGTCGCCCCAGCTCCCGCCGCAGCGCCCGTAATGCCGCTCATGATGCCATATCTCCCAGGAGCAGACTGGCTACCGCACTACTCCGGGGAGTCACATATCCTGAGCGACTTCAGAGAAAGGCTGCATAGCTTGTTTAAAGTGTATCCTCTAATTGAGAGCCAGAAAGTGGGCATAATAATAGAACAGTTAACTGGCGCAGCCCAGCGTGAAGTGAAGTCCTGGCCTGACACTGATAAAGGGACAGAACCCAGATACTGGCCAAGTTGAAGAGTACTTTTGACACCCGCACTTCAGCACAAATAAAAATGAAATTCTTTGGGTGCAAACAAAGGGCTAAAGACAGCATACGGGACTATGCCTTAAACTTGCAGGAGGTCCTAAAAACAGTTAGACAAGTGGACCCAGAGAGTGTACGTGATGAAGACAAACTATTGACTGAGCAGTTTATAGAGGGGCTCCTGTCAGATGCTCACAGGACACAGCTGCGTATCCTGGTCCTGCAGAACCCTGCCCCGAAGTTTGCCAAGTTTAAGGACCAGGCCATCCGGGTACTGAGAGAATCTACACCAAATGACACAGTACCCCTCCGGCCTCTTGCCATCACATACCCAGAGGAAGTGCCTGCAACCCGAGCCACTGCATGGGCTGAGGCGCAGACCCTGGGTAAGGATCCCGCTGCAGAGCTCAGACAGCAGGTCCAAGAACTGACCAAGACTGTGGCTGCCCTTGCCAAAACAGTGCAGTCTCTACAAGTGACCCCATCGCCTGAGAGAATCGAGTTGGCTTCCAGTCCAGATGACATCAAGGGTCAAGATTACCAAGCCCTGGTAGAACCTGTATATTCAGACAGTAGGCCTGGAGTCCTGATAGCAAGGGGGATAGCAGACGTCCGCAAGGGAAGAGTACCCGTCCGCGTCCTGAATTGTGAGAAGGAGGAAGCCAAATTGCCCCGGTACGCCACTGTAGCTAAGTTGTACACAGTCAGTAACAATGTCATCAGGGCAATGGAACCCTTGATCCCGTCCGACCAGGCGAAAGACAATGGCTTCAGGGGACAGCTGGGGTACTGGTGTCAGAAATTGCATGTGGGCACTGACTCCACCCCTTCACACCAAAAGCATGGGGTTTACCGGGTGGTGCAGGAATACGAGCGGGTCTTCAGCAAACACCCTCTAGACTTTGGGCAGGTAAAAGGGGTTAAACATCAAATCCCCACTGGTGACCATCATCCCATTAAAGAGAGATACCGCCATATACCCCCAGCTCAATATCAGCGTGCCAAAGAGATGTTACGGGAAATGAAGGAGGCTGGGGTGATCAGAGATAGTTGTAGCCCCTGGGCAGCTCCACTAGTGCTCGTAAAGAAAAAAGATGGCACAATGAGAATGTGCGTTGATTACAGGCAAATTAACCGCATTACACATAAAGATGCGTATCCACTACCCAGAATAGAAGAGTCATTAGCAGCTTTAAAATCAGCTAACTATTTCTCCACCTTGGATCTCACCAGTGGGTACTGGCAGGTTCCCGTGGCAGAGGCGGACAAGGAGAAGACTGCATTCACGATACCAATGGGCCTCTGCGAGTTCAACTGTATGCCATTCGGGCTCTGCAACGCCCCAGGGACATTTCAAAGATTGATGAAGTGCTGTATGGGCTATTACAACTTTGAATCAGTGCTATTGTACCTGGATGACGTCATAGTCTACTCGAAGACCTATGAAGACCACCTGAGACACTTGGCAGAAGTGTTTGAGTCCTTGTCCGGGTATGGCCTGAAGATAAAGCCGTCCAAATGTCACCTCTTGAAGCCAAAGGTACAGTACCTGGGTCATGTAGTCAGCGCAGAAGGTGTGGAACCTGATCCAGAGAAAGTCACAGTAATCAAGGACTGGCCAAGACCCACCACGGTAAAGGAGGTGCGGCAGTTCCTTGGACTGGTGGGCTAATACCGAAGGTTCATTGATGGTTTCACGAAAATAGCAGCGCCCCTTCAAGATCTCCTAGTGGGTCAGCCGAAGAAGGCTAAGAAGCTGGGGAAGCCTACACGATGTCCCTATTTTCTAGATACCTAAGGATTGAACTGGGTACAGTATATGGCTGCTGGGGGAGCCTACACGGTGTCCCTATATTCTAGATACCTCAGGATTGTACTGGTCAGAAACAACAAAGAGCCAGCACCAATGTGCACTAAGGCATCAAATATTCCAAACTGCATTATAAAAATTTTTTTTTTTGAGATTTTTGGCAAAAAATTGCAATTTCTTGAGCTGCTTCGCCACGTCACGGCAAATCTCATTTGAAGCAGTCCTACACTAAAATATTTTTATAAAATGTGCCATGCGGCCTCACATATAAATAGCAGAACTGCTCTCAGCAGCACTCACCTGGTCTATTGCAGTCCCGTACCCATGACTGAGTCATGGCTGTGGGCGGGACAGGTCCAAGCAAATGCTGCATGAAGTATATATATAGCCTGTGGACAAAGCCTGATGACCCAATGTGAACAGTCACCAAACGCCAAAATCTATACAGATGGAATACATCCCAAATTGGGGTGCATAGCAAGGTGGAGGTCAACCACCGACCAATTCAACAAAGAAACAACAAAGAGCCAGCACCAATGTGCACTAAGGCATCAAATATTCCAAACTGCATTATAAAAATTTTTTTTTTTTTTTGAGATTTTTGGCAAAAAATTGCAATTTCTTGAGCTGCTTCGCCACGTCACGGCAAATCTCATTTGAAGCAGTCCTACACTAAAATATTTTTATAAAATGTGCCATGCGGCCTCACATATAAATAGCAGAACTGCTCTCAGCAGCACTCACCTGGTCTATTGCAGTCCCGTACCCATGACTGAGTCATGGCTGTGGGCGGGACAGGTCCAAGCAAATGCTGCATGAAGTATATATATAGCCTGTGGACAAAGCCTGATGACCCAATGTGAACAGTCACCAAACGCCAAAATCTATACAGATGGAATACATCCCAAATTGGGGTGCATAGCAAGGTGGAGGTCAACCACCGACCAATTCAACAAAGAAACAACAAAGAGCCAGCACCAATGTGCACTAAGGCATCAAATATTCCAAACTGCATTATAAAAATTTTTTTTTTTGAGATTTTTGGCAAAAAATTGCAATTTCTTGAGCTGCTTCGCCACGTCACGGCAAATCTCATTTGAAGCAGTCCTACACTAAAATATTTTTATAAAATGTGCCATGCGGCCTCACATATAAATAGCAGAACTGCTCTCAGCAGCACTCACCTGGTCTATTGCAGTCCCGTACCCATGACTGAGTCATGGCTGTGGGCGGGACAGGTCCAAGCAAATGCTGCATGAAGTATATATATAGCCTGTGGACAAAGCCTGATGACCCAATGTGAACAGTCACCAAACGCCAAAATCTATACAGATGGAATACATCCCAAATTGGGGTGCATAGCAAGGTGGAGGTCAACCACCGACCAATTCAACAGAGAAACAACAAAGAGCCAGCACCAATGTGCACTAAGGCATCAAATATTCCAAACTGCATTATAAAAATTTTTTTTTTTTGAGATTTTTGGCAAAAAATTGCAATTTCTTGAGCTGCTTCGCCACGTCACGGCAAATCTCATTTGAAGCAGTCCTACACTAAAATATTTTTATAAAATGTGCCATGCGGCCTCACATATAAATAGCAGAACTGCTCTCAGCAGCACTCACCTGGTCTATTGCAGTCCCGTACCCATGACTGAGTCATGGCTGTGGGCGGGACAGGTCCAAGCAAATGCTGCATGAAGTATATATATAGCCTGTGGACAAAGCCTGATGACCCAATGTGAACAGTCACCAAACGCCAAAATCTATACAGATGGAATACATCCCAAATTGGGGTGCATAGCAAGGTGGAGGTCAACCACCGACCAATTCAACAAAGAAACAACAAAGAGCCAGCACCAATGTGCACTAAGGCATCAAATATTCCAAACTGCATTATAAAAATTTTTTTTTTTTTTTGAGATTTTTGGCAAAAAATTGCAATTTCTTGAGCTGCTTCGCCACGTCACGGCAAATCTCATTTGAAGCAGTCCTACACTAAAATATTTTTATAAAATGTGCCATGCGGCCTCACATATAAATAGCAGAACTGCTCTCAGCAGCACTCACCTGGTCTATTGCAGTCCCGTACCCATGACTGAGTCATGGCTGTGGGCGGGACAGGTCCAAGCAAATGCTGCATGAAGTATATATATAGCCTGTGGACAAAGCCTGATGACCCAATGTGAACAGTCACCAAACGCCAAAATCTATACAGATGGAATACATCCCAAATTGGGGTGCATAGCAAGGTGGAGGTCAACCACCGACCAATTCAACAAAGAAACAACAAAGAGCCAGCACCAATGTGCACTAAGGCATCAAATATTCCAAACTGCATTATAAAAATTTTTTTTTTTTTTTTTTTTTTTTGAGATTTTTGGCAAAAAATTGCAATTTCTTGAGCTGCTTCGCCACGTCACGGCAAATCTCATTTGAAGCAGTCCTACACTAAAATATTTTTATAAAATGTGCCATGCGGCCTCACATATAAATAGCAGAACTGCTCTCAGCAGCACTCACCTGGTCTATTGCAGTCCCGTACCCATGACTTCATGCAGCATTTGCTTGGACCTGTCCCGCCCACAGCCATGACTCAGTCATGGGTACGGGATTGAAATAGACCAGGTGAGTGCTGCTAAGAGCAGTTCTACTATTCATATGTGAGGCCGTATGGCACATTTTATAAAAATATTTTAGTGTAGGACTGCCTCAAATGAGATTTGCCGTGACGTGGCGAGGCAGCTCAAGAAATTGCAATTTTTTGCCAAAAATCTCAAATTTTTTTTTTTTTTATAATAAGTACAGTTTGGAATGTTTAGTGCTGAAGTGCACATTTAGTGCTGGCTTTTTGTTTTTTCTTCATTGAATTGGTCGGTGGTTGACCTCCACCTTGCTATGCACCCCAATTTGGGATGTATTCCATCTGTCTAGATTTTGGCGGTTGGTGACTGTTCACATTAAGTCATCAGGCCTTGTCCACAGGCTATTTACTTCATGCAGCATTTGCTTGGACCTGTCCCGCCCACAGCCATGACTCAGTCATGGGTACGGGATTGAAATAGACCAGGTGAGTGCTGCTAAGAGCAGTTCTACTATTCATATGTGAGGCCGTATGGCACATTTTATAAAAATATTTTAGTGTAGGACTGCCTCAAATGAGATTTGCCGTGACGTGGCGAGGCAGCTCAAGAAATTGCAATTTTTTGCCAAAAATCTCAAATTTTTTTTTATAATAAGTACAGTTTGGAATGTTTAGTGCTGAAGTGCACATTTAGTGCTGGCTTTTTGTTTTTTCTTCATTGAATTGGTCGGTGGTTGACCTCCACCTTGCTATGCACCCCAATTTGGGATGTATTCCATCTGTCTAGATTTTGGCGGTTGGTGACTGTTCACATTAAGTCATCAGGCCTTGTCCACAGGCTATTTACTTCATGCAGCATTTGCTTGGACCTGTCCCGCCCACAGCCATGACTCAGTCATGGGTACGGGATTGAAATAGACCAGGTGAGTGCTGCTAAGAGCAGTTCTACTATTCATATGTGAGGCCGTATGGCACATTTTATAAAAATATTTTAGTGTAGGACTGCCTCAAATGAGATTTGCCGTGACGTGGCGAGGCAGCTCAAGAAATTGCAATTTTTTGCCAAAAATCTCAAATTTTTTTTATAATAAGTACAGTTTGGAATGTTTAGTGCTGAAGTGCACATTTAGTGCTGGCTTTTTGTTTTTTCTTCATTGAATTGGTCGGTGGTTGACCTCCACCTTGCTATGCACCCCAATTTGGGATGTATTCCATCTGTCTAGATTTTGGCGGTTGGTGACTGTTCACATTAAGTCATCAGGCCTTGTCCACAGGCTATTTACTTCATGCAGCATTTGCTTGGACCTGTCCCGCCCACAGCCATGACTCAGTCATGGGTACGGGATTGAAATAGACCAGGTGAGTGCTGCTAAGAGCAGTTCTACTATTCATATGTGAGGCCGTATGGCATATTTTATAAAAATATTTTAGTGTAGGACTGCCTCAAATGAGATTTGCCGTGACGTGGCGAGGCAGCTCAAGAAATTGCAATTTTTTGCCAAAAATCTCAAATTTTTTTTATAATAAGTACAGTTTGGAATGTTTAGTGCTGAAGTGCACATTTAGTGCTGGCTTTTTGTTTTTTCTTCATTGAATTGGTCGGTGGTTGACCTCCACCTTGCTATGCACCCCAATTTGGGATGTATTCCATCTGTCTAGATTTTGGCGGTTGGTGACTGTTCACATTAAGTCATCAGGCCTTGTCCACAGGCTATTTACTTCATGCAGCATTTGCTTGGACCTGTCCCGCCCACAGCCATGACTCAGTCATGGGTACGGGATTGAAATAGACCAGGTGAGTGCTGCTAAGAGCAGTTCTACTATTCATATGTGAGGCCGTATGGCACATTTTATAAAAATATTTTAGTGTAGGACTGCCTCAAATGAGATTTGCCGTGACGTGGCGAGGCAGCTCAAGAAATTGCAATTTTTTGCCAAAAATCTCAAATTTTTTTTATAATAAGTACAGTTTGGAATGTTTAGTGCTGAAGTGCACATTTAGTGCTGGCTTTTTGTTTTTTCTTCATTGAATTGGTCGGTGGTTGACCTCCACCTTGCTATGCACCCCAATTTGGGATGTATTCCATCTGTCTAGATTTTGGCGGTTGGTGACTGTTCACATTAAGTCATCAGGCCTTGTCCACAGGCTATTTACTTCATGCAGCATTTGCTTGGACCTGTCCCGCCCACAGCCATGACTCAGTCATGGGTACGGGATTGAAATAGACCAGGTGAGTGCTGCTAAGAGCAGTTCTACTATTCATATGTGAGGCCGTATGGCACATTTTATAAAAATATTTTAGTGTAGGACTGCCTCAAATGAGATTTGCCGTGACGTGGCGAGGCAGCTCAAGAAATTGCAATTTTTTGCCAAAAATCTCAAATTTTTTTTTATAATAAGTACAGTTTGGAATGTTTAGTGCTGAAGTGCACATTTAGTGCTGGCTTTTTGTTTTTTCTTCATTGAATTGGTCGGTGGTTGACCTCCACCTTGCTATGCACCCCAATTTGGGATGTATTCCATCTGTCTAGATTTTGGCGGTTGGTGACTGTTCACATTAAGTCATCAGGCCTTGTCCACAGGCTATTTACTTCATGCAGCATTTGCTTGGACCTGTCCCGCCCACAGCCATGACTCAGTCATGGGTACGGGATTGAAATAGACCAGGTGAGTGCTGCTAAGAGCAGTTCTACTATTCATATGTGAGGCCGTATGGCACATTTTATAAAAATATTTTAGTGTAGGACTGCCTCAAATGAGATTTGCCGTGACGTGGCGAGGCAGCTCAAGAAATTGCAATTTTTTGCCAAAAATCTCAAATTTTTTTTATAATAAGTACAGTTTGGAATGTTTAGTGCTGAAGTGCACATTTAGTGCTGGCTTTTTGTTTTTTCTTCATTGTACTGGTCAGAGTATATGGGCTGCTGGGGGAGCCTACACGGTGTCCCTATATTCTAGATACCTCAGGATTGTAATGGGTACACTATATGGCTGCTGGGGGAGCCTACACGGTGTCCATATTTTCTAGATACCTAAGGATTGTACTGGGTACACTATATGGCTGCAGGGGGAGCCTACACGGTGTCTATATAGTCTAGATACCTCAGGATTGTACTGGGTACAGTATATGGCTGCTGAGGGAGCCTACACAGTGTTCCTATATTCTAGATACCTCAGGATTGTACTGGGTAAAGTATATGGCTGCTGGGGGAGCCTACACGGTGTCCATATAGTCTAGATACTTCAGGATTGTACTGGCTAGAGTATATGGGCTGCTGGGAGAGCCTACACGGTGTTCATATATTCTAAATACCTCAGGATTGTACTGGGTACAGTATATGGCTGCTGGGGGAGCCTACACGGTGTCCCTATATTCTAGATACCTCAGGATTGTACTGGGTACACTATATGGCTGCTGGGGGAGCCTACACGGTGTCCATATATTCTAGATACCTCAGGATTGTACTGGTCAAAGTACATGGCTTCTGGTGGAGTCTACACGGTGTCTATATAGTCTAGATACCTCAGGATTGTACTGGGTACAGTATATGGCTGCTGGGGGAGCCTACACAGTGTTCCTATATTCTAGCTACCTCAGGATTGTACTGGGTAAAGTATATGGCTGCTGGGGGAGCCTACACGGTGTCCATATAGTCTAGATACCTCAGGATTGTACTGGCTAGAGTATATGGGCTGCTGGGGGAGCCTACACGGTGTCTCTATATTCTAGATACCTCAGGATTGTACTGGGTACAGTATATGGCTGCTGGGGGAGCCTACACGGTGTCCATATAGTCTAGATACTTCAGGATTGTACTGGGTACAGTATATGGCTGCTGGGGGAGCCTACACTATGTCCATATATTCTAGATACCTCAGGATTGTACTGGGTACAGTATATGGCTGCTGGGGGAGCCTACACAGTGTTCCTATATTCTCGATACCTCAGGATTGTACTGGGTAAAGTATATGGCTGCTGGGGGAGCCTACACGGTGTCCATATAGTCTAGATACCTCAGGATTGTACTGGCTAGAGTATATGGGCTGCTGGGGGAGCCTACACGGTGTCTCTATATTCTGGATACCTCAGGATTGTACTGGGTACAGTATATGGCTGCTGGGGGAGCCTACACGGTGTCCCTATATTCTAGATACCTCAGGATTGTACTGGGTACACTATATGGCTGCTGGGGGAGCCTACACGGTGTCCATATATTCTAGATACCTCAGGATTGTACTGGTCAGAGTACATGGGCTTCTGGGGGAGTCTACACGGTGTCCCAATATTCTAGATACCTCAGGATTGTACTGGGTACAGTATATGGGCTGCTGGGGGAGCCTACACAGTGTCCCTATATTCTAGATACCTCAGGATTGTACTGGTCAGAGTATATGGCTGCTGAGGGAGCCTACACGGTGTCCCTATATTCTAGATACCTCAGGATTGTACTGGGTACAGTATATAGCTGCTGAGGGAGCCTACACGGTATCCCTATACATACCTCTTAACCGTCTTGGATTCTGCGGGACTGCCACGATTTTAGAGGTGTTTCCCGCAGCCCCACGGCTCACAGCTGATGTCCCGGCTCCTCCCCTCAGTGTAGTGAATAAATTAAATTATCATCGGCTCTGGATTTTTGGGGCGGCCAGGACTCGAACCAATGGAACTGTGAGTTCATTGTTTCAAAGGCAGCAGCTCTACAACTGAGCTACTGCCTGTATTGAAACAAATAGGAAGATTTTGTTATCTTGACCTCTATACTGCAGGTGAGACACCAGAAGCAGATTATTCAGCTGCAAAGATGGATGGATGAATGGAGGGATGAATGGAGGGATAGAGGGAGGGATGGATGGATGATAGAGGGATGAATGGAGGGATAGAGGGAGGGATGGATGGATGATAGAGGGATGAATGGAGGGATAGAGGGAGGGATGGATGATAGAGGGATGAATGGATGATAGTGGGATGGATGGATGATAGAGGGATGGATGATAGAGGGATATATAGATACATGACAGATAATAGACAGATACATACATGATACTGTAGCTAGATAGAATCAGAGATAGACAGAGGGATAGATAGATAGAATCCTAGATAGATAGATAGATAGATAGAATCATAGATAGATAGAATCCTAGATAGATAGAATCATAGATAGATAGATAGATAGATAGAATCATACATAGATAGATAGAATTATAGATAGATAGAATCATAGATAGATAGAGGGATAGATAGACAGATCGATCGATAGATAAATACTGTATCTCAATGTAGGTGAAGGAGTCAGATTCATTTGTTCCCATAAAACCACTATAAAGAAATGATGAAAAAAATACAAATACAATTTTTTTTTTATATTCACCACCTTGGATTCAAACCAGCAACGTTCAAAACTTGTGTCCAGCAGCCTCCTAGCTTTCCTAGCTGCTCTAGCTGATGAGCCACTAGGATTGATGATGTCAGAGGGAGGATTTTACATAAATGAACCTACAATGCAGCCTCTTACACAGCAGATTACACAAGACACAGCTCCATTGTTCAGAGCAGTGTCTCTATCTCCTGTATTCTAGAGAGAGAGGAAAAGAGGATTTTTTTTTCTTCTAATAAAATTACTAAAAAATAATAAAAAAAATAGAATGTAATTTTATTACACTTTTTATAAAATAATAAACATCACAAATCAGCAAATAACATGGACATATTTGGTGTCCTTGTAATCGTAATGACCTGAACAACACAGCGATAAGATTATTTATGGGGATCCGTAAATGGCGGGAAAAAAATGGCGCAATTTATTATTTTTCTTTATTAAAATCCATAAAAAATGTAATAAAAATGTATCACTGAGGCTGTGTTCACACAGCGTAAATGCTGCATTTGTTCTGCCGCTGTCCGCACCATGAGTGCAATAACAATCCTCTCTGATTATTGCGTTTGCGGTATTTTTTATGCACTGTTCTCTTATTTGATACATGTTTGTTGCTGATGTGAATCCTGAAGCTGATAAAGAAAGAAACACCAAATCCGCACAGTTCAGTGGCGTCTTTCCACGCACCAGGAGCGGAGATTTCATGACATCTCATCCACTTTGCTTGGACAATTAGTCCATATTCCCATGTAGTGTAAATGCTGCATTTTTTTCTGCTGTTTTTTTGCACATTTATTCTGCTGTGTTTAATTGTCCAAGTAAAGTGGATGTAATTCCATGAAAAGACGAAATTCTGCGGTTTTCAGGGGTTATTTTCTCTGGAGGTTTCTATGTGGAGCTTCAAAAAAATGCAGGAAAAAGCTTCTCAGTACAGTAAAAACACTTAAAAACGCAGATTCACATCTGAACCAAAAACACATTAAATAATGGAGGAAAGGCAGAAAAAATGCAGCAAAAATGGAAAAAACAGAGAAGATAGTTATTGTGTAGTTTGGTGCAGAGAGAAACAAAAAGAAACAGAATTTATGCAACATGTGAACACGGCCTTATAGGCACAAATAAGCAACATGTCATATAGTGACACATAGAAATATAAAAAAATTCTGACTGCTATGAATATGAATGAACAGTCCGGGACATCTGCTGAATGACCCTTACTGCCAAATGGGTGTGGCTAGGGGTGTGGTCAAAATTTGCCACTGCGCGCGCCGCATACTTTGTACCTCTTTCCTTTCTTGAAAAGTTGGGCGGTATGCCTATATTCTAGATACCTCAGGATTGTACTGGGTATGGTATATGGGCTGCTGGGGGAGCCTACACGGTGTCTATATAGTCTAGATACCTCAGGATTGTACTGGTCAGAGTATATGGGCTGCTGGGGGAGCCTACACGGTGTCTATATAGTCTAGATACCTCAGGATTGTACTGGTCAGAGTATATGGGCTGCTGGGGGAGCCTACACGGTGTCCCTATATTCTAGATACCTCAGGATTGTACTGGGTATGGTATATGGGCTGCTGGGGGAGCCTACACGGTGTCCATATATTCTAGATACCTCAGGATTGTACTGGGTACAGTATATGGCTGCTGAGGGAGCCTATGTGACGCCCTGGACTAGCCAGGTAGTCACAGACATAACAACATACACACCCCCCACCTTAGACAGATACAACAGTCAGACAAAAACCCTTGTTGCCTCCCTCCAGGGTCTGATGTCCACACCAGGTGGGGCGGAGCCAGGTGGTTGGCCCCACCCACCGAGTTCACAGGCCTGGAGGCAGGAAAAGAGACAGTTTTCGTTTAGGAGGTGAAAGTGAGAGGAGTAAAACGTCTGCGTGTGTCTGGGTTGGAGCCCAGAGACTGACAGCAAGGTTGGCAGACGGTGGTGGCCGTCTGCAGGAGTTGACGGATCTCTGCGGAACCGTAGGCCGGGGTTGGGCGGTGGCCCACCGGTACCGAACCGGGGAGCGGAGTGAAGTTAAGCACACAAGCAGGGCCATCGGATCCAGACCAGGCTTGGAGCCGCTGACAACGGTCAAATCCGAGAGTGACCGGAACCCCAGGGGTTTCCTAACACACAAGTCCCGCTAGAAGGCAACAGTCCACACCGTGAGGATATACAGCCACCGCCACAGGCTAGA
Source organism: Anomaloglossus baeobatrachus (assembly GCF_048569485.1). Taxonomy (NCBI): domain Eukaryota; kingdom Metazoa; phylum Chordata; class Amphibia; order Anura; family Aromobatidae; genus Anomaloglossus; species Anomaloglossus baeobatrachus. The sequence continues at coordinate 332,049,925 of NC_134358.1, forward strand.
GATCCAAGGGCCAGTGCCTGCGGGCAAAAGGGCTCCTACAGTACCAATACACCGGGGAGCGGACTACCGGTGGGCAACCACAGGAGTCAGAACATTCTAACAAGGTGCAGGGAAAGACAGCCACCATCAGCCGTCCGGGGAGAGCACACCAACACTGCAGCCGGCTGCGGGACCCGTTCATCTGGACGTTTGGTTCACCAGAGACTTTGTGACTTTCTGTCTGAGTGAGTACAACAGTGCCATCCGGCACCACGCCGCGCTGCCCCTGCAACCCAGCCTCCGCGTATCATCACTCGGGCCCCGGGAACACCAACCCCTACCCACGGAGGGGACAACATCCTAGCTGCTCCGTACCATCGCTCCCGGGATCCCCGTCACCAGCAGCGGTGGTGCCCATTATCACCACGACCCGTGGGTGGCGTCACGAACTATCTCCGAAACAAACCATCCCTTTTCACTCACGGGTGAGGAGCGCTGCTCGAGTCCCCGGGTCCAGCCCACCGCTCGAGCCACCGAGCAGCAGCAGCCCCGGACCCGAGCACGTCCCCTCCGGCCGCGACACCTACACGGTGTCCATATATTCTAGATACCTCAGGATTGTATTGGGTACAGTATATGGCTGCTCATACTCATACCAGCTATACTGGCATTCTTCAGAGCGCTCTAAAGCGGTTTGTAATTCTCGCGCATGTCATTATGTCATTGTCTGCTGGTTCTAATAAAGTTTTGTGACAAAGGGCGGTGCTACCAAAGACGAGAGCAGCCGGCGGTAACATGGCGGCACTGAGTGCGGCAGCTTCGCGGCTCTTGGGAAGGAGCTTGCCGTTAGGGACGGGCAGCAAGGTGAGCTGCGGCACTGTAGAACAACTGCGGGGCGCAGGGCAGGGACCATGTGTTGTTATCGCATTGTACGTGGTGCCGGCCGGGGCTTGTTGCGTGGCGCAGGCACTGGAGGGGGCGGGCTGCAGTTCAGCCTCCCGGACGTTTCATTGGCTGGCCGGACAGCTGACATACCTTTTCAGTGCAGTGGTTGGTTGAAGACGTGGTCACGAGTCGGCGCGGTGTGTCACCTTTGTGCTTTCTGAAAGGGCAATGGGTGACAACTTTGTCCTCTGCCCATGGCTGTCCATGTGGTAATGCAGGCCTCTGCAGTGTCCGTGTGATGTGCAGCACACTGGCTGTCCATGTGGTAATGCAGGTCTCTGCAGTGTCCGTGTGATGTGCAGCACACTGACTGTCCTGCATGGAATGCAGGCTTACACTCGTGTGATCAGCATGTGAAGGGTTACGTTTTCAGGCAGTGTCCAGTCAGGCTGAGCTGTTCAGTCACCCAGGCTTCCCCTGCTGTGGAGCTGTCTTCAGAGAGCAGTAGTTAACCCCTTCACCACCAGTTTATTTCAGTTTTTCCTCCCTTCTCAGATCAGTGACTTTATTTTCCGCCAATATAGCCATATGAGGGCTTGTTTATTGCGGGACACGTTGTACTTTTGAATGACACCATTCACTCAGTCCCATACTGTACTATAAAACGAAAAAAAATCCAAGTGCGCTGAAATTGTAAGAAAAGTGCAATTCCACAATTGTGTTCTGCATGTATTTCCCCTGTTCACCATATGGTATGACTGGCCTGGCAGTGTGATTCCGCAGGTCAGTGTGAGTTCGTAGACACCAAACATGTATAGTTTTACTTTTATCAATGTGGTGAAAAAAAATTCAGAAGTTTGTAAAAATAAAACGGCTTTTGTCACCATTTTCCGAGACCCGTAGCTTTCTCATTTTTCGGGTTCGGGGGCTCAGTGATGACTTCTTTTTTTTTTTTTTTTTTTTCTTGTGTCTGTGACTTGAGCTGGAGATTTTAATTATACAATTTTTGGGTAGATAAAATGTTTTGATCGCCTGTTATTGCATTTTATTGCAGTAGTGCAAAAAAAGCACTAGTGAAAAAATGCAAAAGTGAGAAAAAAAATCTAATCTGATGGTTTTATTTTTTTCTCACTATGCACTTTACCTATAAGATAAATTTATTTTATATTTTGTTCGGGTGTTTCTGAACTGAGCGATACCAAATACATTGGAACCTTGGTTTACGAGAACAATCCATTCTGAGACTGTGCTTGTAAACCAAGTTACTCGTCTAGCAAAGCAAGATTTCCCATAGGAAATAATGCAAGCTCAGACAATTCATTCCACAACTTGTTCAATGTCCCATCCTGGTCCCCTATTGTGCCATTCCACACATGCACAAACACACATATATTATGCTCACCTTACCTTCCGTTACATTGCCAGCCTCCCGGTTCTTGTAGTCCGCTGATGCCGGAGCTTCCGCTGCCAGAGCGCTGACGTCAAAGGCATGAGCCTCTTGCCTCTCATTGGTCAGCTCGCTGCCTTTGAGTAGCGGCTGACAGCAGAAGTTCCTCCATCGTCGCGATGGTTACCCGCTACACATCCTGTACCGACAAACTACAAGAATTGGGAGGCCGGCAATGGAAGGTACGGTGAGCATAATGTGTGCGTGCGTGTTTTTGCAGACTACAAGAGCAGGTCAGAGTGCGGTGAAAGTCTGGAACCGGAAGTGTGTGCGGCGAGTATTTGCTTGTAAAGCAAAGATTGCTCGTGAACCGAGTTAAAATTTACAGCAAGCTTTGCTCGTATAGCCAAATACTCGCACACCAAGTTACTCGTAAACCGAGGTTCCACTGTATATATATTTTTTTTCAATGGGGTAAAAGGGGGGTGATTTGAACTTTTGTGTTTAATTTTTTCATATTTTTAAAACCTTTTTTTTTATTGATTTTACTAGTCTCCTTGGGGGTCTTGAAGCCTGTACTATCTAATCGCTTCTGTCAGGCAGTGATTAAGGACCACACGGGTCAGAAACGCGTTGTCTTTACTCCTATCCATGCTCTGTATCTATGTATATTGTTTATCTGTCTTTGGATTTTACCAAATTGAATAAAGCTTCCTGATATTTATGCCTGGGAGTAGTGCTGGTTCTGCTACTTTACCATATTTTGGCGTCTTCTCGTACAAGGCACTTCATGGGTGAGCTGATTCTCTCTCCTTTTTCTCTATTCTTGAAGAAGTTGCACATTTCCTATGATGTTGTTTAATTCTCTATGATTGAAAGATTTGATACAGGTACTACTAAATCAACCCACCTAACACAAGCCTGAAAAATCAAAACCTCCTTATAAAAATAGGCATTGTTCATACTTTGAGTTGGTTTTGATTGTTTCCATTAGGCTACTTTCACACATCCGGTTTGAGCAGTGCGGCTCAATCCGGCTGTGAAACCTATGCAACGGATGCGGCGAAAACACCGCATCCTTTGCATAAGTTTTTACATGCGGGCCGTCCGTTTTTTTCCGGTTGCGGCACGCTACTGAGCATGCACAGTGGAAAAAACCGCATGCGGTGACCGGATGCGTTTTTGCCGCATCCGGCGTCCTTAGGCATGCATTGAAAAATGCGCCACAGCGGCCGGATGTGGCGCGATGCGTTTTTTTTTTTGCCGGAGCAAAAAACGTTGCAGGGAACGTTCTATCCGGCCGCGGCATCGGCTAAATCTGCCGCATGCGGCAAAAAACGGACCGAACGCAAGCCCCTGCGGCACAATACGGCACTAATGTAAGTCTATGCAAAAAAACCCGCAACCGGCGTAAAAAAAAAACGGTTGCGGTTTTTCTGCAGAGCGCCGTATTGTGCCGCAGAGCAAAAACCGGATGTGTGAGAAAGGCTTGTTTAATTAGAATAGATGTGCACCATGTGACCAGGACAAAGTGGCAAGTGGTTAATTCCATTCAGGCTACAACCTCAAATATTTTAGACATTTTTACTATCCCAGTTATTCTGTAGTTATAACTAGCTCCAGTTCAGAAAAGGAACTGAGGTGATTCTGTGCTAATGTGAGGAGCAGCGTCTGTATGCTTAGATGTCTGTAGGACACTTGTATGCCTTTAACCCCGCAATATGTTTTAAAGTGGTGGCAATTAAGACTATGTGCGCACTAGAAAAGTGATTTTTCTCAAGAAAATTTCTTGAGAAACTTCTGGGAGTTGAAGATTACCGCACCTGCGGTAAAAAAACGCACCAAATCCACGGGAAAAACGCATGGGTTTTTGCTGCGATTTTGCCGCGTTTTTTCCGCAGGTTGGTCCCTGCGGTTTTTTTATGCTGAACAGAAATAAATAATATAGATAATAGACAGATAATCGATAGACAGATAATGGATGGAGGGAAAGATAGATAGATGAGAAAAACCTATATAATGTCCCACCCCCCTGCATATTCTAAGCTGGCACCCTTTAGTGACTTTCATGTGGCACTAAAGGGTGCCTAGCCTTGTATTTAGCCAAAAAATAACTAATTAAAAAAAAAATGACGTGGGGTTCCCCCTATTTTTGTAGCTAGCTAGGATAAAGCAGACGACTGCAGCCTGCAAACCACAGCTGGCAGCTTCACCTTGGCTGGTAATCCAAAACAGAGGGCACCCCACGATGTTATTTTACATTAAATAAATAATTTAAAACAAAAAACGTAGGGTCCCCCCAAATTGGATTACCAGCCAAGGTAAAGCGGACAGCTGGGGTCTGATATTCTCAGACTAGGGAGGTCCACTGTTATTCGACACTCCCCAGCCTAAAAATAGCAGGCTGCAGCCGCCCCAGAAATGGCGCATCCATTAGATGTGCCAATCCTCGCGCTTTGTCCCAACTCATCCCGTTGCCCTGGTGCGGTGGCAAACGAGGTAATATATGGGGTTGATGCCAGATGTGTAATGTCACCTGGCATCAAGCCCTGGGGTTAGTGATCGTATCAGATACCTGACATCACTAACCCAGTCAGTAAGAAGTATAAAATAGACAACAAAAAAAGTTTTATTTGAAAAAAACACTCCCTACATTCCCTCTTTCACCAATTTATTGATAAGAACAATCAATTCCACGTCCGGCGTAATCCAATAAGGGGGGGGCGTCCCACGGCGATCCATACCATAGTCACTGTCCCAGTCCATGAAGAACAGAATGTTCCCCATTGGCTGGGAGGGCAATGCAGTGACCTGAGCTAACATCAATAGCCAAGGTCACTGCAGGGGATGCCGAGCGCTGCTGTCAGGAGGATAGATGAGATCATTAACTGCTGTGATAATCTCCTGTACTGCTGACGTCAGCGCTGTCACTGACTTCTATGCCCGCCTCGTTGTCAGCAGTATCGCGAGAGCCCGTGACGTCACCGCTAGTGACAGTCTCGGGCCGCTCGCGAGACGGGCATAGACAGCAGTGACCGCGGTGACGTCAGGAGGCAGGAGATCGTCACAGCAGGTAATGATCTCATCTCACCTCCTGACAGCAGCGCTCGGCATCACCGCGGCTGCACGCACTGCTGTGTGTCAGTGTCTGCCTGCGCTGCAGGGTGACAAGCTGCTGACACTGCGGGCAGACACTGATACTGCTGTGCGTGCAATGGCGGGGCAGGAGCGGGACACAGACTGCACGGGCACCCGCCGGACGTCACACGGAAGTGCTTTTTTGCGGCGTCCAGGGAGTGTGACGTGTGTGTTTACTCTGCTCCGCTTCCTCTTATGTCATAATGACATCACTTTCTGGAAAACCACAGGCAGCGATGAGCATTACCGCAGGTAAATCGCGGCTATACCGGGGGTATACCTCACATTATTTGCTACCTGCGGTATACCCCCGGAATTTCGCGATTACATTACAGTGAATGGAGTGAAATTCCGGGGGTATTCCGCAGGTACCTGCGGAAAAGAAGTGACATGCTCATTTTCTCAAGAAAATCTTCACAAAGAATTTTCTTGAGAAAAAAACGCAGCGTGCGCACAGCTATTTTTTTTCCATAGGTTTTGCTGGGAAATGTCTGCAGAAAGATTTCAAAGATTTCTCATGAAATTTCCGCAGCAAAACCGCGGGTAAATCCGCGGGTAAAACGGCCTAGTGCGCACATAGCCTAAGGGTACTTCTTCCTTACCGCTGTTTTAAAATGGCAGTAAAGGGTACTTTACACACAACAATATCACTAACGATATATTGTCGGGGTCACGGTGTTCGTGACGCACATCCGGCGCCGTTAGCGATATCGTTGTGTGTGACTAAAGAGTGCTTTACACGCTGCGACATCGCTAGCGATGTCGTGCGCGATAGCACCTGCCCACGTCGCTGTTTCGTCATGGGGTGATCGCTGCCGTAGCGAACAATATCGCTACGGCAGCGTCGCACGCACATACCTGCTTAGCGATGTCGCTGGAGACACCGAACAACTTCTTCTTTTAGGGGGCAGTTCATTCGGCGTCACTAAGTGGCTGCCCAATAGCAGAGGAGGGGCGGAGATGAGCTGCCGGAACATGCCGCTCACCTCCTTCCTTCCTCATTGCCGGTGGACGCAGGTAAGGAGATGTTCGTCGTTCTTGCGGTGTCACACATAGCGATGTGTGATGCCGCAGGAACGACGAACAACCAGCGGCATGCACCACCAACGATATTATGAAAAGGAGCGACGTGTCAACGATCATCGATTTTTGACGTTTTGCGATCGTTGATCGTCGCTCCTTTTAGTCACACAATGATATCGCTAACGGCGCCGTATGTGCGTCATGAACACCATGACCCCGACGATATATCGTTTGCAATATCGCTGTGTGTAAAGTACCCTTTAGAGGAGCGACTATCAACGATGGCAAAAACGTAGTGTGTATGTATGTATGTCCGCTAAAGGAATCCGCACCGTCTCAATTACAATCACAAAAGTTTGCACAGACACCCCATGTGACTCAGGGAACGTCATAGACTGTGTGTTGACGGGAAAATTTAACCCCGCGCTTTACAATTACTGTCGCAGATAAAGTGGACGGATACGAGCTGCCACCCCCATTTTGCCTGGCTTTACCTTGGCTGGCAATCAAAATACAGGAAGCCCATTAATTTGTTTTTAATTATTTAAAAAGTAATTTAAAAAAAAAAATGCGTGGGTTCCCGCCGTATTTTGATTGCCTGCCAGGTGAAACCAGGCAGCTAGGGGCTGGGATTCTCTGCAGCCCACTGCCGCCCCTGGAAATGGCTCATTGTTTCTTAGCGTCATTTCCAGGTGCTTTACCCAGCTTGTCCAGCGGCCCTGATGGTGGTAGCATGCTGGGTGATAAAGGGGTTAATACCAGCTTTGTATTCTCAGATGGTACTAAGCCCAAAATTCATAGTGTCATGCCAAATTAGACATGGCCACCATGAATTTCTAGTAAACAGTAAAAAAAACCACAACACATAGAAAACATTATTTTATTAGAAATAAAACACAAAAAACCCAGTTAGAGACTCCATCTTTATTATAAATAAAAATCCGTAGCCCGACTTAGTCCACAGGTAGAGCATTGTCAGCTCTGCTTCATCAAGCTGAACAGACAGCGTCTATACAGAGTGACAGGCAGAGCCATGCCAGCTCTGCTACATCGCTCTGGTGACGTCACTCAGGTTAGCCGCGGCCACAGCTGGAGTTCTCCACCTGTGACTGCAAATCACCTGATTGACATCACCACTGATTGGGCGGCTCATTTCAGTCGCTACATGGCGCTCACAGCGGGCAGTCATGTTTTATGGCGCTCACTGTGAGCTTCAGATGTAACAGTGCTGAAAGCGTCGTGGGACCTCTTGTGGATTACGTTGGACCTGCAGGGGTGTTTTTGGGGTTAATAAAGTGGTGAAAGAGGGTGGCTTTTTGTCTTTTATTACAAATAAAGGATTTTTTGGGTGTTTGTGTTTTATTATTTTCACTTACAGATTAGTGATGGGGGAGTGTCTCATAGACGCCTGCCATTACTAATCTAGGTCTTAATGGCAGCTGTGGGCTGCCATTAACTCCTTATTACCCCAATTGCCACCGCACCAGGGCAACAGGAAAAGCCGGATCCAGGCCAGAATTGGCGCATTTAATGTATGCACCACTTCTGGGGCGGCTACGGGTTACTATTGTTAGGCTGGAAAGGGGCAAATAACCATGGCCCTTCCCAAATAATAGCAGCCCCCAGTTGTCTGCTGTACCTTGGCTGGTTTTAGAAAAATAAAGGAAACCTGACATCTGTTATATAAAAAAACAAACAAACAAACAAACAAGCTAACACAAAACGTGGCATCCCCTTTGTTTTTCATACCCAGCTAAGGTACAGCAGACAGCTGTACCTTAGCTTGTTATGGATGGAACCCCACGTCCTTTTTTTTTTTTTTTTCTTTTTTCTAATACCAAAAGATATTTAAAAAAAACAGCTGTCCAAGCTACTGTAGCTAGACTTGTATGGGTGCGTGTGATGCAAGACTCGCTGACAGTTGCATCCTTCTGCGATTTATTTATTTTTTGTTTCAGCTCAGTTTCCTCTCTGATGGGGTTTACCATCGTTCAAGTGTAGTTCCCTGCTGGGTCCTTTCTTCACAATCCCAGTTGTTAAGACTAAGGGTACTGTCACACTTTAGCGATGGTCCAGGGATCCCACCAGCGATCAGACCTGGTCAGGATCGCTGGTGCGTCGCTACATGGTCGCTGGTGAGCTGTGAATCAGGCAGATCTCACCAGCGACAAGTGACGCTGCGCTTGGTAACTAAGGTAAATATCGGGTAACCAAGCAAAGCCCTTTGCTTGGTTACCCGATAATTACCTTGGTTACAGCTTACCGCAGGCTGTCAGAAGCCGGCTCCTGCTCCCTGCATATTCAGATAGTTGCTCTCTCGCTGTCAAACACAGTGATGTGTGCTTCACAGCGGGAGAGCAACGTCCAAAAAATGAACCAGAACAGTGTGTAACGAGCAGCGATTTCACAGCAGGGGCCAGATCGCTGCTCAGTGTCACACACAGCGAGATCGCTAATGAGGTCATTGGTGCGTCACAAAAACCGTGACTCAGCAGCGATCTCGCTATGTGAGAAGTACCCCTAACAGTAGATTTATAGCATAGTCTTGATGCTAATTACACCCAAGTGTACACATCCTCCTGGAACACTTCTATGGCTCTCCTCACGGTTGTTCATTCTTTCTATAGCACAAGCAGTTCTGTCATATTTGAAAATCAACCCGTAATAAATGTCTCTTTATAAATGGGTAAAATCCAAACTGATTGAAAATCCATCAACTTTGCAGTTTACTTCCTAAAAAATAAATAAATCAATTAATTCTGTAGTTTACCACTTGTTGACAAGATTACTGGTGCCTTCGGAGTCTATATGACAAGTAGCATGTGCTGGCAAGCTTTATGTTATGATACAGGTACACAGATGCCATACAGCTTGCAAGCAGTATTGTGAAGCTGGCTGGATCTGGCCATCTTCAGTGCCCCGTGCTTCTCCCATGCTGCCGAGGAAAGCTGTCTCTGCTAGCAGCCTGGGAGAGTGCACGTTTTTGGCACAACCATGTCGCTGCTCCAAACTTTCACCACCCCACTAGCAAGCACAAAGCCCATAGGTTGGGGAGCCGTGCATTCTTGTAGAAAGGAACATGAGAGCAAACCTTTAATGATGAACAGTTGGAATAGAAGATAATAATTTCATTATTTTTTATTTTAAGTTTGCAAATTATTTATTTTTAATGTGTATTTTTTGTGGTGTAAAATTATTTTTATATAATGAACTTTTATTGTCTGTTCTAGAAATGGGCAGCAGTGTCCCCTGCATTTACTAGAACTTTCCACTTTAATGTTTATGGCAAGAAGAATGCATCTGCGAAAGTGTCTGATTCGGTAAGGTTTGCTTTCCATGAAATATTTTCTTTTAAATGTTATGTGGTGAACGTGACTACACAGTTGTGTCAAGGTATATATGTTTTTTCTGATTAGTATGATGATGTGAAATTTAGAAACTGCTAAAGGTGGTTCAGAATGTTGCTCAGAAATATGTAATCTCTTTGTGATGTATGGGGTCTGACCTCTAGCACCCTAAATCCTAAGAAGAAAGGGGTCTCAGTGCGGTGTCCCCTATAAAGGCTTACCTGCATAGCGGTGGCACTGGCAGTGTTACCATTCTCTGAGTCTAGTGACTGATGTGCATGTATTTAACATTGTTTTTACTTTTTTAGTACCTAGAAATAAAATCAGTTTTTTGACAGCAGTAGAAAACTACCCAAAAAGTGCAGCAGCAAGTTTCCATGTATATTGGGCTCTTAGAGTTTGCAGAGACTTAAATTTCCATTCAAATGTATATTTGTGAATGTTAAGGGGGCTTTTCACGTAGCGACATCGCTAGCGATGTCGCTGGTGAAAGCACCCGCCCCCGTCGGTTGTGCGTCACGGGCAAATCGCTGCCGGTGGCGCACAACATCGTTAGGACCCGTCACATGGGACTTACCTGCCTAGCGACGTCGCTATGGTCGGCGAACCGCCTCCTTTCTAAGGGGGCGGTTCGTGCGGCGTCACTAAGCGGCCGCCCAATAGAAGCAGAGGGGCGGAGATGAGCGGCTGTAACATCCCGCCCACCTCCTTCCTCATTGTGGGTGGCTGCAGGTACGGTGATGTTCCTCGTTCCTGCGGTGTCACATGTAGCGATGTGTGCTGCCGCAGGAACGACGAACAACCAGCGTCCTGCAACAGCAACGATTTTATGAAAATGAACGACGTGTCAACTATCAACGATAAGGTGAGTATTTTTGATCTCTAACTTTCGCTCGGAGCTGTTACACACAACGACGTCGCTAACGATGCCGGATGTGCGTCACGGAATCCGTGACCCCAGTGATATATCGTTGTGTGTAACGGGCCTTAAAAGCTGTATTTTTACCTTAAATTTGTATTCTCCATAATTTCATTAACAATTTTTTATTTTCCAGGTTTCAACACAGTACCCAGTAGTGGACCATGAGTTTGATGCAGTTGTGGTGGGCGCTGGTGGTGCAGGATTACGAGCAGCGTTTGGTTTATCTGAAGCAGGCTTCAATACAGCATGTGTCACAAAGTTGTTTCCTACTAGATCTCACACAGTGGCTGCACAGGTCCGTGCTTCTGAGTGTTCCTTCTCATTTTATTTGCTTATTGTAACAGACAGAAAATGGTAATTTCAGTAGTTTTTAATTTTAGCTTGAATGGTAACTCCTCATGTAGAAAGTATGTAAAAAGTCAGACCTTGAAAAGGAAGGTGTCATAAAAAAAATGTTTTAAAAACTGTAAAGTATTAATGTTTTAATGTTTTGTTTAAATATTATTTGTTTTTAATTGAACAAAATATAAAAAAAAAATTAAGTTTATTTTCCACATTTAAACACTAGGGGGAGCAGCTGCTGAAACCCTGCTGTAGAGCTACTGTAGAACTAGCTCACATTACAACTGCAGTAAAAGTGGGGAGAATCTGCTCTCCTGTGTGTGATGTCACACTTCCCCCTCCCAATCTGGGTGTTTCCAAAAGGATAAGAGAGAATGAAGTTTAGGATCATAGTGTGGAGCCATTTTATTGGTGACCGCAAAGTGATCCTAATACGTGTAAAGTGTCACTAAGGACAGCTGGCATAGTGCCCCACTGCATCCAGCGCCCCACTGTAAGCCATGTCCCACTGTATTCCGTGCCCCCATATACTGTGCTGCCGGCCGGGATTGGAGGTCCGAGGTGATATACGGCAAGGAGGGGTGATCTGCAGCCTGAGTGACAGTGGACTACAGATGTCACGCCGCGATCACCGCTCCCAGCTGCATGCACTCATTTTAGACCTGCCCCCTTGGCAGCCTGTTCTGTCAGCCTGGTGTCTGTTCCTGCTGTCAGCCTCCCCCAGCATCAGCCTCTCTCCTCCCAGCCTCCTCCAGCATCAGCCTCCCCCCCCCTCCCAGCCTACCCCAGCATCAGCCTACCCCAGCATCAGCCTACCCCAGCATCAGCCTACCCCAGCATCAGCCTACCCCAGCATCAGCCTCCCCCTCCCAGCCTCCCCCAGCATCAGCCTCTCTCCTCCCAGCCTCCCCCAGCATCAGCCTCTCTCCTCCCAGCCTCCCCCAGCATCAGCCTCTCTCCTCTCAGCCTCCCCCAGCATCAGCCTACACCCTCCCAGCCTACCCCAGCATCAGCCTACCCCAGCATCGGCCTACCCCAGCATCGGCCTACCCCAGCATCGGCCTACCCCAGCATCGGCCTACCCCAGCATCGGCCTACCCCAGCATCAGCCTACCCCAGCATCAGCCTACCCCAGCATCAGCCTACCCCAGCATCAGCCTACCCCAGCATCAGCCTACCCCAGCATCAGCCTACCCCAGCATCAGCCTACCCCAGCATCAGCCTACCCCAGCATCAGCCTCTCTCCTCCCAGCCTCCCCCAGCATCAGCCTCTCTCCTCCCAGCCTCCCCCAGCATCAGCCTCTCTCCTCCCAGCCTCCCCCAGCATCAGCCTCTCTCCTCTCAGCCTCCCCCAGCATCAGCCTCCCCCAGCATCAGCCTCCCCCAGTATCAGCCTACCCCAGCATCAGCCTCCCCCTCCCAGCCTTCCCCAGGATCAGCCTCTCTCCTCCCAGCCTCCGCTAGCACGCCGTGCTCCTCTGCCGACACTCACAGATCCGATCGCATACACTCACACACACACACACACACACACACACACACACTCACACATCAGAACACACTCACACACATCCGATCGCATACACTCACACACACACACACTGACGATATCGCACATACGCGCTCACACTCACAACATCCGGAGATACCACATGCTTCTGGCCATGTGATCCTCCGGCAGGTCCTGGAAGGTCACTCCACAGTATCGCCGCCGAGAAGCAAGCGATATCCCAGGATGTTGCGAGTGTGTGGATGCGATGTGATGTGTGTGTGAGAGTGAGTATGATCTGATGTGTGTGTGTTGTTATGTGTGTGCGTGTGTATGTTCCGCCGCTGCAGGACCTTGATGCGCTGGTAACTATTCTACCATGGTTACCAGCGTATCCCGTCCCCCGCTCACACGGGAGCCCACACCAGCATACGGCGGCAACCCCAGCAATGCGAGGGTATGTGTCGGCTGGGTTGGCGGCGTACGCTGATGTGGGCTCCCGGGGGTACAGTACTCACCTGGGAGTCGTGGCTCCGTGTCGGTTCGGGGAATGCGTGCGGGGGGCAGGGCCAGAGCGAGCGTGCATTGCGTGAGGGGGGCGGGGCGTGGCCGAGTTGCCAATGCGTGCAGGGTGCCGGGGCGAGAGGTCAATCCGTGGGGGGGGCGGAGCCTGGGCGAGCGGCCAATCCGTGCGGGGCCGTGGCGAGCCCAGCGGCCAATCAGCTTTGTGTCACCGTAAGGACACAATTTTGGAGCCAGACAGACAGACAGAATAAGGCAATTTATATATATATATATATATATATATATATATACTAGAAGGTGGCCCGATTCTACGCATCGGGTATTCCAGAATTTACGTATTGTGTAGTTCATGTATGATTTTTGTTATATATATATATATATATATAGATAGATAGATAGATATAGATGTTGTTGTGTGTAGTTACCAAGTGTAGGGCGCTGTACATGTTCTGGATGTTGTTGTCTGGGTGTGATGGGGGGTGAGAGCGGTGTTGTTTGTGTGTTGCGTTGTTTGTGGAGCGCTGTGTGTCTGTAGCGTTGTGTGTGTGTTGCGCGGTTTGTGTGTGTGTGGTGTGTTTTGGGGGGAGGTATGTTTTGTGCAATGTGTGTGTTGTGCGGTATGTGCGTATATTTGTGTGTGCAGCGTTGTCTGTGTGTGTGGGTGTCTGTGTAGGGCAGTTGTTTGTGGATCCCAGTGTGTGTGTGTGTGGTGTGTTGTGCAGTGCGCGCGCGCGTGTGTGTGTTGGGGGGAGGTGTGCACTCCCCATCGTGCTCCATCCCCCATGCAGCGCACTCCCCATCGTGCTCCATCCCCCATGCAGCGCACTCCCCATCGTGCTCCATCCCCCATGCTGCGCACTCCCCATCGTGCTCCATCTCCCATGCTGCGCACTCCCCATCGTGCTCCATCTCCCATGCTGCGTACTCCCCATCGTGCTCCATCTCCCATGCTGCGTACTCCCCATCGTGCTCCATCTCCCATGCTGCGCACCCCCCATCGTGCTCCATCTCCCATCCTGCGCACTCCCAAACGTGCGCCATTCGCCATGCTGCGCACTCCCAAACTTGCTCCATTCGCCATGCTGCGCACTCCCCATCGTGCTCCATCCCCCATGCTGCGCACTCCCAAACGTGCTCCATCCGCCATGCTGCGCACTCCCCATCGTGGTCCATCCGCCATGCTGTGCACTCCCAAACGTGCTCCATCCGCCATACTCCGCACTCCCCATCGTGCTGCATTCCCCATGCTGCGCACTCCCAAACGTGCTCCATCCGCCATGCTGCGCATTCCCAAACGTGCTCCATCCGCCATGCTGCGCACTCCCAAACGTGCTCCATCCGCCATGCTGCGCACTCCCAAACGTGCTCCATCCGCCATGCTGTGCACTCCCAAACGTGCTCCATCCGCCATGCTGCGCACTCCCAAACGTGCTCCATCCCCCATGCTGCGCACTCCCAAACGTTCTCCATCCGCCATGCTGCGCCAGCATCAGCCTCTCTACCCGCAGCATCAGCCTCTCTGTCCCCAGCATCAGCCTCTCTGTCCCCAGCATCAGCCTCTCTGTCTCCAGCATCAGCCTCTCTGTCTCCAGCATCAGCCTCTCTGTCTCCAGCATCAGCCTCTCTGTCTCCAGCATCAGCCTCTCTGTCTCCAGCATCAGCCTCTCTGTCTCCAGCATCCTCCAGCACGCCATGCTCCTCTGCCGACACTCACAGATCCGATCGCATACACTCACACACACCCGATCGCATACACTCACACACACACACACACTGACGATATTGCACATACGCGCTCATACTCACAACATCCGGAGATACCACATGCTTCTGGCCATGTGATCCTCCGGCAGGTCCTGGAAGCTCACAGCACAGTATCGCCGCCGAGAAGCAAGCGATATCCCAGGATGTTGTGAGTATGTGGATGCGATGTGATGTGTGTGTGAGAGTGAGTGTGATCTGATTTGTGTGTGTGTCTGTGTGTGCTGTTATGTGTGTGTATTTTCCGCCGCTGCAGGACCTTGATGTGTGGATGCGATGTGATGTGTGTGTGTGAGGTGTGTATGAGAGTGAGTGTGAGCCGGTGTACACTGGTAACTATGATACACATCGGGTAACTAAGGGACCTTAGTTACCCGATGTGTATAATGGTTACCAGCTTTCACGGCCTCCGTCAAGATCCCAGCATCGCAAGGTTATGTCTGGCGCTGCAGGGATCCTGACGGAGCCGGTGTACACTGGTAACTATGATACACATCGGGTAACTAAGGGACTTTAGTTACCCGATGTGTATAATGGTTACCAGCTTTCACGGCCTCCGTCAAGATCCCAGCATCGCAAGGTTATGTCTGGCGCTGCTGGGATCCTGACGGAGCCGGTGTAGAAGCAAGCGATATCCCAGGATGTTGTGATGTGTGAGGTGTGTGTGAGAGTGAGTGTGATCTGATGTGTGTGTGTGTGTGTGTACTCACCTGGGAATCGGAGCTCCGTGTCAGTTGGGCCAGAGCGAGCGTGCATTGCGTGAGGGGGGCGGGGCCTGCAGAGAGCCGGGGCGAGAGGCCAATCCGTGTGGGGGGGCGGGGCCATGGCGAGCCCAGCGGCCAATCAGCTTTGTGTCACCGTAAGGACACAATTTCGGAGCATGACAGACAGACAGACAGACAGAATAAGGCAATTTTATGTATAGATATATATATATATATATATATATATATATATATATATATATATATATATATATATATATATTATGTATTTAAGTTATTGATCATAGTTTAATTTATTTGCATATTTTTTATTACAAGTAAATTTAGGACTCTGATCCACAGTATACAGATTTATTATGGTTTTTAGTTCTGATCATTTTAACTTACTGTGTTATTTAGGGTGGTATCAATGCAGCATTGGGTAACATGGAAGATGATGATTGGAGGTGGCACTTTTATGACACAGTGAAAGGCTCTGATTGGTTGGGTGATCAAGATGCCATCCATTACATGACAGAACAAGCACCAGCTTCCGTTATTGAGGTAAGTACTGGTCCTCAGAATTATAGTCCACCTTTTTTTATTTGATTATATAAGGCAAAGCAATTTATATAGGAAAGAAGTGGAATTGCAGTCCAACCTGCTGGCACCATGTTATAGAGCAGGGAGAGAGTAGATTGTATGTATAGCTTTGTGAGAAAAGATTATGTATTTTCATCACTTAAACCTCTGCTAGTTTTGTGTTTTTTGTTTTTGTTTTTTTTTTGTTTTTTTTTTTCTTTCAGTCCAGAAAGAGCAGAGGATTAAGGCTATGTGCGCACTTACCGGATTTTGCCGCGGATTTTTTGCGGTTTTGCTGCATGTTTCGCTGCAGAAAATGTTCATAACATCTCTGCAGTGAATCACCAGCAAAACCTATGGGCAAAAAAATCCTGTGCGCACGAGGCGGAATTTGACAGCTGCATGTTTTGCTGCGGGATTCCCACAGCAAAAACAATTGCATGTCACTTCTTTCCGCACGTCGCTGCGGGATTTCACTCCATTGACTCCAATGTTAATCGTGAAATCCCGCAGGGAATAACGCAGGCAGCAAATTCTGTGCGGTTCACTGCGTTTTCCTGCGTTATATCCTGCGGGATTTCGCGGTTTACCTCCGGTAATGTACATCGCCTGTCTGCGGTTTTGCAGGGAAGTGATGTCATTACAGGAAGAGGAAGCCGTGCAGAGAGTAAACACACAGATCACACACACACAGACATCACAGACATAGAACACACATAGAAAGCAAACGGAAATATAGAAAACAAAGCACGTGGGCTCCGCTGTATATTCACCTTCCAGCCGAGGTAAGCACACAGCGGCGGCCCGGTATTCTCAGGCTGGGGAGGGAGAGGGGCAGGGATAATGTCCCCTGCCTCACTCCCCCTCCCGCAGCCGAGAATATCAGCCGCAGCTGCCCCGGCACTGTCTCATGCATTATGCGGCAGCACCGGCGTGTCCTCGGCTCTTCTTGCTGCCGTGTAGCAGTGGCAGCAAGGTAATACAAGGGGTTAATGGTGGTGGATCAAAGCCATTAACTCCAGGCTTGATCATGGCAGCGTCTATGTGACAGCTGACATGATCAACCCGTAAGTAAAGTGAAAAAACAGACACAGAAAAATCCTTTATTTTAAATAAAACAAACAAGCCTCGTTCACCCTTTTATTAACCCCTCCCGAAAGAAAGCGCCAACGTAATCCACAGCTCCAGCATAATCCACAGCTCCGGCGCTGGTTACATCCAGCCGCGACTGTCACAGACACAGCGCTGAATGAATGCAGCAGACAGCAGAGGTAATTACCGGTCATTTCCCACGGCCGGTAATGTGAACTCACTGCCGACCGTGGGAAATGTAGCGATCTGTCATCTATCTATCTATCTATCTATCTATCTATCCCTCTATCTATTCTTCTATCTACTATCTCAGAATTAAATGACTTTTTTTTTTTTCTTCAATGTGCTTTATTGCATTGAATGCAATAAAGCACATCCCAACCCACATGCCGCAATACCGCGGTAAAACCGCAGCAAACCGCGTGCGGTTTTCGGGTGCGGTTTGCCGCGGTTTTTTACCGTGGGTGCGGTAATCTTTGAGAGCATGCGGAATTTTCTCAAGAAAATTCCATTTCCCAGTGCGCACATAGCCTAAATTATTAAAATAGAGGGTTATAATGAATCATTTTTTACAAATCTGTATAGCGATCTACTCGGCTCCCCCGTGCTCTATAACATGGTGCCAGCAGATTGGACTGCATTTTCATGGTGACAGGTTCCCTTTAAATTGCATATGAAAAATGTCTTTTACTCAAGATACGGAGAATGGTGTGCTGCTTATCTGATGTAAGTGTTGTTTCTGCCTAAAGCCATTGCCTCTATTTTCGGAGTCCGACATCTCCCCCTCAGTAGAAGATATATCCGTCTCACTATTTTTTGGGGCCCTATTGTAAGTAAATACATATGCTCTATTATCTTTAAAGTTTTGTAAATCTCAGACATAGAATTTGTTTCTTTTCTTTCAAGTGGTATTGAAATTTTTCAATCGCCCCTTGAAGATCAATTCTTTATTACTATAGTCCGTTTCCCCCGAAATTTTTCTAGTAATCTCGATCTGATCTTTAAGAGACGTTTCGAGGGTAGACAAGTTTTTCTTTTCCTCCTCCAAAAGTAATTTCATGAATTTTAAAGAGCTCTCAGTCGCCTCTCTCCCACTTTGTTAGAAACTCTGCATTCTTCTATCTAAATCCCAGCTGCATAGTGATTCTCAGGTGTCTAGGTAAGATACTGTCTTTAATATAGGACTCGAGTGACTGCACCTCCCACCAGGAAGTTTTTCTGTCTTTAGAAATTTTACTGAGATCTTTAAAGGCCCCATTTAAGGACGGTGTATACTTTTTTAAAACAAGGTTTTTTTCTGAAAAACATCTCTAGCCTCATTTGTCCACTGCTTGGTGTCAAGTTCGGTGGATAGAAAGCCCGCCATTGCTCACCTTTAGAACAGAATTGTAAGCTGGATACCAGTAAGTTATAGACCCACCATCAAATATATTAATTAGCAAAAAAAAAGTCTCAAGGAGATATACAAAGTCCAGAGTATGGAGGAACAACTCCTAAAACTTAACTTTCTTTGTCGCTCCATTGGGAGACCCAGACAATTGGGTGTATAGCTTCTGCCTCCGGAGGCCACACAAAGTATTACACTTTAAAAAGTGTAACCCCTCCCCTCTGCCTATACACCCTCCCGTGCATCACAGGCTCCTCAGTTTTATGCTTTGTGTGGAAGGAGGCACACATCCACTCATCATCTCATTTTAGTTATATCGGTTGGAAGAAAAGTGGGCCCACACGGGGCCCCCGGCATGTTCCCTACTCACCCCACTATGTCGGCGGTGCTGTTAAGGTTGAGGTACCCATTGCGGGTACAAAGGCAGGAGCCTCATGCCGTCTCCTTCACCATCCCTTAGCGGCTCTGGGAAGAAGTGGGATCCTGAGCGGTCATCCAGTCACTGGGACCGTGCTCCCTCCGCAGCCCCTGGGGGAATCTGTCGGACAGGAGTTTGTATATCCTCAGGGACCGGGCCCTGCATCACTAAGGTACTCTGTACCCCCATGGGGGATGTGCATGGAGCGCCTTTATCCCGGACGCTGCAGCAGCTGCTTATTTGTGTCGGCCGGCGGACTTCCGCGCCGACCGCGCCTGTTTGTCGGCCGCGGTATTAAATTTAGTCCCCGGCTTCAATTGCGGCCTAGTAGCAAAACTCCCGCCCCCGGGCCTGTCTATCAGGGATAAGGGCGGGACTGCCGACCTGACGTCGGCTGTGAGGGCCAGGGCATCCTGTATGTTCCTCCCCCCCCTCACTGATCACTGTGGGGACTCCAGATTCCCGCACTTTTCTAACGCCGCTCACGGCTCCTCTCCTCCCCTGAGAGCTCCGGCAGCAATTTCTTTGGCATTCTGCCTGTGGAAGATTTCCTGGAAAGAGCTCTGCAACGCTGGGAGACCTAAGGCAGGGAATCTGGAGGACACACACTCCGCTTTTTAGCGGTCGGTAAGCCACACCGGTCACCCGGTGCTGGTCCCCTTAGGGTGCCGGAATAGATACTATATATATTTATATATTTCTGTTCGGTCGGGCTGTATACCCTTCCCATATACCCTCAGTGATCACTCTCCTGGGAGACAACAGCATGTCGTCCACAAGGAGCAAGGGTGCCAAGACACAGGGTTATTTTGCGACCTATACCTCTTGTGCGGCTAAGTTACCTGCGGGTTCCACCTACCCTCACTGTGAGCAATGCTCAACCCCTGTTTTGCTTCCACAACCGGAGCCTCGGTCACTAGTGGGCCCCTCGGCTCAGGTAGAATCCCTTGCTCCCCCTGTCCAGGCGGCAGGGACAGAGTTTGCAGTTTTTGCTGAAAAACTCTGAGTCACTCTCACAATCCATGGCTCGGTCTATGGACAAATGGTCTGCCAAGCTGCTTGAAGCTTTGCAGTCCAGACCGGTCCCTACACAGGCCCCGGGCCCTGTTGGATCTTCACCCCCAGGCCCCTCTCTGCCCGCGCCGCAGCACGTTCCCAGGGGGGGCCCTAGGTCTCACGTGGAGGACTCCGGCCCGGACCACAGTCCCAGACCGGCTAAGCGGGCACGCTGGGAATCCTCCCCGACTTGTTCACGCTCAGGTTCCCAGCGTGAGGACTCTCTGGAGGACGAGGCGGACGTCGCAGCTCAGGGCTCTGACACTGACGTTGCCCTCAATCTTGATACACCTGAAGGGGACGCCATAGTAAATGATCTTATCTCGTCCATCAACCAGGTGTTAGATATCTCTCCCCCACCGCCACCTGTAGAGGAGTCGACTTCTCAGCAGGAGAAACACCAGTTTCGGTTCCCTAAACGTACACGGAGTGCGTTTTTCGATCACTCTAACTTCAGAGATGCTGTCCAGAAGCCCAGAGTGGTTCCGGACAAGCGCTTTACTAAGCGCCTTACTGACACACGCTACCCCTTCCCTTCTGACGTTGTTAAGGGTTGGGCTCAATGTCCCAAGGTGGATCCCCCAGTCTCTAGATTGGCGGCTAGATCTGTGGTATCGGTTGCAGATGGATCATCGCTAAAGGATGCCACTGACAGGCAGATAGAGCTCCTGATGAAATCCATCTATGAAGCCACGGGCGCGTCTTTTGCCCCGGCCTTTGCAGCCGTGTGGGCACTACAAGCTATCTCAGCTTGTCTGGCTGAGATTAATGCGGTTACACGTAATTCTGCTCCGCAGGTTACGTCTTTGACTTCCCAGGCGTCAGTTTTTTCTTCCTACGCCATGAACGCAGTTTTAGACTCTGCTAGCCGTACAGCGGTGGCATCTGCTAACTCTGTGGCAGTCCGCAGGGCCATGTGGCTGCGCGAATGGAAGGCAGATTCGGCTTCCAATAGGTTCTTAACCGGTTTGCCGTTTGCTGCTGACCGATTGTTTGGCGAACGATTGGATGAGATTATTAAGAAATCTAAGGGAAAGGACTCCTCCTTACCCCAGTCCAAACCAAAGAGACCTCCGCAACGACAGATACAATTGAGGTTTCGGTCATTTCGTTCCTCCGCCAAGCCCCAATCCTCTTCGTCCAGCAGGCCGGAAAAAGGCCAGAGGAACTCCTATGCGTGGCGGGCTAAGTCACGCCCCCAAAAGGCCGCAGGAGGCACTGCTTCCAAGGCGGCCTCCTCATGACTCTCTGCATCCCCAAACAACATCCTCGGTCGGTGGCAGGCTCTCCCGCTTTTGCGACGCCTGGTGGCCACATGTTCAAGACCGATGGGTGAGAGACATTCTGTCTCACGGTTACAGGATAGAGTTCAGCTCTCGTCCTCCGACTCGTTTCTTCAGAACATCTCCGCCCCCCGAGCGAGCCGATGCACTTTTTCAGGCGGTGAACGCTCTGAAAACAGAAGGAGTTGTGATCCCTGTTCCCCTCCAGGAACATGGTCGCGGCTTTTACTCCAACTTGTTTGTGGTGCCAAAGAAGGACGGCTCGTTCCGTCCCGTTCTGGACCTCAAACTACTCAACAGACATGTGAGCACCAGACGGTTTCGGATGGAATCTCTCCGCTCTGTCATCGCTTCAATGTCACAAGGAGACTTCCTAGCATCGATCGACATCAAGGATGCTTATCTCTATGTGCCGATTGCACCCGAACATCAACGCTTTTTGCGCTTCGCCATCAGGGACGAACACCTTCAGTTCGTGGCATTGCCTTTCGGCCTGGCGACAGCCCCACGGGTGTTCACCAAGGTCATGGCATCTGTTGTGGCGGTCCTACACTCTCAGGGACAGGTGATTCCCTACTTAGACGATCTTCTGGTCAGGGCACCCTCTCAGTTGGTGTGTCAAAACAGCCTTTCCGTCGCTCTGGCAACTCTCCAGCCGTTCGGATGGATCATCAACTTTCCAAAATCCAAGTTGACACCGACCCAATCACTGACGTACCTTGGGATGGAGTTTCATACTCAGTCAGCGGTAGTCATGCTACCGCTGGACAAACAGCTTTCTCTGCAGGCAGGGGTGCAATCTCTTCTTCGGGGTCAGTCACACCCCTTGAGGCGCCTCATGCACTTCCTGGGGAAGATGGTGGCAGCGATGGAGGCAGTGCCCTTCGCGCAATTCCATCTGCGGCCACTCCAGTGGGACATTCTCCGAAAATGGGACAGGGGGTCGACTTCACTCGACAGGAACGTCTCTCTTTCCCTTGCAACCAAGATGTCACTTCAGTGGTGGCTCCTTCCCAACTCTCTGTCGCAGGGGAAATCCTTCCTACCCCCCCACCTGGGCTGTGGTCACGACGGACGCGAGCCTGTCAGGGTGGGAGGCGGTTTTTCTCCACCACAGGGCTCAGGGAACCTGGACTCCGATAGTCATCCCTTCAGATCAATATTCTGGAGATAAGGGCAGTGTATCTAGCCCTATTGGCCTTTTCATCGGTGGCTGGAGGGCAGGCAGATCCGAATCCAGTCGGACAACGCCACGGCCGTCGCTTACATCAACCACCAAGGCGGCACTCGCAGTCGTCAAGCCTTCCAGGAAGTCCGACGAATTCTGCAGTGGGTGGAAGCCACAGCTTCCACCATCTCCGCAGTCCACATCCCGGGCGTAGAAAACTGGGAAGCAGATTTTCTCAGCCGACAGGGCATGGACGCGGGGGAATGGTCTCTTCACCCAGACGTGTTTCGAGAGATCTGTCGCCGCTGGGGAACGCCGGACGTCGATCTCATGGCGTCACGGCACAACAACAAAGTCCCGGCATTCATGGCCCGGTCTCAAGATCACAGAGCTCTGGCGACGGACGCATTAGTTCAGGATTGGTCGCAGTTTCGACTTCCCTATCTGTTTCCTCCTCTGGCGATGCTCCCCAGAGTGCTGCGCAAAATCAGGTCCGACTGTCGTCGCGCCATTCTCGTCGCTCCAGATTGGCCGAGGTGGTCGTGGTACCCGGATCTGTGGCATCTCACGGTGGGTCAACCGTGGGCGCTCCCAGACCGCCCAGACTTGCTGTCTCAAGGGCCGTTTTTCCATCTGAATTCTGCGGCCCTCAACCTGACTGTGTGGCCATTGAGTCCTGGCTCCTAGCGTCCTCAGGGTTATCTCAAGATGTCATTGCCACTATGAGACAGGCCAGGAAACCAACGTCCGCCAAGATCTATCACAGGTCTTGGAGGATCTTCTTATCCTGGTGCTCTGACAAGGGTTTTACTCCCTGGCCCTTTGCCTTACCCACTTTTCTTTCAATCCGGAATGGACAAGGGTTTGTCTCTCGGCTCTCTCAAGGGACAAGTATCGGCGCTTTCCGTATTTTTTCAAAAGCGTCTAGCCAGGCTTCCGCAGGTCCGCACGTTCCTGCAGGGAGTTTGCCACATAGTCCCACCTTACAAGCGTCCGCTGGAACCCTGGGACCTCAACAGGGTGCTAACGACTCTTCAGAAACCACCTTTCGAGCCGCTGCGGGAGGTCTCTTTATCACGTCTTTCGCAGAAGGTGGCTTTTCTAGTGGCAGTTACATCGCTCCGTAGAGTGTCGGAGCTGGCAGCGCTGTCATGCAAAGCCCCCTTCCTGGTTTTTCACCAGGATAAGGTGGTTCTACGTCCGGTCCCGGAGTTTCTCCCTAAGGGGGTATCCCCGTTTCATCTCAATCAGGATATCTCCTTACCTTCATTTTGCCCTCATCCAGTTCACCAATGTGAAAAGGATTTGCACTCGTTAGATTTAGTGAGAGCACTCCGGCTCTACGTGTCTCGCACGGCGCCCCTGCGCCGTTCAGATGCGCTCTTTGTCCTTGTCGCTGGCCAGCGTAAGGGTTCGCAGGCTTCCAAGTCAACCTTGGCTCGATGGATCAAGGAACCGATTCTTGAATCCTACCGTTCTTCTGGGCTTCCACTTCCTTCAGGGTTGAAAGCCCATTCTACCAGAGCCGTGGGTGCGTCCTGGGCACTGCGGCACCGGGCTACGGCTCAGCAGGTGTGTCAGGCAGCTACCTGGTCTAGTCTGCACACTTTCACGAAACACTATCAGGTGCATACCTATGATTCGGCAGACGCCAGTCTAGGTAGGGGAGTCCTTCAGGCGGCTGTTGCCCACCTGTAAGAGGGGGTCGTTTTTCTGCTCTTTTTATGAGGTATTCTTTTACCCACCCAGGGACTGCTTTTGGACGTCCCAATTGTCTGGGTCTCCCAATGGAGCGACAAAGAAGAAGGGAATTTTGTTTACTTACCGTAAATTCCTTTTCTTCTAGCTCCTATTGAGAGACCCAGCACCCGCCCCTGTTCCCTTCGGGCTGTTGTTCTTTTGTGTACACATGTTGTTCATGTTGAATTGTTCTTTTGGTTCATGGTTTTCAGTTCTCCGAACATCCTTCGGATTGAATTTACCTTAGACCAATTTATAAGTTTCCTCCTTCCTGCTTTTGCACCAAAACTGAGGAGCCCGTGATGCACGGGAGGGTGTATAGGCAGAGGGGAGGGGTTACACTTTTTAAAGTGTAATACTTTGTGTGGCCTCCGGAGGCAGAAGCTATACACCCAATTGTCTGGGTCTCCCAATAGGAGCTAGAAGAAAAGGAATTTACGGTAAGTAAACAAAATTCCCTTCTTTATTATTGTGAAAGAATAAAAGTGACAAAGTCACATAAAAGCATGAACATAAAAAGAACACACATGCTGAATCACAGCAAGGACAGAAAGACCCAGCATATGTGTGCTACATATAGAACAGACAAATTACCCTGTGAAATAGCTATATTCATAATGGTACTAAATTCCCGTACTTACCCGTGAGGGAAATCAACCCTCAAACTAACAGGGAAAAACCGGGATTGCTTGCAAACACAGTGAGATCCAAGTCAATTCACACCACTAAAACATCATTTTCAAGCTGAGACGGGTCATTTTAGGCTGCTTTCACACTTTCGTTCAGCGCATTCCGTCACTATGGAGAATAGTGCAGTCAGTTAACGCACTGCGCTATTCTCCATAGACTTATATGGACGACGCACTGTAACGCAAGTGTCTGCGTTGCATCCGCTGGACGACGCAGCGTCGTTGTTTTGACGCTGCGTCGGGCGGATGGAATGCTGCATGTAGCGTTTTTCTGCGCTTGGCGGAGTGTCAAAAAAACCGCAACCTGCAGGAATCAGTTTGGCGTCCGTTGTGTTTATAATGGACTCCTATGGTGGCGGATTCTGTTAGAATGCGTCATTTCACGGATTCCGTTAACGCATCCGTCTTTACACAACTGCGCATGCCCAGATGTGTAAAGTCAAGGAAAAAAACCTATAACGGATTGCGTT
Source organism: Anomaloglossus baeobatrachus (assembly GCF_048569485.1). Lineage (NCBI taxonomy): Eukaryota > Metazoa > Chordata > Amphibia > Anura > Aromobatidae > Anomaloglossus > Anomaloglossus baeobatrachus. The sequence continues at coordinate 332,075,312 of NC_134358.1, forward strand.
ATTTTGTACGATCCATAGCATCCATTGTGCCACTATATGCAACGCATCCGTTGCATGCGTCACACAACGCAATGCTACGGATCTCGTCCAACGCAAGTGTGAAACTAGCCTTACAGAAATATGGAAAGATCTCACCCAGTTTGATTCATCAGATGATTCCTATCCCAGGGATATTCATGTATGACCAACTCTCCTTCCTAGTCGCCACCATAATCCTGTTTAGATGAATGGAACGATCTCTCTGCGGATCAGGGTATGCTTCCTCCTGTTATCGCACCATGTGTGGGTCAATAAGGTTACTCCCGACGCGTTTCGTCATCACCTTCACTCATCAGGGGAGTCTTTACCAATCCCCATATCAGTATCTCCCATCAAAACAAAATCATGGGTTTTGCCACACAAACGAGCGCACTTGTTCCACGTGTGTGTACACAGATTCAATGCCGCGCCTGATGTAAGTAAACATATTTCACTACAGCAGAAATTGACAGACACTGCAGACTTGAAAACCAGTGTGTCAAAATATACTGTGGATTTTACTGTTTGCAGTGCAGAGGGGGAAACGTGAGACAAATTACAACTTTATGTAATGAAATCTGAAGTGACTTGTTCTGTCTACACATACCCATTGAGGAAATAAGTTGTGACCCATGGTGCAAGCAAAATAAGCAAAAGTACAGTGGAACCTCGCTTAAGGAGTGCCCCAGTTAGCGAGTATTTCGCCTAACGAGCAAAGCTTTCTGTAAATTTGTAACTCTGTTTACGAGAGAGCCTTTCTGTACGAGCAAAATACTCACCGCACACACTTCCGGTTCCTTACATTCAGCACGCTCTAACCCGCTCTTGCAATCCACACAAACACACACACACACAAACAAACCGCACGCACGCACACACACATATTATGCTCACCTTACCTTCCGTTCCCTCGCCGGTTTCCTGTAACTTGGATGTATCGGGTGACCAAGGCGACCAATGCCGGACCTTCCGCTCCGAGCGCGCTGACGTCAAAGGCAAGAGCCACTTGCCTATGATTGGCCAGCGTGCTGCCTTTGAGTAGCAGCTGACAGGGGAAGGTCCTCCCTCCACAGGATGTGTATCCGATAACCATCGCGACGAGGGAGGAACTTTCCCTGTCAGGCGCTACTTAAAGGCAGCGCCCTGGCCAATCAGAGGCAAGCGGCTTCTGCCCTTGACGTCAGTGCGCTGAGTGCGGAAGGTCTGGCATCGGTCGCCTTGGTTACCCGATACACGTCTTGTACGGGTGAACTGAAAGTTCCAGGACAGCGGCGAGGGAACAGAAGGTAAGGTGAGCATAATCTGTGTTTGTGCGTGTATGTTTGCGTGTGTTTGAACGTGTGTGGAATGGCACAATAGGGGACCAGGATGGGAGATTTAACAAGTTGTGGAAGAATTGTTTGCATTGCAATGATCTCCTATGGGAAATCTTGCTTTGCTGAACGAGTAATTTGGTTAACAAGCACACTCCCAGAACGGATTGTCCTCGTTAACCAAGGTTCCACTGTATATGCCTACTAGCAATATTACTATGTACTGTTTTTTTTTTGTCCACCATCCATGTATACATCTAATTCACAGATAACAGCTTTCAGCAAACCTGAGTAAAGCTTATAGAAATCTTTATCACTTAAATAAGAAAATGTTTAAAAATGAATAAATAATTGAAAAGAGGCAGTATCAATAGAGAAAACCAGCATACATAATATTTGGTATCAAAAATGTATGGGCACTATATATACACTGGAGATCAAAATTAGTGAACAATGTATGATCACTTGCTTTTTTCTGAAATAATGTCATTTCATTGATCAACAGTTGAAGGTTTTTTGTAAGAGGTACACCATGCCACTAGAACAGTGTTTTACAAAAAAAAACAAAGTTTATCAACATAAAACCTTTAATTTGCCCAAAATGTGATGATCATAATTAGAGAACAGCAATACTGTAGCACAGAGACAGATAAGTACATTTTCTGAAGGTAACAACAGTCACCAATCAGTAGGAAGTGTACAGACCTTTGCTGTAAATGACTTCAGCACATCTGCGGCCACAGGACATCACTAGTCTCTCACACTGCTCTGGTGTGATTTTTGGTCCACTTTTCTTCCAGTCTCTTCCACAGTTTTCTGACTGTTGTGGGTTTCTTGGCTAAACTTTGTCACCAAGGATTTTCGAGAGATTTTCTATTCGGTTTAGATCAGGACTCTGGGCTGGCCATTTCATTGTTTCAATGTTTTCTGTTTCAAGGAACAGCTATTTTTCCCGTCTTGCTGTGTGACATGGGGCATTGTCCTGCATGGAAATTGGTGGCTGATTGATTGATTTGATTGATTGATGAACGCAAGTAAGGAACCACGTGTTATAGAAGAAGGTTCTGATACACACTTGCATTCACTCTGCCATGTAGCTGTATGATAGGTCCAACTCCTGCTGCAGAAAACATTCCCCAAACCATGACACTTCCTCCATGGCCTTTCACTGACTTCTTAACACACTTTGGGCTCAGTCTTTCCCCATTTTGTCAACGAACATGTTTCCCATCAGACGCAAATAAATTAAACTTGCATTCATCACTAAAATGACCTGCTGACCACTTCTCCTCTGTCCACACAACATACTCCTCACCAAAGGTGAGTCTAGCCTTTTGATTATTTCTGCTAATGAGAGGACACTGCAGAGTGGGCTTTCGGTCAAAATGTTCTTAAATGTTGTGACACTGTATGAGGAGACAGATCTTTACCCTGTTCAGTGCTGAACTGCTGAGCAATTCCAGCTGTAGTGTTGAAATGATTACCCATTGAGACTCTCCACATTATCCTGTCCACTCTTACAGTTCTCTTTTGAGCGAGACCAGCCTTCTTTGGGGACTTGAAAGAGTTTCTGATGCTGTAAAGATGCAATATATTCTCGAAAGCACAGACTTGGAATGACCAAATTCTTTTGCTATGGCTGATAGGGTCACCTTTTTGGCCTTCATCTGGACAACCTGCTGCAAAGTCAGTGAAAACTGGAAAGTTAGGGTTTGTCAGTTAGGCCAGAATCACACTTGCTAGTGCCTCGCGTCAGTCTCTCATGGTAGAACCCGACATGGCCGCACACTATGCATACAGGAGCGTCTGAGCTGCATAGTGATACATGCAACCGACCCGCTCCTGTCAGGGGAGTGTGCGGCCAGACCGGGTTCTACCATGAGAGACTCGCGCGAGTTACACGCGAGGCACTAGCAAGTGTGATTCTGGCCTTACATAGGGTTTGTCAGATAATTAAGGAAATTAGCACCAGGTGCCAGACTAACGCCAATAACTTGTAGGTATCTGAAAGTGTTCTCTAATTTTGATCAGTGTTCTTTTTCACTTATCTCATTTACATTTTTATTATGTGCTGAAGAATAAAGTCAATTTATGAAATAAGCTTAAAATACTGCGAGTTTACTCATGTTAGGATATAATCACATTGGACTACACAATGACATTAACATTTAGGAAATTGTGTGTTGTTCTCTAATTTTGATCTCAAGTGTAAAGAAAGTTATAATGTAAACATCCTATATAGTGGATGACAAAAAAAATCTATTTCCTATGAATATATACATAAAGGGACAATTGTAAGTATAACAAATAAGCAAACTACAGACATGAAATATGAAGTAAAAAATCATAATTACTTACCGGTAATGTTTTTTTCCAAAGACAGCGCCACCAGAGAGATAGGACTGCCCCTTCATTTGGACAGGAAACCCACTAAAATGAAAGGGCGGCACTTTTCTACCGCATCAGTTAGGTTACAGAGCACAGAGAGGAGTACCAGAAAAAACAAAAGGTTAATCCAACAGCAATGAACACACCCACTAACCGTGAAAGTCAAATCTGTGAGGGAAAAGTAAATGAGGTGGGAAGCAGTGGCGCTGTCGTGGCTCTGGAAAAAACCATTACCGGTAAGTAATTATGATTTCTTTGTCGCTCCATTGGGAGACGCAGACAATTGGGTGTATAGCTTCTGCCTCCGGAGGCCACACAAAGTATTACACTTTAAAAAGTGTAACCCCTCCCCTCTGCCTATACACCCTCCCGTGGACCACGGGCTCCTCAGTTTTATGCTTTGTGTGGAAGGAGGCACACATCCACTCATGCATTCTCAGACTTAGTTATGTCGGTTGGAAGAAAAGAGGACCCCGATGGGGTCCCCGGCATGTTCCCTTCTCACCCCACTATGTCGGCGGTGTTGTTAAGGTTGAGGTACCCATTGCGGGTACAGAGGCTGGAGCCACATGCCGTCTCCTTCACCATCCCTTATGCGGCTCTGGGAGAAGTGGGATCCTGAGCGGTCATCCATTTGCTGGGACCGTGCTCCATCCGCAGCCCCTGGTGGAATCTGCCGGACCGGAGCCTCTTCAACCCCAGGGACCGGGCCCTGCTACTTAAAGGTACTCTGTGTCCCCATCGGGGATCGTACAGAGAGCGCACCTTCTTCCCGGAAGCCGCGGTAGTTGTAAAACTGAGGAGGCCGGTGGACTTCCGCGTCGACCGTGCCTGCTTGTCGGGCGCGGCCTCAAATTTAGTCCCCGGCTTCACTGCGGCCTAGTCGCGAAAATCCCGCCCCTGGGCCTGCCTGTCAGGGGTAAGGGCGGGATTACCGACATGACGTCGGATGTGAGGGCTGGAGCATCCTGCATGTCTTCCTCCCCCCTCACTGACCACTGTGGGGACCCCAGATTCCCGCTCTTTGCTGGCGCCGCCCTCGGCCCCACTCCTCCCCTGAGAGCTCCGGCGGCCATTTTCTGGCATTCTGCCGGTGGATGCTTCTCAGTGAACGCAGCTCAGCAGCTCCGGGGGATCCAAGACAGGGAATCTGGAGGACACACTCCGCTCGTTAGCGGTCGGTAAGCCACACCGGTCACCCGGAGCTGGCCCCCCTAGGGTGCCGGAATAGAGATATATATATATATATATATATATATATATATATATATATATATATATATATATATATATATATATATATATATATATATATATATATATATATATATATATATATATATCTCTATATATATATCTATCTATCTATCTATATATATATATATCTATCTATCTATCTATATATATATATCTCTATCTCTAGATATAATAGATATATATATCTGTTCGGTCAGTCCGTATACCCTTTCCCCATATACTCTCAGTGGTCACTCTCCTAGGAGACAACAGGATGTCGTCCACAAGAAGCAAAGCTACTAAGGCACAGGTTTTTTTCGCTGCCTGTACCTCTTATGGGGCTATGTTGCCTGCGGGATTCGCGTACCCCCACTTTTAGCAATGCTCTACTCCTGCCACGCTTGCTCAGCCGGAGCCTCGGGCACTGGTGGGCCCTTTGGCTCAGGTAGACCCCCCTACTCCCCCTGAGCAGGCTGCAGGGACAGAGTCACCGGTGTTGGCCTCTTTCGCTGAGAAACTCTGTCTCTTTCTCAATCCATTGCACAGTCTATGGACAAATGGTCTTCTAAGCTCCTTGAGGCATTGCAGTCCAGACCGGACCTTTCACAGGCCCCGGCCCCTGTTAGCTTGTCTCCTCCAGGCCCCTCTCGGTCCGCGCCGCAGCGCGCTCCCAGGTTGACCCCTAGGTCTCAGGCGGAGGACTCCTGCCCGGACCGCAGCCCCCGACCGGCTAAGCGGTCTCGCTGGGACTCTTCCCCGACTTCGTCACACTGCTCGGGATCCCAGCTTGAGGACTCTCAGGAAGACGAGGCGGACATGGGAGCTCAGGGCTCTGACCCTGACTTCGCCCTTAACCTTGATACACCTGAGGGGGACGCCTTAGTAAATGATCTTATCTCGTCCATCAACCAGGTGTTGGATCTCTCTCCCCGGCCTCCTCCCGTAGAGGAGTCGGCTTCTCAGCAGGAGAAACACCAGTTTCGGTTCCCCAAACGTACGCGCAATACGTTTTTTGATCACTCTAACTTCAGGGATGCTGTCCAGAAGCCCAGAGCGGTCCCGGACAAGCGCTTTGCTAAATGGCATACTGACACGCGTTATCCCTTTCCATCTGAAGTCGTTAAGGGTTGGGCTCACTCTCCCAAGGTGGATCCTCCAGTCTCCAGATTGGCTGCTAGGTCCGTTGTGTCTGTTGCAGATGGCTCATCCCTGAAGGATGCCACTGACAGACAGATAGAGCTCTTGGTGAAGTCCATCTATGAGGCCACGGGCGCGTCTTTCGCCCCAGCCTTTGCAGCCGTGTGGGCTCTCCAAGCAATCTCTGCTTGTCTGGCTGAGATTAATGCTGTCACACGGAATTCTGCTCCGCATGTTTCGTCTTTGACCTCTCAGGCATCAGCTTTTTCGTCCTACGCCATGAACGCCGTCCTGGACTCCACTAGCCGTACGGCTGTAGCATCTGCTAACTCCGTGGCAGTCCGCAGGGCCATGTGGCTGCGCGAATGGAAAGCAGACTCTGCTTCCAAAAGGTTCTTAACTGGTTTGCCTTTTTCTGGCGACCGTTTATTTGGCGAACGATTGGATGAGATTATTAAGGAATCCAAGGGAAAGGAATCCTCCTTACCCCAGTCCAAACCTAAGAAACCTCAGCAACGAAAAATCCAATCGAGGTTTCGGTCCTTTCGTCCCTCCGCCAAGCCCCAATCCTCTTCGTCCAACAGGCCGGAGAAAGGCCAGAGGAACTGCTATGCGTGGCGGTCCAAGTCACGCCCCCAAAAGGCCGCAGGAGGCACTGCCTCCAAGACGGCCTCCTCATGACTCTCGGCCTCCCCTAGCCGCATCCTCGGTCGGTGGCAGGCTCTCCCGCTTTGGCGACGCCTGGTGGCCACATGTTCAAGACCGATGGGTGAGAGACATTCTGTCTCATGGTTACAGGATAGAGTTCAGCTCTCGTCCTGCGGCTCGTTTCTTCAGAACCTCTCCGCCCCCCGCTCAGGCCGACGCACTTTTTCAAGCAGTGGACGCTCTGAAGACAGAAGGAGTTGTGATCCCCGTTCCCCTTCAGGAACGTGGTCGCGGCTTTTACTCCAACTTGTTCGTGGTGCCAAAAAAGGACGGATCATTCCGTCCCGTTCTGGACCTCAAGCTACTCAACAGACATGTGAGAACCAGACGGTTTCGGATGGAATCTCTCCGCTCGGTCATCGCCTCGATGTCACAAGGAGACTTACTAGCATCGATCGACATCAAGGATGCTTATCTCCATGTGCCGATCGCACCCGAACATCAACGTTTCTTGCGTTTCGCCATCGGGGACGAACACCTTCAGTTCGTGGCATTGCCTTTCGGCCTGGCAACAGCCCCACGGGTTTTCACCAAAGTCATGGCATCCGTCGTGGCGGTCCTGCACTCTCAGGGCCACTCGGTGATCCCCTACTTAGACTATCTCCTAGTCAGGTCCCCTTCTCGGGTGGCGTGTCAACAAAGCCTTACCGTCGCTCTGGCGAGTCTCCAGCAGTTCGGGTGGATCATCAACTTCCCGAAATCCAAGTTGACACCGACCCAATCACTGACTTACCTCGGGATGGAGTTTCATACACAGCCAGCGGTAGTCAAGCTACCACGGGACAAACAGCTTTCTCTGCAGGCAGGGGTGCAATCACTTCTTCGGAGTCAGTCACACCCCTTAAGGCGCCTCATGCACTTCCTGGGGAAGATGGTGGCAGCTATGGAGGCAGTGCCGTTCGCGCAATTTCATCTACGGCCACTCCAATGGGACATTCTCCGCAAATGGGACAAGAGTGCGGCTTCCCTCGACAAGGACGTCTCTCTTTCTCTTGCAACCAAAACGTCACTTCAGTGGTGGCTCCTACCCACATCTCTGTCGCGGGGAAAATCCTTCCTACCCCCAACCTGGGCTGTGGTCACCACGGACGCGAGCCTGTCAGGTTGGGGAGCGGTTTTTCTCCACCACAGGGCTCAAGGAACCTGGACTCCGATAGAATCGTCCCTTCAGATCAATATCCTGGAGATAAGGGCAGTATATCTAGCCCTATTGGCTTTCCATCGGTGGCTGGAGGGCAGGCAGATCCGTATCCAGTCGGACAACGCCACTGCCGTCGCCTACATCAACCACCAAGGCGGCACTCGCAGTCGTCAAGCCTTCCAGGAAGTCCGGCGGATTTTGCAGTGGGTGGAAGACACAGGCTCCACCATCTCCGCAGTTCACATCCCGGGCGTAGAAAACAGGGAAGCAGATTTTCTCAGTCGTCAGGGCATGGACGCGGGGGAATGGTCTCTGCACCCAGACGTGTTTCGAGAGATCTGTCGCCGCTGGGGAACGCCGGACGTCGATCTCATGGCGTCACGGCACAACAACAAGGTCCCGGTTTTCATAGCACGGTCTCAGGATCACAGAGCTCTGGCGGCGGACGCGTTAGTCCAGGATTGGTCGCAGTTTCGACTGCCTTATGTGTTTCCCCCTCTGGCGATGCTGCCCAGAGTACTACGCAAGATCCGGTCCGACTGCCGTCGCGCCATTCTCGTCGCTCTAGACTGGCCGAGGCGGTCGTGGTATCCGGATCTGTGGCATCTCACGGTGGGTCAACCGTGGGCACTTCCAGACCGCCCAGACTTGCTGTCACAAGGCCGTTTTTCCATCTGAATTCTGTGGCCCTCAACCTGACTGTGTGGCCATTGAGTCCTGGATCCTAGCGTCTTCAGGGTTATCTCAGGATGTCATTGCCACCATGAGACAAGCCAGGAAGCCAACGTCCGCCAAGATCTATTACAGGTCTTGGCAAATCTTCCTATCCTGGTGCACTGATAACGGTTTTCCTCCATGGCCGTTTGCCTTACCCACTTTTCTTTCATTCCTTCAATCTGGAATGGACAAGGGTTTGTCCCTCGGCTCTTTCAAGGGCCAAGTATCAGCGCTCTCCGTGTTTTTTCAAAAGCGTCTAGCCAGGCTTCCGCAGGTCCGCACGTTCCTGCAGGGGGTTTGCCACATGGTTCCACCTTACAAACGTCCGTTGGAACCCTGGGATCTTAACAGAGTTCTGACGGCTCTTCAAAAGCCGCCTTTTGAGCCGCTGCGGGATGTCTCTCTCTCCCGTCTTTCTCAGAAGGTGGCCTTCCTGGTGGCAGTCACGTCACTTCGGAGAGTGTCTGAGCTTGCAGCGCTGTCATGCAAAGCTCCCTTCCTGGTTTTCCACCAGGATGGTTTTGGTGGTTCTGCGTCCTGTCCCGGAATTTCTCCCTAAGGTGGTATCCCCTTTTCATCTAAATCAGGATATCTCCTTGCCTTCCTTTTGCCCTAATCCAATTCACCAGTGTGAAAAGGATTTGCACTCTTTGGATCTAGTGAGAGCACTCCGGTTCTACGTGTCTCGCACGGCGCCCCTGCGCCGTTCAGATGCGCTCTTTGTCCTTGTCGCTGGCCAGCGTAAGGGCTCTCAGGCCTCCAAGTCAACCTTGGCTAGGTGGATCAAGGAACCGATTCTCGAGGCCTACCGTTCTTCGGGGCTTCCGCTCCCTTCAGGGCTGAAAGCCCACTCTACCAGAGCACTAGGTGCTTCCTGGGCATTTCGGCACCGGGCTACGGCTCAGCAGGTGTGTCAGGCAGCTACGTGGTCTAGTCTGCACGCTTTCACGAAACACTATCAAGTGCATACCTATGCTTCGGCAGACGCCAGTCTAGGTAGGCGAGTCCTTCAGGCGGCGGTTGCCCACCTGTAAGAGGGGGCCGTTTTCGGCTCTTTTTATTGAGGTATTCTTTTACCCACCCAGGGACTGCTCTTGGACGTCCCAATTGTCTGGGTCTCCCAATGCAGCGACAAAGAAAAAGGGAATTTTGTTTACTTACCGTAAATTCCTTTTCTTCTAGCTCCTATTGGGAGACCCAGCACCCGCCCCTGTGCCCTTTGGGCTAGTTGTTCTTTTGTGTACACATGTTGTTCATGTTGAATTGTTCTTTTGGTTCATGGTCTTCAGTTCTCCGAGCATCCTTCGGATTGAATTTACCCTAGACCAATTTATAAGTTTTCTCCTTCCTGCTTTTGCACCAAAACTGAGGAGCCCGTGGTCCATAGTGGGGTGAGAAGGGAACATGCCGGGGGCCCCGTGTGGGCCCACTTTTCTTCCAACCGATATAACTAAAATGAGATGATGAGTGGATGTGTGCCTCCTTCCACACAAAGCATAAAACTGAGGAGCCTGTGATGCACGGGAGGGTGTATAGGCAGAGGGGAGGGGTTACACTTTTTAAAGTGTAATACTTTGTGTGGCCTCCGGAGGCAGAAGCTATACACCCAATTGTCTGGGTCTCCCAATAGGAGCTAGAAGAAAAGGAATTTACGGTAAGTAAACAAAATTCCCTTTTTTTTTCCCGTCACCATGACAGCACCACCAGAGAGATTTGAAAGATAACACCATTAGGGAGGGACCACAGCCTGTAGAACTCTTCTACCGAAGTCATATCAGACATGGCTGAAAGATATAGCCGGTAGTGCTTAAAGAAGGAGGTCGGAGAAGCCCAAGTGGCTGCTCTGCCAAGTGTATCAAGAGGCACGTACGCACTTGCAGCCCAGGTGGTGGAGACAGACCTGGGAGAGTGTGCCGTAAACCCCAGTGGAACTGGTCTACCCTGAGCTACAGACTCTTCTTAATAGCCTCCTTGACCCATCTAGTGATAGACCCCTTTGATGCTGAACAGCCCTTCCTTGAACCCTGGAAGCAAACAGTGCCTGACTTTTCCTCCAGGGTGCCGTGACCTCAACATTTAGGAATGAAAATTCTCCGCCTTCGGTTTGAGGATATAGACAGGATGGTAGGATGATCTCCTGCGAATGGTGGGAAATCCATGCCACCTGAGGCAAAATGGCAAGGACTGTACGTCGTATGACCCTATCGTCCCTAATCTGAGTATATAAAGGGACGATTGAGAGGGCCTGAAGGTCACCAACCCTCCCAGTCGAGGTAAAGGCAATGAGGAGAACCACCTTGAGAGGAAGGAACCGAACAGAGGAGTGGGCAATGGGCTCAAAGGATGCCCCATAAGATCATCTAATACCAATTAAGATCCCGGAGGGAATTTAAACAAGGAACAGGGGTATGCCAGTGACAGAATGAAACTCGTAACCCTTCTATCTTCTTCCAAGTTGCAACTGTACAGTGCCCCAAGACTGACACCTGCCCCATAAAGGTACTGACTGACAATCCCATTTCCAGATTACGCATAAAACTCCAGAATCGTCTGAACAGGCCCCCCCTGGTGCCACTACCTGTAGAGAACATAATCTTCAGCCATCACTGTAATAATACCTGAGGGTAAAAAGTTCCCCTACTAAAACAGTGGAACAAGTTTAAAGAAAAACTCTGATCCTCTAACAATCGCCTCTCAAAATTCAGGCCGTCTGATGGAGGTCTAAAACCTGAGGATGAAGACGATGGCACTGGAAGAGAAGATCTGGATTCTCCGGCAGGGGTCTGCTACTGCCAGCCTCCTGAGCCAATAAAACCAAGGTCTCCTAGGCCAGGAGGGGACGATGAGGAAGAGACGAGCCCCATCCTCACTAACTTTCCTCAACACCGCCGGAACTCAGAGTAGGGAAGGGGAGGTGTAGAGGAGACCCAAAGACCATGGGCAATGAAAGGCAACCCCCGCCTAAGGCCAGTCATTGGGTTTTAGGGAGCAAAACCCGGTCACTTCCTTACTGGTCCTGGTAGCAAACAAATCCAACACTGGGGCCCCCAAGGTGTATTATGTTCCTGAAGACCTTTTATGAGGACCCACTCTCCTACAGAGCTGTAAGTGACAATAAGTGGACCGGAGCAGGGGAGAATATATTGTGTGCAAGCATCCTTAGGGCGGTTGACCGTGAACCCTCCTGGTGAATAATGTAGGACAGAGCTACCCTACAGAATCCGTACATGGCGACCTGCTAGTAGAGGATAAGCGTGAAGAGCTTTCTCAATAGCGCACTGTTCCCCGAAAATGGAAGAACCCCGAAATGCTAAGGGACTCCACCCCCCCGTGAGCGAATGACTCCCTAGTGAGTCTCCCTTGCCGAGCGCGCTGGCAACAGTCGTAATACTAGCCAAACCCGGTAGTGCCAATGGAATGCCGACCAATAACTTCTGGTCAGATGATATATTTTTTTTAAATCGCGAAGCCACCAAAGGCGTCAGCTCAGAGGCGCCCAGTACAACTCAGGCGGCGCCAGGCCCAAAGCCCAGAGGCGCCAGGCCCAAAGCCCAGAGGCGCCAGGCACAAGCGCAGAGGCCCAATATACCAGTACAGAAGTACCAGGTACAAGCCCAGAGGCCCTAGGCCCAGAGGCACGAGATATAAGTCCAGAGGCACAAGCCCTGAGGTACGAGGTGCAAGGCCCAAGCCCAGGGGCGCGAGGCCCAAGCCCAGGGGCGCGAGGCACCAGGCCGGATGTAAGAGGCACTATCCTGCAGGCACAAGCTCGGGAGCACAAGGCCGGAGGCACCAACCCATGGGCACGCCAGTGAGGTCAACAGCCAGGGGCGAGCTGAGAGGCAGTGAGACCAAGCCGCAATAAAGTAATGCCCCAACAATCCCCCTTTTTTTTTTTTATAAGGAATTTCACGCCCGTGCAAGAGGAGTGTGTGGGCAGAGCCGAGCGGACAGGGCCGCTGTGGGGCGTGTGGCTAGAGCCCCGAGGCTGGAGAAGTGAAGGACCCCCAGACTATCCTTGGAAACAATGCAACTGTGGGCTCCGGAGAACCTACCACAATAGAACCTGAGCCCTAATGTCAGATCAGTCCCGCCTGAAACAATTAATCTAGCACGAGTCTCAGTTGGATGGCAGCTTCCATCCCCAAATTAATGTGAGAAGCCACCACATACAGTGCCTACAAGTAGTATTCAACCCCCTGCAGATTTAGCAGGTTTGATAAGAAGCGAATAAGTTACAGCCTGCAAACTTCAAACAAGAGCAGGATTTATTAACAGATGCATAAATCTTACAAACCAACAAGTTATGTTGCTCAGTTAAATTTTAATAAATTTTCAACATAAAAGTGTGGGTCAATTATTATTCAACCCCTAGGTTTAATATTTTGTGGAATAACCCTTGTTTGCAATTACAGCTAATAATCGTCTTTTATAAGACCTGATCAGGCCGGCACAGGTCTCTGGAGTTATCTTGGCCCACTCCTCCATGCAGATCTTCTCCAAGTTATCTAGGTTCTTTGGGTGTCTCATGTGGACTTTAATCTTGAGCTCCTTCCACAAGTTTTCAATTTGGGTTAAGGTCAGGAGACTGACTAGGCCACTGCAACACCTTGATTTTTTCCCTCTTGAACCAGGCCTTGGTTTTCTTGGCTGTGTGCTTTGGGTCGTTGTCTTGTCGGAAGATGAAATGACGACCCATCTTAAGATCCTTGATGGAGGAGCGGAGGTTCTTGGCCAAAATCTCCAGGTAGGCCGTGCTATCCATCTTCCCATGGATGCGGACCAGATGGCCAGGCCCCTTGGCTGAGAAACAGCCCCACAGCATGATGCTGCCACCACCATGCTTGACTGTAGGGATGCTATTCTTGGGGTCATATGCAGTGCCATCCAGTCTCCAAACGTCACGTGTGTGTTTGGCACCAAAGATCTCGATCTTGGTCTCATCAGACCAGAGAACCTTGAACCAGTCTGTCTCAGAGTCCTCCAAGTGATCATGAGCAAACTGTAGACGAGCCTTGACATGACGCTTTGAAAGTAAAGGTACCTTACGGGCTCGTCTGGAACGGAGACCATTGCGGTGGAGTACGTTACTTATGGTATTGTCTGAAACCAATGTCCCCACTGCCATGAGATCTTCCCGTAGCTCCTTCCTTGTTGTCCTTGGGTTAGCCTTGACTCTTCGGACAAGCCTGGCCTCGGCACGGGAGGAAACTTTCAAAGGCTGTCCAGGCCGTGGAAGGCTAACAGTAGTTCCATAAGCCTTCCACTTCCGGATAATGCTCCCAACAGTGGAGACAGGTAGGCCCAACTCTTTGGAAAGGGTTTTGTACCCCTTGCCAGCCTTGTGACCCTCCACGATCTTGTCTCTGATGGCCTTGGAATGCTCCTTTGTCTTTCCCATGTTGACCAAGTATGAGGGCTGTTCACAAGTTTGGGGAGGCTCTTAATTAGTCAGAAAAGGCTGGAAAAAGAGATAATTAATCCAAACATGTGAAGCTCATTGTTCTTTGTGCCTGAAATACTTCTTAATATTTTAGAAGAACCAAACAGAATTTTGGTGGTTTGAGGGGTTGAATAATAAATGACCCTCTTAATAAACTTTTCACAATTTAAAAAAAAAAAATTAAAAAAGAAATAACATTCTTTTTTGCTGCAGTGCATTTCACACTTCCAGGCTGATCTACAGTCCAAATGTCACAATGCCAAGTTAATTTCGAATGTGTAAACCTGTTAAATATGCAGGGGGTTGAATACTACTTGTAGGCACTGTACATCCTTCCAGACAAGGAGCAGTTCAATAGAAAGACACAGTCTGAGATTCTGTCAGACCCAACATAACCTGGGACAGCAACCTCCGCCAGCGGCAGAATTTTACTTCTTAACCTCACCAGGTCTGGATCTGAAGGCAACCAAAAGTGTAGGAAGCCCAGGTCAGCATTGGGCGTGCAGGCTAATCTGCTCAGAGGCCCAGCTATTACACAGAGAGTAACCGAGTAAGGAAAATCACTCATAAGGTGCACTTACCACCTGAGGCACATTTCGGGTTCAAGAGGTAGACTGAGGACTCCTCACTCTCCGTTTGGATGGCGCTAGCTGCTGCTGAGAGAGCTCCCGATTCTTCCCCACGGAAAGCCCAGAGTCAACCAGAAGCAACTACACACTGCCACCCAATAATCACGACTTGGTTAAACTTCATGGGCTTCGATACTGCCACTGCATCCGCGTTGGGCAGCGCCATCTTGCCAGTCTCTGCGCATGCACAGTGACTGCTTCCGGTCTGACATCACATCCTGTCAGGAACCCGGAACTGAGCAGCACCGCTGAGGACACTCAGTGTCTTCCACACCAGGAGACCAGGATCCTCCGGTAAGAGACCGGCGTGTACAATCGCAGCCGCACCTACCCTCTGCGGGACACAGACCCGGCTCAGAGACCACTGTATCCACTATCGGGAGTGACCCGCAGAATACAGCCTCTGACGTTTGGAACTGTAAACCGGTGTGTACAACTGCCTGAGACCCCTAAGGCCCCAAGCAGGACACAGACCCGGTAGCATGTTTAGACTGGCGTATCCATTGCAGGGGCTGCCCCCACTGCAGGACACAGACCCGGTACCATGCTAGACCGGCGTATCAACTGCAGGAGCTTCTGTCCCAACAGGACACAGACTCTGTGGGAGAGACCGGCATATCAATTGCCCCGAAACATCCCGAGGATGTTAGGGCAAGACACAGACCCGAAGGAAAAGGAAAAAAGGGGGGCTGAGGTCCATGGTCTGAAAAACTTAAGGCCCCTAAACTGCCCCCGTGGTACCGGCGTATTCGACTGCCGGGATTCTCACCCCGGCAGGACACAGACCCGGTATGTGACTGCCATATACTACTGCAGGGGTTCTCGGCCCAGCAGGACACAAACCTGGCATATAGTACCAGCGTATTCAACTGCCGGGATTCTCACCCAGCAGGACACAGACCTGGTATGTGACCGGCGTTATACCACTGCCGGGGTTCTCACCCCTGCAGGTCACAGACTCGGTATGTGACCGGCGTATACCCATGCCAGGGTTCTCACCCCTGCAGGACACAGACCCGGTAACCGGTGAACAATTGCCACCGGAGGAGCCGCTTAGGCTCAAAAAAGGGAAAAAAAAAGAAGCGGAGGCCCCGGATTAAAAACAAAGGACCCCAACCTAAAGCTGTCCTTCACTGTGGCAGCGCCACAGCACTTCTGGGTCTCCCATCCTGGGACAGGAAACTGAACTGATGCAGTAGAGAGGTCCCGCCCTTTTACCTATTGCTCTGGTGGCGCTGTCGTGGCGACGGGAAACGTATGTTAGCAGGTGCTTAAAATTAAATACATGATGGCATAGCTAAAGACAAAGTATAAGAATACATACAGTACAGACCAAAAGTTTGGACACACCTTCTCATTCAATGAGTTTTCTTTATTTTCATGACTCTGAAAATTGTAGATTTCAGATTGAAGATATCAAAACTATGAATTAAAACATGTGGAATGAAATACTTCGTGTGAAACAACTGAAAATATGTCCTGTATTCTAGGTTTCTCAAAGTAGCCACCTTTTGCTTTCATTACTACTTTGCACACTCTTGGCATTCTCTTGATGAGGTTCAAGAGGTAGTCACCAGAAATGGTTTTCCAACAGTCTTGAAGGAGTTCCCTGAGATGCTTAGCACTTGTTGGCCCCCTTTGCCTTCACTCTGTGGTCCAGCTCACCCCAAACCATCTCGATTGGGTCCAGGTCTGGTGACTGTGGAGACCAGGTCATCTGGCGTAGCACCCCATCACTCTCCTTCTTAGTCAAATAGCCCTTACACAGCCTGGAGGTGTGTTTGGGGTCATTTGTCCTGTTGAAAAATAAATGATGGTCCAACTAAATGCAAACTGGATGGAATAGCACGCCGCTGCAAGATGCTGTTACTGTATGCCTTCAATTTTAAATAAATCCCCAACAGTGTCACCAGCAAAGCACCCCCACACCATCACACCTCTTCCTCCATGCTTCACGGTGGGAACCAGGCATGTAGAGTCCATCCGTTCACCTTTTCTACAAAGATACGGTGGTTGGATCCAAAGATCTTAAATTTGGACTCATCAGACCAAAGCACAGGTTTCCACTGGTGTAATGTCCATTCTTTGTGCTCTTTAACTCAAACAAGTCTCTTCTGCTTGTTGCCTGTCCTTAGCAGTGGTTTCCTAGCAGCTATTTTACCATGAAGGCCTGCTGCACAAAGTCTCCTCTTAACAGTTGTTCTAGAGATGAGAAGGTGTGGCCAAACTTTTGGTCTGTACTGTATACACTGAACAAAAATATTAAACACACCACTTTAGCTCATGAAAAATGGGAGCTAAAACTAATCTCAAACATCTAAGACTTTTCTATGTACATAAAAGGCCTTTTTCTCTCAAATATTGTTCAGAAATTTGCCCTAATCTGAGGTAGTCAGCACGTCTCCTCCTTTGCAGAGATAATCCATCCACGTCACAGGTGTGGCATATCCAGAGGTGGATTAGACATCATGATTATTGCACAGGGGTGCCTTACACTGGCCACAATAAGAGGCCACTCTAAAATATGCAGTCTTAGGCCTAAGCCACACGGCGAGAAAATCGGTGCGAGTGGAGTGCGATAAAACATCGCATTCCCCTGGGACCAATTCTAGCCTGTGTGTCAGCACACATGAGCGATTATTTTCTCATCCCTAATCGGACCGAGAAAACAATCGCAGCATGCGAAGTGAATGGGGCGAGAGAAAAATCGCACTGCACTCGCGGTACACCGGTGTACTGCCAGTGCAGTGCGAGAATGGCAATAGCCAACTACGCAGGAGAGAGGGAGAGAAATCCCTCCTTCCCCTCCTGAGAGCCAGCCTGCCCCCTGCAGCTGAGGTCTGCTCACATGATCGGACCTCAGATGTAGGCACACTCGTATGACACTCGGCTCCTGCTGTGCTGCCAGCACGAGCCGAGTCTCATGCGAGCATCGCAGTAGTGCCCCGTGTGGCCCCAGCCTTACAGTATTGGGGGGTTCGTAGGATCAGAAAACCAGTCAGTGTCTGGTGTGAGCACCATTTGCATACGCATTGCCACATATCTCCTTCGCATAGAGTTTGCTTTCCTTGCGGAATATTGGTCCACTCCTCTTCAATGGTTTTCCAGCGTTTCTGGATATTGGCAGGAACTTGAACATGCTGTTATAGACGCTAATCCAGAGCATCCCAAATGTGCTTAATGGATTACATGTCCGGTGAGCATGCTGGCTATGCAAGAACTGTGATGTTTTCAGCTTCCAGGAGTTGTGTACAGAACCTTGCAGCATGGGGCCTGGGCCGTGCATTATCATTCTGCAACATGAGGTGATTGTCATGGATGAATTGCACAACAGTGGGCCTCAGGATCTCATCACTGTATCTTTGTGCATTCAAAATAACATCAATAAAATGCACCTGTGTTCATTGTCTATATCATACGCCTGCCCATACCAGAACCCCACCGCCACCATGGTGCACTCGATTTTTAACATTACATCAGCAGACCACTCACCCATATGCCAAACACGCAGAGTGCCATTTGTCCTGTACATTGAAAACCAGGATTCTTCTGTGAAGAGAACATATGCAACGTGGCGGACGCAAAAAATATGAGCAATTACCCACTTGAGTCGATTACAACGACAAATTGCAGTCAGGTGAAGACCCCGATGAGGATGACAAGCATGCAGATTAGCTTCCCTGAGATGGGTTCTGACAGTTTGTGCAGAATTTCTTTGTTAAGCAAACCAATTATTGCAGCAGTAGCGTGATAACATGGAGAGGGCCGACTAGTCTGGGGAACTATCGCCCCGTCGATTAGTCTATGCCCTAATTGGCATAGAAAAAGCAGAGCTTGTAAATACTTTTTTTAAAACATTCAGTTAATTGAATAACATTATACAGGGCTGGTTTAGCAGGGAATTTAATAATAACATGTGAATGCTGCTGGGTTGGCGGGCAGAGAAGGGGGTTAAGGAAGGTTGTGGGGTAGTGCAGCTCATATTAACCAGTTAAGTGACTTGTGGGTCTATATTACATTTGTACTTTATTTATTTGGGAACCTTTTATGCGAGAGGATGGATTTTGTCTAGCCTAGTCAGGTCTATATGGCTGGGGTCTTTAAAATCTTCCAGGCCCTGAAGAATGAGCTCACCCTTCCGAATAATTAACTTTTTAGTTTCCTACAAATCCAGCAGCCCATGTCCTGAATGCTCCTCCTGTCCTACAGGATATTACTCTGACCTAGGAGCTAATGCCCCCCCCCCCCCAGCAGTCAGACGCATATTGTATGTGTGTGCTCTACTGGCTGAAAATATTAGGCCGTTCCATGAACATGCAACACATGATGGGGAGTAAGGGGCACTTTGCACACTACGACATCGCAGGTGCGATGTCGGTGGGGTCAAATTGAAAGTGACGCACATCCGGCGTCGCAGGCGATATCGTAGTGTGTAAAGCCTTTTTGATACGATTAACGAGCGCAAAATCGTCGTAATCGTATCATCGGTGTAGCGTCGGTCATTTCCATAATTTGGAAATGACCGATGTTACGATGTTGTTCCTCATTCCAGCGGCATCACACATCGCTGTGTGTGAAGCCGTAGGAGCGAGGAACATCTTTTACCTGCGTCCTGCGGCTCACGCCAGCTATGCGGAAGGAAGGAGGTGGGCGGGATGTTTACGTCCCACTCATCTCCGCCCCTCCGCTTCTTTTGGCCGCCTACCGTGTGACGTCGCTATGACGCCGCACGACCCGCCCCCTTAATAAGGAGGCGGGTCGCCGGCCAGAGCGACGTCGCAGGGCAGGTGAGTGCATGTGAAGCTGGCGTAGCGATAATGTTCGCTACACCAGCTATCACTATGATATCGCAGCTGCGACGGGGGCGGGGACTATCGCGCTTGGCATCGCAAGCATCGGCTTGCGATGTCGTAGTGTGCAAAATGCCGCTAAGGCCCAGGCCTCCTATCAGAACAATAGAAGCTCACTGTGGGGACCCAAAAGTTGGTCTACTAGCTATTATAAAAGAGCGTGCACACCCAGCCCTTTAATATCTGCCACAAATGTCATATGAACTTAGGAGAGTGTCTTATTTTGTTTTTGTTTTTTTTTTGTTTATTTTTTACCTCCTGCAAAGGTGTCCTTAGAGCAGGGGTGGGCAATTAATTTTCCCATGGGGCCGCATGAGAAATTGGGATGGTTTTAGAGGGCTGGACTAATATAATTAACTCAGTTCTATACATGTATGTATGTATGTATGTGTGTATATATATATATATATATATATATATATATATATATATATATATATATATATATATATATATATATATATATATATATATATATATATATATATATATATATATATATATATATATATATACATACATACATACATACATACATACATACATACATACATACATACATACATACATACATACATACATACACATATATATATATATACATACACATATATACACATACACACAATGTATACATACACATACACACACACACACACACACACAATCCCCATATACTATATCACTACACCCGTCGCGTACTACACCTGTAATATACTACACCCACCTCTATATACTGTACCACTATATACCAAATCATCACTACACCCATATATACACCTGTGATATACTACATTACTATATACTACACCTGTGATAACCTACACCACTACACCCCTATATACTACACCTGTATTATACTACACCCCTATATACACCTGTATTATCCTACACCACTAAACCCCTATATACACCTGTATTATACTACACCCCTATATACTACACCTGTATTATACTACACCACTACACCCCTATATACACCTGTATATTATACTACACCCCTATATACACCTGTATTATACTACACCCCTATATATACCTGTATTATACTACACCCCTATATACACCTGTATTATACTACACCCCTATATACACCTGTATTATACTACACCCCTATAAAACTACATCACTATATACTACACCACTACACCCCCCCATATACCACACCTGTAAAACTACATTCCCATATACTACACCACTACACCCCAAATATTTGTCAAGTTACCCCCGTTCCCCCCCGCCCGCCCCCCATTGTCTCCGCAGGTTACTAGTAACCACTCGCCTCTCTCTTCTTATTGTTCCTCCTCAGGCACCTCCGTACGAGCCCCCTGCTGAGCAGCTTCTCTTTCACATGGCCAGGCTGCGCCGATGCTGTATTCGTATGAGCCCCCGCCGCTGCTTCTCTCCGTACGGGCCCCCTCCGCTGCAGCTTCTTCTCCTGCCGGGCGGGAACTTTTCAAATGACACACGCGCCCCGTACTAATGAGATCAGGGCGCGCGTGTGTCACAGAGAAAAGTGTCGGGCAGGGAACAGAGGACAGATTCCTGCCTTCCGCTGCCTACACTGTGTGGCGCTGCAGGATCTGTCCTCTGTTCCCTTCCCGTCACGCAGCTTGTGATGAGCGCAATCTGACCACGGGCCTCCCGGAGCCTGGTGCTCCGGACAACAGGTCAGATTGCCCTCATCAGTGATCGGCCAGCAAGGTCGCCCTGAACCAGATGGGCCGGTCACAGAGAGTAGGCGGGCCGGATGTGGCCCGCGGGCCGCCCCTTGCCCAGGTCTGCCTTAGAGGATACTGGGCCCAGGTGGTTATACTGTATGTCTACATGACATTGTGGAGATGCCTGTCAGAGATTTCCAGGACCTGCCTTTTGTTTATTCACCCTGAACAGTGTTTAGCAATGTCTGACAGGCTATTTCTAATTGAATTCTAGTTTATTGCTTGGAAGTGGGTGGCAAGGCATTGGTTGCCCCATAGAACATACACTAATTCTGAATAGAAAACTGTAGCGAATCTTTTCCTTGTCTTTAAGAAAATGATTTATTGACGCTGTCTGCCATGATAGGTATGTTAAAATATGGAGAACATAGTATGAGTCACACTTGACTGCCTAGTTTGCATTTCCGTGTCACTGTGTAAGGCTACTTTCACACATCAGTTTTTTGCAATCAGGCACAACCCGGTTTGCAACGGATCCGTCTCAGGCCTAAAACACACATCCGTGAAAACCACGTCCGTGTAAAACGGGCCGTTTTTCGCGTCCGTTTTCCGTTTTTAGGTCCGTTTTTATGGTATGTGTGGCCTGCGTATTTATCCCGTATGCTAGCCGTATGTGCGTGTGAAATGTGCGTGTGAAACTTAACTGACGTGTTTCTGTTGTCCGTGTGGAATGTCCGTGTGTGATGCAAAATGTCGTTTACTACATGTCGGAAGACAGAGTAGCGGGATGAGAATGAACTCGGGTAAACTTCACCCGACTTCATTGTCATGCCGCGGCTCTGTCTGTGTGCCGTGTACTGATTAGCGGTCACCTGTGTAGGATTCACCGGTGACCGCTAATCCCCCGAGTGACTGAAGTGTCCCCCCCCTCTCATACTTACCGATCCCCGATCACCGGCGCTGCACGGCGTTCACACTGCTCCGGCGGCTTTTTCTAATTTGAAAAAGCCGGCAGCTCATTAAACAATCTTGTATTCCCTGCTTTCCCCGCCCACCGGCGCCTATGATTGGTTGCAGTGAGACACGCCCCCACGCTGAGTGACAGGTGTCTCACTGCACCCAATCACAGCAGCCGGTGGGCGTGTCACTATGGAGTATAGAAATAAATAAATAATTAAAAAAAATGGCGTGCGGTCCCCCCCCCCAATTTTAATACCAGCCAGATAAAGCCATACGGCTGAAGGCTGGTATTCTCAGGATGGGGAGCTCCACGTTATGGGGAGCCCCCCAGCCTAACAATATCAGCCAGCAGCCGCCTAGAATGGCCGCTTACATTAGATGCGACTGTTCTGGGACAGTACCCGGCTCTTCCCGATTTGCCCTGGTGCGTTGGCAAATCGGGGTAATAAGGAGTTATTGGCAGCCCATAGCTGCCAATAAGTCCTAGATTAATCATGTCAGGCGTCTCCCCGAGATTCCTTCCATGATTAATCTGTAAATTACAGTAAATGAACACACCCGAAAAATCCTTTATTAGAAAAAAAAAAAACACATTCCCTGGTTCACCAATTTAATAAGCCCCAAAAAGCCCTCCATGTCCGGCGGAATCCAGGATGGATTGCGGCAATTCCGGGCGGCTGCTGGCTGATAGTGTTAGGCTGGGGGGCTCCCCATAACGTGGGGCTTCCCATCCTGAGAATACCAGTCTTCAGCCGTGTGGCTTTATCTTGGCTGGTATCAAAATTGAGGGGGACCGCACGCGGTTTTTTTAATTTATTTTACTGCAAGATATAGACCCGCCCACCGGCGGCTGTGATTGGTTGCAGTGAGACAGCTGTCACTGTCACTGCCCAGATTGGGGGCGTGTCTGACTGCAACTAATCATAGGCGCCGGTGGGCAGGGAAATCAGTGAATACGAGATTGAATAATGGGCGGCCGGCATTTTCAAATCAGGAGAAGCCGCCAGCAGTGTGACAGCTGTGCAGCGCCGCGCCGGTGATCGGTGAGTGGGTGAGAGTCAGTCAGTCAGTCAGTGAGTGAGTGTGAGAGAGAGGCTGGGGCCGGGGCCACACGGGGCACTACTGCCATGCTCGCTTCACACTTGGCCCGCGCTGGCAGCACTGCAGGAGCCAAGTGTCATGCTAGTATCCCTGCGTCTGCGGTCCGACCGTGCGAGCGGACCACAGTTGCGGGGGGCGGCCAGGCTCTCAGGAGGGGCGGGCCAGCACAGAGGAGGGGAGGGAGGGATTTATCTCCCTCTCTCCCCCGTAGCCGGCTATTGCAATTCTTGCTCTGAACGCACGGTACATCGGTGTATCGCGAGTGCAGTGTGATTTTTCTCTCGCACCATTCACTTGAATGGGGGCAAGAGAAAAGAGACTCGCATTGCACCCGCAGCATGCTGCAATTGTTTTCTCGGTCCGATTAGGACTGAGAAAATAATCGCTCATGTGCGCTGACACACAGGCTAGAATTGGTCCGAGTGGAATGCGATGTTTTATCACACTCCACTCGCATCGATTTTCTTAGGCCAGAGAATCACTTCTGGGCATACTCAGAAGTAAAAACCGAACCGGTACATGCTTCCGGCATTTGATGCATGCCACCGGATTCGGCGTGCATAGACTTTCATTATGCACCATGCTGCACAGCTTCGCACCCGGCGCAAAGAGGCTTTTTGTCAGAGACAAAAAACGTTACAAGAGACGTTTCATCCAGCCGCCGCATTAGTCAATTACGACGGATCCGGTAAAAGCCGGATGCAACGCAAGGCCATCAGGCACAATCCGGCACTAATACAAATCAATGGGGATAAAACTGATCCGGCGCCGGATCCGTTTTATCAGTCTTTTTCCGGATTGTGCCTGATGGGAAAAAAACTGATGTGTGAAAGTAGCCTAATTTGAAGCCCATTTCTTGGGTCCCCGGCCCTGGGTGGAATTGGACAAACTCACAGTACAAGCAGTTGATTTTCCCCCCCACCCCCCCCCCGCCTCCCCCGCATTGTATTATTGTTAGAATTGTTTGTACTTAGATCTGCTTCATGTACACACTAATTGTACAAAACGTTTGCATACTGCATATGATATGGGGATATAATGTTAGTATCTTCTCTGTATACCTGTCAATCCTAGTGATTACATTGTAGGATTGCCTCCCTCATATGCTGTAATGTGATGTGTATTTCATCTTGTAGTTTCTTAATATACTTTAACTGTTTAAAATAAAAGCATATAATGAAAAAAACCTCTGTTTCCTTCTTGATAGCTTGAAAACTATGGAATGCCTTTCAGCAGAACAGACCAAGGGAAGATCTACCAGCGAGCTTTTGGAGGGCAAAGCCTAAAGTATGGTAAAGGAGGGCAGGCTCATCGCTGCTGCTGTGTAGCAGATAGAACCGGACATTCATTGCTACACACTTTGTATGGAAGGGTAAGTCAAGGTCTTAGTCTTCCCTTTTTTTTTTTTTACCACTTCCCAACATAGGACAAACAAAATGAATATCCTTTATGCATTATGGAGAATGGGAGAATGAATGAGATTAGATGAGAATAGCCTGAACAGCCAAGCTATAAAAAGTGAAGCCAAGAATGCTGTCAGTTTAGCAGCAATCTGCAGGTCTCCCATCCAGCACTAATGGAATACTGTGACCTACCTGCTTAAATGGGGTCCTACCAATCAATTGTCCCATCTCTTCTCATTATCCATCAATGATGCAAGTGCTGGTCAGTTCTGACTGGAGAGCTGCAGTGTTTTTTCCTAATTTAACCAATATTTGCACCACATATGTTAGTAGATAGTTTGATTCGTCCTACCCAGAGCGGTATCCCAGATAGCTATGCTTAATTTATGGCTATAACTTTTTTTTTTTTTTTTTAATAATTTGCACCACCTTTTGAGTGTGCATCTTGTGGCAGCTGGGATCTGATCAGTGACACACATCAGTGATGAGTCCGTGTTAACACTTTAGTGACACATGATGTATTGGAACATAATGTGTCTGCTCCCGTTCTTTGAGGGAAGCTCAGGAGCTGAGCCTGCATCATTGCTGGCAGATGATGACTTTTATTTTTTACTTGCATTCCAGTGAATCACATGATGAAATTAATGAGGTAATTCAAAAGTACAACTCATCCCACAAAAAAGAAGCTGTCCTATGGCTATGTGCACAGAACAAAAGAGAAAAAATTACAGCTCTTGAAAGAAAGGGAGGAAAAACAGAAAATTGCTCTGTCGTAAAGGGGTTAAAATCAAAACTAGCTGCAGTGCTAATGAGTGAAAACATGTGTTGGGACTGAAGGTTTTAGTTTCTGATGTTTTCTGTGGTGATATTCTTGTTTGTTTACATGTAATGTGTTTTTATTTCTGCAGTCTCTCCGATATGACACCAGCTATTTCGTAGAATATTTTGCACTGGATCTCCTAATGGAAAACGGAGAATGTTGTGGTGTTATTGCGTTGTGTATGGAAGATGGATCCATACATCGATTCAAGGCTAAGAACACAGTTATAGCTACAGGGTAATATATGTTATTTATTCCTGATAATGACAAGCATCTTGAGGGCTTTGGAATGGCTCTTATTTTTCCAAAATTTCATATGAAGCCAGTGTTTTATATTTTTGTATGTGGAGTGAAATAAACATGAGGGAAAATATAAAACTCAATACAAATGTTGTCCTTGGTCAGATTCAGATCTAGAACCCCAACTCTTCACAGCCGCAATGCTATCTTCTCAGCTACTGTGCTGCTATAGAGTTTAAAGGGGTTCTTTATGAATAGAAACAAATTAAAATTTTAAATAAATTACTAAATGTCTTTCAGTTACTCATTTGATCTCATTTAAACACTATGGTACATCAAAATCGCTGCCGTCTTGTTACAATGGTAGAAACCTGATCTAGCAGTATAATAGGATAGATAGGTGACTGTGAGCATTGTCAGTTGGAACCTCGGCCCTCTCCCTTTATGTGTAGGAAAATGTGCTCAGAATGGATCTTCTAGTCTAATACTGGAGATGGCATAGGTGCTGATTGCTCTTCTTGTCTTTCTGATGGAATACTGGAAATGTCAAGTACTGAGGTAAGGAGAGGCTGCTTACACTTCTATCCACTCTTTGGCTACATGCACACTCTGCGTTTTTTGCTGCAGTTTTGTTGTCAGAACAGTTGACTTCCCAGCAAAGTCTATGAGAAGTCAGATTTGCTGCGCATATTGCAGTTTGTCAGCGTTTTGTCAAACGTTTGTGACAAAAAAAAAGCATGTTCATTCTTCCTGCGTTTTTGTCAACATTTGTCACAAAAACGCAGCAAAAATGCATGTTGTGAAAAACGCAGCAAAAACGCACCTACAATTACAAGCATTTGTTGTGACATTTCCAGGCTCTCTGACAACGTGCAGTTTTGGCTTCAGTTTGTGAACAAAAAAAAAGCAGCGTGCGCATATAGCCTTTCTGTGTGCTTAAATGGCTGTTATGACCTGGGGATACCTGAACATTTCATAGTATAAGCTGTCTCCAGGTTACAGCAGAGGTGCTCTATACTCCCCATGCTCACAGGCCCTTGACCTTCACCCACTTCTGCTTTATAGTGTGTTAGCTTGCCCACAGAGCTGTAGCATACAGTGCTCAGCACTGCTTTAGTGTTCTCATTGCAACTGCTCTCTAGACTACATAGATGGGAGACCAGGAATCCCTCATGTTTCTTTGTACTGTATGTGAGATATAGCAGCTATTTAGAATACCAAAAAAACATGAGAATACGTCCTAGTGCAGTTATGATATATACTATACCTACAGATTGAATGCAGAAGAAGTACATTTGAACATACAATAAATCAATATGAACAAGAGTACTTACCAGGGACACTCCCAACGAGCGTTTCACACCCCCCCCCCCGCCTGAGAAAGACAGCAAAACATGTGTTGGAATTGTCCCTGGTACATACTACTGTTTATATGCTGGCATACATACACTTCTGATCATATGCTGATATATCAATGCAGTGCCTATAACTTATCAGGGATGTCTTCTTGAGACCCTCCAAACTTCTCATCTTTTTATGTATGCTGCATAGTTATATCACTAGGTAGAGCATTTGCATTGAATTTTTATATAATAAGCTAGCTGTTGGTCTTTGAATAAACATTCACCTCTGGATCTAACGCAAGCACTTTATGCAATATATTGATTTATTTTCTGTTGATCTCTCTATAGAGGTTTTAGATGTTTGCCCCGTGCTAAATATGGTTAGTCTTTGTATTGATATTACCAATATACCAGCTGTACTCCGTGGGAATTCTTTTCACCTGTGAAAACTTTCCAACGTACCCTTTTCATGTGTATTATAAACCATTATGATTAAATAAAATGTATGATTTTTCAATATAGCAGCTAGTCTCAGCTCACCAGCTCATTGATAACTGAAATTTACAGTCTGCAAAAAGGACAAACTAGTCATAAGTCAAAGGATGACTAGAAACTTACTGTTATTCCCTATGTACACACATGACAACTTTTTTTTGAAAAGTAACCTAAAATAGCTTGTTGTAAGTAAATGAAGGAAATCTACGTGTATAAATAGATATTTTTTTTTAACTTAAATATCTTAGTTTACTAAAGGAGCAAAAAATGTATTTATTAACCTCTTCACTAACACAGACAGTAAATATACTCAGAGAGTAAATATACGTTGTGTGTAGCTTAAGGTGGGTGGTCATGGAGGCTTAGGGGTACTTTGCACACTACGACATCGCAGGTGCGATGTCGGTGGGGTCAAATCGAAAGTGACGCACATCCGGCGTCGCTGTCTATATCGTAGTGTGCAAAGTTTTTTACATACGATTTAACTGGCGGAAAAGCGTCGTTATCGTATCATCGGTGTAGGGTCCGACATTTCCATAATTTAGCAGCAGCGACGGTACGATGTTGTTCCTCGGTCCTGCGGCAGCACACAACGCTGTGTGTGAAGCCGCAGGAGCGAGGAACCTCACCTTACCAGCGTCCCGACTGCAATGCGGAAGGAAGCAGGTGGGCGGGATGTTTACGTCCCGTTCATCTCCGCCCCTCCGCTCCTATTGGCTGCCTGCCGTGTGACGTCGCTGTGACGCCGCACAACCCGCCCCCTTAGTAAGGAGGCGGTTCGCCGGCCAGAGCGACGTCGCAGGGCAGGTGAGTGCACGTGAAGCTGCCGTAGCAATAATGTTCACTGCCGCAGCAATAACAAGATATCGCTGCTGCGACGGGGGTGGGTACTATCGCACTCGGCATCGCAAGCATCGGCCTTAGGCTATGTGCGCACAGTGCGTTTTTCACGGCATTTTTTGGGTGCGTCTTTGGGCTCTAAACTGCATAACTTTGCTTCCCCAGCAAAGTCTGAGTTTTCAATTTTGCTGTCCGCACACAACTTTTTTTTTTTTTTTTTTAGCTGCGTTTTTGAGCTTAAAAAAATGGACATGTCAATTCTCTCCTGCGTTTTTCTGCATTTTTCCCCCATACAATGCATTGGAAAAACACAGCCAAAAACGCACCAAAATGCAGTAAAAACGCATGCGTTTTTACCGGTGCGTTTTTGCTACGGGTGCGGTTTTATACGTTTTCGTGCATTTTTAGCGGCCAAAAACGCACAAACGCAGCGTAAAAAAACGCAGTGTGCGCACATAGCCTAAAGCCTGCTTTACATGTTGCAATTTTGCATACGATATCGTATGCGATTTGCAACGCCCCCATCGTATGTGTGGCACGTTCAATTTGTTGAACACAAACACAAACGATTAACCCCCGTCACACATACTTACCTTCCATACGACCTCGATGTGGGCGGCGAACGTCCACTTCCTGGAGTGAGAGGGACGCTCGGCGTCACAGCGACGTCACGCGGCAGCCGGCCAATAGAAGCGGAGGGGCGGAGATGAGCGGGACGTAAACATCCCGCCCAACTCCTTCCTTCCGCATTGTGGGCCGGGAGCCGCAGGACGCTGGTAAAATCTGTTCAGCGTTCCTGGGGTGTCACACACTGCGATGTGTGCTACCCCGGGTACGATGAACAATCTGACGTGCAATTCTAGAGAAAGTACGATGTGTATGCGATGAACGTTTTAACGTTCAATCGCAATAGCACGTACCTGTCACACACTGCAATGTACCTTATGATGCCGGATGTGCGTCACTTATGACGTGACCCTGCCGACACATTGTGAGATACATTGCAGCGTGTAAAGCAGGCTTTAGGCTCTGGGATTGTGGTGCTAATTGTGATGGGTGAAGCCCCTATGGTGTTATCTCTGTGTAAGCAAGCCCTCGGCTGTCTTCTCTTCTAGATGCCCGGATCAATAGCAATCGCAGGACGTGGGGGGGGGGGGGGGAGGAGTGATTTTTTTTTTTTTTTTTAATGTGAGATTCACAAAACAACCCCCAAAACCTTATATAAATCTGTTATTGCTGTAGTGTGTACTGACCAGAGAACCAAGAAAGTCTTATTTTTATACTACATGGTGACCGGCATAACAAATAAAAGCAGTTGTTGAACTGCTGTCAATTAGTTCATTCTGTCTCCCAAAGATTGCCTTAAGGCTGATTTCACATTTATCCTGTGCCCTGTACTTACATCAGGGTATCTGTCTGAATCTCAAAAAAAAAAAAAAATGATTCTGACAAAACCCAAAATGGAAGATTCGGTAATGTGGCAGATGGTTTCACACCAGCGGTGTCCGTCTTTTTAAGTGTGCACAGAAGCGTAGTCAACCAGTTTTTGTGCAGTTCCGAAAAGTTGGACATCAGCGAACAGAGGCCACCTGGATTTCAGTGTAACTGGCTGCCTCATTATAGTGTTGACCTGTTGGAATTCTTTCTGGATATTTAAATGGAAACTGATGTAAGTGCTCAGCGTAGAGAAAGAGGATAAATGTGAACTGAGCCTCCAAAATTCATCGAATATGTTATGTACCCCAATATCGCACCAACAAGAGCTTCAACTCAATGCATAAAAAAAACAAGTCCTCACTGGAAATGTAGGAAGATTCAACTATACTGGAAGGATAAAAAACTCTGGAAAAGCAGCATTGCTTCCTCTGAAAGAAATCTAGCGACATCTGCGCTCCCAATTCCAAATGGTCTCTCACCCCCCCCCCATTCTGAGACCCACAGTGTGCCTAAACCACAGTTAGCGCCCATATGTTTGGCATTGCTGTAGTGAGTCGAGAGCACTTAATTTACAGGGTGCGTTATTCTAACAGCTCAAGCTGAGCACAATGTTTCAGGCACTGCAATGTATTGGGCACTACATTGGCATGTTTGCAATTTTCCGCACTGTGATGTCCACAGTGTGCTTCTTGTTAAGCTGGATTCACACTAAGCGACAGCGACAACGACGTCGCTGTTACGTCACCATTTTCTGTGACGTATCAGCGACCTTGTAAGTCGCTGTTATGATCGCTGCTTAGCTGTCAAACACAGCGACGCAGCAGCGATCATAACGTCGCTGTGCTACATGTGCAGAGAGCAGGGAGCCGCGCTTAGCGCTGGCTCCTTGCTCTCCTAGGTACAGTACACATCGGGTTAATTAACCCGATGTGTACTGCAGCTATATGTCACAGTGCAGAGAGCAGGGAGCCGCGCACAATGCTTAGCGCTGGCTCCTTGCTCTCCTTGCTACAGTATACATCGGGTTAATTACCCGATGTGTACTGCAGCCACATGTGCACAGAGCAGGAGCCGGCACTGGCAGCAAGGGCGGAGGCTGGTAACGAAGGTAAATATCGGGTAACCAGGGAAAGGTCTTCCCTTGGTTACCCGATGTTTACGCTGGTTACAGCTTACCGCAGCTGCCAGACGCCGGCTCCTGCTCCCTGCTCGCTTCATTTCGTCGCTCTCTCGCTGTCACACACAGCGATGTGTGTGTCACAGCGGGAGAGTGACGACCAAAAAATGAAGCTGGACATTCAGCAACGACCGGCGACCTCACAGCAGGGGCCAGGTCGTTGCTGGATGTCACACACAGCGACAGCGACGGGACGTCGCTGCAACGTCACAGAAAATGGTGACATAGCAGCGACGTCGTTGTCGTTGTCGCTGTGTGCGACACCAGCTTTAGAAAAGGCCCATGAAATTAAACTGAAACTACAGCTATAGAAGAATTCCTGTGGGGATTCTGCTGTTCTGGCACTTTGTACCTCTGAAAATGGAGTCTACAAACTATTGTAGAAAAATCTGTGCTCCAAAAGTCAAATAGCGCTCCTTCCCACCCAAATCTTGCCACATGGCCAAACAGTGCTGTACAGCTATTTTCAGGAGAAATTATGGAATACATTATGAGGCCGTTTTTACTCATTTTTCCTTGTGAAAATGTAAAATCTAGATCTAAAGAAGGGAATTTTGTTTACTTACCGTAAATTCCTTTTCTTCTAGCTCCAATTGGGAGACCCAGACAATTGGGTGTATAGCTATTGCCTCTGGAGGCCACACAAAGTATTACACTTAAAAGTGTAAGGCCCCTCCCCTTCTGGCTATACACCCCCAGTGGGATCACTGGCTCACCAGTTTTAGTGCCAAAGCAAGAAGGAGGAAAGCCAATAACTGATTTAAAGACCAATTCAATCCGAGGAAACATCGGAGAACTGAACCATACCACATGAACAACATGTGTACCCGAAAAAACAGAAAAACCCCGAGAAAACAGGGCGGGTGCTGGGTCTCCCAATTGGAGCTAGAAGAAAAGGAATTTACGGTAAGTAAACAAAATTCCCTTCTTCTTTGTCGCTCCATTGGGAGACCCAGACAATTGGGATGTCCAAAAGCAATCCCTGGGTGGGTAAAAGAATACCTCATGATAGGGCCGTCAAACGGCCCTCTCCAACAGGTGGCCAACCGCCGCCTGAATGACTTATCTACCTAGGCTGGCGTCTGCCGAAGCGTAGGTATGCATCTGATAATGCTTGGTAAAAGTAAGTAGACTCGACCAGGTGGGTGCCTGACACACCTGCTGAGCCGTAGCCTGGTGCCGTAATGCCCAGGATGCACCCACGGCTCTGGTAGAATGGGCCTTCGGCCTTGAGAGAACCAGAAGCCCAGTAGAACTGTAGGTTTCAAGAATTGGTGCCTCGAGCCCCCGAGCAAGGGTGGATCTGGAAGCTTGCGACTGTTTACGCCGACCAGCGACAAGGACAAAGAGTGCATCCGGGTGGCGCAGGAGCGCCATGCGGGAAGTAGAACCTGAGTGCTCTCACCAGAACCAACAGATGCAAATCTTTCTGAAATTGATGGACTGGACGAGGACACAAAGAAGGTGAGGTGATATCCTGATTGATATGAAAATGGGATACCACCTTAGGGAGAAATTCCGGAACCGGACGCAGAACTACCCTGTCCTGGTGAAGGACCAGGAAGGGAGTTTGTATGAGAGCGTTGCTAGCTCGGAAACTCTCCTAAGAGACGAGACCGTTACTAGAAGGCCACTTCCCGTGAAAAACGGGAAGGGAGACATCCTTCAAAGGCTCGAAAGGCGGCATCTGGAGAGCAATTAGAACCTTGTTCAGATCTCAGGGCTCTAACGGCCGCTTGTACGGAGTGCTGAGAAGACAAACTCCCCGTAGGAACGTGCGTACCTGAGGAAGTCGTCGTTTCTGAAAAAATACAGATAGCGCTGAGACTTGTCCCTAAAGGGAACTGAGCGACAACCCATTTTCCTACCTAGATTGCAGGAAGGAAGGAAACATAGACGATGCAACCGGCCAGGGAGAAACACCCTGCGCCGAGCACCGAGATAAGAACATCTTCCACGTCCTGTGGTCAATCTTGGCGGACGTTGGTATGCTAGCCTGTCTCATGGTGGCAACCACGTCCTGAGGTAATCCTGAGGACACTAGGTTCCAGGACTCAATGCCACACCATCCGGTTGAGGGCCGTAGAATCCAAATGGAAGAATGGCCCTTGAGACAGCCAGTCTGATTGGTCTGGTAGTGCCCCCGGTTAGCCTACCGTGAGGCACCACAAAACCGAGTACCACACATCCTCGGCCAATTTGTAGCGACGAGGATGGTGCGGCCGCAGTCGGTCTTGATCTAGCGCAGTACTCTGGGCAACAATGCCAGAGGTGGCACCTAAGGTAGCTGGAACTGCGACCAATGCTGAACTAAGGCGTTTGCCGCCAGAGCTCGATGATTGTGAAACCGTGCCATGAAGCTGGCACATTGTTGTTGTGCCGTGACGCCATTAGATCGACGTCCGGCTTCTGTCAGCGGCGCCAGATCTCCTGAAACCCGTCCGGGTGAGGAGACCATACTCTTTCGGCCACACCTCAGCGACTTAGGAAGTCAGCTTCCTAGTTTCCACACTTGGGATGAATTGTGGATATGGTGGATGCCGTGTCTTCCACCCACATCAGAACCTGCCGGACTTCCTGGAAGGCTTGCCGGTTGCGCGTTCTTCCTTGGTGGTTGATGTATGCCACCGCTGTGGAGCTGTCCGACTGAAGTCGGATATGCTTGCTTTTCAGCCGCTGTTGGAAGGATTGTAGGGCAAGATACACTGCTCTGTGTTCAAGAACATTGATCTGAAGAGTGGACTCTTGCTGAGTCCACGTACCCTGAGCGCTGTAGTGGAGAAAAACTGCTCCCCACCCTGATAGACTCGCGTCTGTCGTAACTATCGCCCAGACGGGGATAGGAAGGACCTTCTTTTTGACCAAGAGGTGAGAAGAAGCCACCACCGTAGAGATTCCTTGGCCGCCTGAGAAGAACGACGACTCTGTTGAGGGACGTCGACTCCTCGTCCCATTGGCGGAGAATGTCCCATTGTAGTGGACGCAGTAAAACTGCGCGAAAGGAACTGCCTCCATTGCTACCATCTTACGTAGGAAGTGCATGAGGCGTGTCAATGTGTGCGACTGGTTCTTAAAGAAGAGCTTGCAGCCCGTAGTGAATGCTGTTTGTCTAGCGGCAGCTTCACTATCGCTGAGAGAGTAAGAAACTCTATGCCTAGATATGTTATCGATAGGGTCGGGGTCGGATCTGACTTTAAAAAGTTGATGATCCACCCAAAACTCTAGAGAGTCTCCAGCGCAACGTTCGGGCAGTGTTGGCATGTTTCCTAAGAGAGTGCCTTGACAAGTAGATCGTCTAAATACGGGACCACAGAGTGACCCTGAGAGTGCAGGACTGTGACTACTGCTGCCCTGGCCTTGGCGAAGACCAGTTGGACTGTCGCTAGCCGGAAGGTAGAGCTACGAACAGAGGGTGTTCGTCTCCTATAACGAAGCGTAGAAACGCTAGTGCTCTGGATCAATCGGCACGTGTGGATAAGCATCCTTGATGCCTAATGATGCTAGGAAATATCCTTGGGACCTTGAGGCGATGACATGGCGGAGGGATTCCATCCGGAACCGCCTGGTGTCCACGAGCTTGCTGAGCATTTTTAGATCCAGAACGGGACGGAACGGCCCGTTGTTATAGGTACCGCAAAGAATTTGGGGTAAAAACCGTGACCTTGTTCCTGAAGAGGAACGGGGGTCATCACTCTTTCTGCCTATAGAGTGCACCCTGTTTGCAGAAGAGCAGCGGCCCGGCCGGGAGGTGGAGAAATTCTGAAGAAT
Organism: Anomaloglossus baeobatrachus; assembly: GCF_048569485.1. Classification (NCBI taxonomy): domain Eukaryota; kingdom Metazoa; phylum Chordata; class Amphibia; order Anura; family Aromobatidae; genus Anomaloglossus; species Anomaloglossus baeobatrachus. The sequence continues at coordinate 332,110,137 of NC_134358.1, forward strand.
CGAGTTGGAGGACGAGAAGTGAGCTCTATCCTGTACCCGTGAGACAGAATGTCTCACACTCAATGGTCATTGACCTATGGCAGCTAAATATCGCCAAGGCGGGAGAGCCTGCTACGGACCGAGGCCGCAAGTCATGAGGAAGCCGCCTTGGAAGCGGGTTTTCCGACTGTCGCTTTTTTGGGCGAGACTGAGCCCGCTAAGAATCTTAGCTCCTCTGATCCTTTTGAGTCCACCTTGGACGAGGAAAAATGGGACCTGCCCGAGCCTCGAAAAGGCCGAAAACCCCGACTGCCTCTTGCTCTGTTGGGGTTTGTTGTGTCCGGGCTGAGGAAAGGATGAATCCTTACCCCTGGACTGTTTGATGGTTACATCCAACGCTCACCAAACAGTCGGTCAGCAGAAAAAGGCAACTGGTTAGGCAACCTTTTTTGGAAGCAGAATCTGCCTTCCATTCACTTAACGAGCAGACCAGGCTCTGCTTAAAAACACGGAGTAGCGGAGGCTACCGCCGCACGGTTCGCAGAGTCCTGGACAACCTGAATCGCGTAAGAAACAAATGCAGACATTTGAGAGGTTAAGGATGCCACCTGCGGCACAGATGTACGTGTAACCGTGTCAATCTGTGTAAGACAAGCTGAAATAGCTTGGAGTGCCCCAAGGGAGAGAATGCCGGAGCAACGGTGCGCCGACAGCCTCATAGATGGCTTTCGACCAGAGATCCATCTGTCTGTCAGTGGCATCTTTGAGTTTGCAGTTCCATCTCCCACTGCAACTATGGATCTAGCTACAAGCCTGGAGATTGGAGGATGCCGCTCTGGACATTGGGTCCAGTCCTTGACCAAGTCAGGGGACAGGGATAGCGTGTATCCTAAGCCGTTTGGAGAAGCGCATATCTGGATAAGCGTGGTGTTCCTGGACTGCCTCTCTGAAGGCAGAGTGGTCCAGAAAAATACGTGAAGCTGACTCCTCCACTGGAGGAGTTGTGAGAAATAACCCACATTCTATAGATGGACGCTATAAGATTATTTACTATGGCGTCACAATCAGGTGTATCCAGATTGAGGGCGGTCTCAGGATCAGAATCCTGAGCCGCTACTTCCGCCTCATTACACAGCGAGTCCTTCTGTTAGGACCCTGATGAAACCGAGGCCGCTCATAGCGAGCCCACTTAGGCTGTCTGGGACTGACGTCCGTGCAGAGCCGTGACTCTGGGATGCGTGTGACATTCCCGGAGCTGTTAGTTATTCACACTGAGGGGGGCCATGGATCAATGATTCAACAGTGCCCATATTGTGAGAGACATGTCCGGACTGCTAGGCTTCTAGTATCATAGCCATAGTCTCAGAAAAACTGTCAGTAAATACTGCAGACACCGTCCTCATCCCCTGGCCATTAGTGCATACAATGGGAGTCTATGTACCTGCCGGCCGTATAGCCGTACATGCTGTACCAGCTGTATAGAAAAACATGTGGTTCTGCACCTTTGTTTTACACAGAGAATATGCTGATAACTCCTCCGCATAATCCAGGAGGGTATATACAACGTGCGACCAAACAGTGCAATGTATATAGTACAAGCATATCTATAAGTGCACTTCTGCACTAGTGGGGTTAGCACCACAGGTGCTGCTTAACGCCTGTTACAGCGATTGTGTGACTATCAGAATGCCAGGGTCTTCCACACTTGTCTCTGTATCGTACAGAAACTGACACTAATGGCTGCCGGTGTCCTTGTAGAGAAGGAAGCCGTGGGCGTGCCTGAGAAAGTGCGGGAATTGCACACAGTGAGAGGGGTGGAGTATGCAAAACATACTCCAGCTCTCAGCTCTGCTCTTGCAGCGTCACGCCCCTACCCTGACTGTCAGGGCTGTGGGCGGTAACGAAGGGAGACTAGGCCCAGAAGCCAGGGACTCGAGTTAACAGCGCGGCCGCCGTAAAAGCGCGGGCCGCGCTGAAGTCCCCGGCGCACCACAAGTGCCAGCCGCGCCGCAGTCCCAGCGGCCGGCGCGACCGCCCTAGAAGTGGCCAGCGTCCCGCCCCTCTCCTGACTGGCAGGTCTGGGGGCGGGAACGAACTAAAGCAGGCCGCAAAAGCCGGGGACTCGAGTTATCAGCGCGGCCGCCGTAAAAGCGCGGGCCGCGCTGAAGTCCCCGGCGCACTACAAGTGCCAGCCGCGCCGCTGTTCCAGCGGCCGGCGCGCCCGAGTCCTAGACGTGGGCAGCGTCCCGCCCCTCTCCTGACTGGCAGGTCTGGGGGCGGGAACGAACGGAAGCAGGCCGCAAAAGCCGGGGACTGTAGTTATCAGCGCGGCCGCCGTAAAAGCGCAGGCCGCGCTGAAGTCCCCGGCGCACTACAAGTGCCAGCCGTGCCGCAGTCCCAGCGGCCGGCGCGGCCGAGTCCCATAAGTGTGCCTGCTTCAGCTAAGCTGAATGAGGCTATGGCACAGGCGCCGCAGCGCTGATGTCCCCCGGCGCACTACAACACCCAGCATGCTGCGGTGTGAGCGCCAAATGCACGGGGACACAGAGTACCTTGAGGAAGCAGGGCCATGTCCCTGATGTACTCCGCTCCATCCAGCATCTTCTCCAGGGGCTGTAGATGGAGCACGGTCTCAGTGCCTGGAGACCGGTAAATCCCACTTCACCCAGAGCCCTGTAAAAAGGGATGGGGAAGGAATCAGCATGTGGGCTCCTGCCGCCGTACCCGCAATGGGTACCTCAACCTTACAAACACCTCCGACATACAGTGGGGTGAGAAGGGAGCATGCTGGGGACACTATATGTGTCCTCTTTTCTTCCATCCGACATAGTCAGCAGCTGCTGCTGACTAAAAAGTGGAGCTATGCGTGGATGTGTTGCCTCCTTCGCACAAAGCACAAAACTGGTGAGCCAGTGATCCCACTGGGGGTGTATAGCCAGAAGGGGAGGGGCCTTACACTTTTAAGTGTAATACTTTGTGTGGCCTCCAGAGGCAATAGCTATACACCCAATTGTCTGGGTCTCCCAATGGAGCGACAAAGAAACAACATTTTAAATGTAATTTTTTTCACTACTCAATAGTATTCAATTCTGGGAAACACCTGTGATGTCAATATGATCACTACACCTCTATATTAATTAATTATGTGTAGTTTGTAAAATGGGGTCATTTATAGGGAGTTCTGCTGTTCTGGCACTTCGGGAGCTTTGCCAATGTGACATGGCATCCACAAACCATCCCACCAAAATCTGCACCCCCCAATATGGCACTGTATCCCTGCTGAGTTGTAAGCTGCGGTTGAAAAGTGGTTTCTGACCACGTATGGGGCATCAACGTACTCTGGAGAAGTTGCATAACAAATTATTTGTTTTATTTTCTCCAATTATCCATTTTCAATATTAAAAAACTTGGGGCTGAAACAACATTTTAGTGTGGAAAATGTAATTTTTCATTGTCACAGCTCTGTAATAAATCTTTTGTGAATCACCTGTGAGTTTAAAATTAACACTACAACCCTAGACAAATTCCTCAAATTGTGTAGTTTCTAAAATAGGGATATTTGTGGGAGTTTCGTTTTGGCATCTTAGGAACTATTCTAATCTGAAATGGTATCTACAATCTGTTGTAGCAAAAATTGCATTCCAAAAGACAAATACTGGTGCTTTCCGAGCTCTGCTTTGTGCCCAAACAGTAGTTTCCAACCACACATGGTTATCCCTGTGCTCAGAAGTTACACAATAATGTATGGGGTCTCTTTTTGCCTGTAAACCCTTGTGAAAATGAGAAATTTGTGGCTAAATAAACATTTTTGTGGAAAAAACATTGTTTTCATAGCCCAGTATTAATATATTCTTGTGAAGCACTAGTGGGTTCAAGACCGACAAGTCAGCTAAAAAAGGTTATTCCTCAAGGGGTGTAGTTTCAAAAATGTGGTCACTTGTGGTGCTTTTCTGCTATTTTGCCATCTTGGGTCCTCTGCAAATGCGACATCACATTGTCAATCTATTCAAGCTAGAATGGCGCTGCCGTAATCATATGGTGATCCATCCCTTCCGAGCCCTGCCGTGTGCCCAAACAGTAGTTTGCGACCACATAATTGGTATCCCTTTACTTATTTTTATATTTATAGTAAATTAATATTTTTATATTTGGTATCCTTGTGAATTTGTGGTGTCCATTTTCGTTTTTTCAACTTATGAAAATGAAAAATGAGGTTAAGGCATCATTTTAGTGATTTTTTTTTTTAACTTGTAGTTTGCGTGAATCCTCTCACTGCTGGGTAATTTACCGATTTTTTTTTTTTTTTTTTTTTTTTTTTTTTATTTATTTATATTTTTTTTAAATTCCATATTTCCTCCACGAGTTATAACTTTTTTTCCGTCAGTATAGCCATATGAGGGTTTGTAGGTTGCTGGACAAGTTGTACTGTTGAATAACACCATTCAGTCTGTCATGTATTGTACTAAAAGCGGGGCAAAAATACCAACTGCTGTGAATTGTTTGTGTTCTTTTTTTATACTTTTCACTGTATTTCATAGTCCCCCTCAGGCTGATTGCAGCTTCAAGTCTGCTATCACCTATGATATACAGAACAGTGCTTCAACAATTACCTATCAACGCCAACCACGGGCCACCGTTAACTGGAGGATCATAGTGATAGGCATGGGGGTCTTCAGCAGACCGCCGGCTGTCATGACAACCCATCGGCATGTGATGAACGCTCTGCTGGGCGGAATGCAATTAAGTGCTTCCTGTCTGCACATGTTAAACGCTACCATCAGTGATTGACAGCGGCATTTAACTGCTTAAGTCACGTGTGGATCTCTAATCCACCCGCAGCTGTTGGAGGTGTGGCGCCCTGGACAAGCCAGGGGCCACAGGTAACTACACCACCACACCCTACACCCCGGTTAGGCACATCTAAGCCAGACACAAAACCCTTGTTGCCTTCCTCCAGGGGCTGATGTCCACACCAGGGGGCGGAGCCAAGCGGTTGGTCTCCGCCCACCGAGGAGTTCACAGTCCTGGAGGCAGGAAAAGGAAGTTCAGTTAAGCTAGGGAAGTGAAGGAGAGAAGAGTTGAGTTTGGACAGTGAAAGTGGAAGGAGGGAAAGTGAGGAGTAGTGAAGTGGCAAGGGGGCAGACTGAAGTGAGTCCGGGTGTGTGGCCCGGACGGAGCAGCAAGGTTGGCAGACGGTGGTGACCGTCTGCAGGAGTGGCCTATCGGAGTTTGCCGTAAGGACCGTGGACGGGCGGTGGCCCGGCGGTACCGGGACCGGTACACAAGGAGAAGCCAGCACCATTGGCAGGGGCTTTTCGGACCCCGGCAAGGCTAGGAGTCGCTGTGAATTTGCCGAATCCGTTAGTGAAGGGGACCTCCGGGGTTTCCAAACAGTCAAGTCCCGACAGAAGGCAACCATCCAACCGTGAAGGGGAGACACCGCCACCGCCAAGGGCAACAGTTTCCCAGGGCCAGCGCCTGCGGGCAAAAGGGGCTCCTCCGGCCCACATCCAAGTCGGGGAGCGGGTTACCGGTGGGAACCCCTCGGAATCAACATAGAACATAGGTGCAGGGAGAGACAGTCATCACTAACCTACGGGGAAGAAAGAACCGCAGCCGTCTGGGGGACCCGTCCATCCAGCCGTGTGTTTTACCGAGAACTGTGTCATCATCTCAGACTGAGTGAGTACCCCCGTGCCGTACGGCACAGCGCTGCCCCTGCGACCCTGCACCTCACCAGGCCCCGCAACCCGCCTGCCATCATCCCTACCTACCCCATCACCGGGCCCCAGGACAACCAACCCCCTACCCACGGAGGGGAGAAATAACAACTCAGCTGCTCCCTGTCACCGCTCCCGGGATCCCCGTTCAGAGCAGCGGTGGTGTCACCAAAATCACCACAACCTTGGGTGGCGTCACGGACAATATCCATAATCAAAACCCCCACAACCAATCATCCCCTTTTCACTCACGGGCGAGGAGCGCCGCTCGAGTCCCCGGGATCCGGCCCACCGCTCGAGCCACCACCGATCAGCAGCAGCAGCGGCAGCCGGACCCAAGCAGTGGGAGAGCGCAGCGTCCCCTCCTCCGCCCGCGACAGAGGCACTTGATGATTGATTAAACCCGCCATCAAATGCGGGCTGAGCGTGTGAGCCTGCATCAAAGGCAGGAACATCAGTCATGAAGGAGACTTAATCATAGGTTTTGTAAAGTTGATGGAAAAATGAGAAATTGCTGCTAAACCTTTAACCCTTTAGGCTGTGTGCGCACTCTGCATTTTTTGGTGCAGTTTGTTGTCCAAAACTGCATGTCTTTCTTTTTCTCAGCAAAGTCTGAGAATTCAGAAATGCTTTGCACACATTGCTTCTTTTTTTTTTTTATTTTTTCTGCAGTTTTGGTTGCAGAAAAATGAAGCAACATGTCAATTATTTGTAGGTCTTTGTCCTGCGTTCTTATTCCTTCCAGCCATTGATTTTACTGGGACAAAAACTTGCAAAAAACACATGCGTTTTTTTTATTGCGTTTTCTGCACAAGATGTGTTTTTCTGGCACACGGTGCCTTTTTGGGTGACAATACAAAACTGCAGCGTGCGTACATAGCCTTAATTGAAGAACTAGAAAACCAAGCTTGTAGTTGGAGACTCTTATCAAGGAGGTTCCCTTGTGTTATGGTGGTTTTCATCTTTCTCTGTTCTGCTGTTTAGTCCTGTTTGCTCTGAACTTTGCTGTGTGTGCAGCTGTTTTTGACACCATTTGTTTTATTCCATCTCGGCTGCCTTTTTTGATCAGCTTATGAGCACTTTCTGAGGCTTGATAACTAATGGACATAATATATTCAAATATGGTTTAGGAAAAAAAGTGTAAATGTCTTTTTAAATATATATATTTTGTTTTACTGTCTTATCTCCTAGTGGTTACGGCCGGACTTTTTTTAGCTGTACCTCCGCACACACATGCACTGGTGATGGCAATGCCATGGTGACACGGGCCGGGCTACCCTGCCAAGACTTGGAGTTTGTACAGTTTCATCCCACAGGTATAGTCTCTATTTTTATTATTATTTTAGGAAAACTTTTTAAGCACTTCTTAGTTTGCTAACTACTGTATGTTAATTTTTCGCAGGTAAGGTATCAAACTTTGTGTCTGTACAGTGGATTATAACTTAAAAAAATCTGTCAGGTTTAGACCTAGGTAGATAAATAAAAAAAACTATAAAGCAACTGGCAGTCAAGACTTGACGTTTTGTTCCAGTATTTTATAAACTTTATGGCCCCGATTCATCAAGACTGGCAAAATTCAGGTCTGGTTTGATGTGGTGGCGTGGAGGATTAAGTTTCCTGATTCATTAAGAGGCGCACTCCTTAAAGAATCAGGAGCATCTTACAAGCAATGTGGGCCTTCGTGCATCAGTTACTGGAGTAACATTTCTGGCTTAAGTAGTGGCAAAACTTGTCATGATTTAGACCTGCTGTGGTATTGTACCCCTGACCCACCCCAGCTCATTTGGTAGAGCTGGATGAAATTGTGGTGATAACTCTTGTGAAAACACCAAAAGTTGCAACATTTTTGAACGAGTTTCAGTTGAGCAAAACATTTGCGTCTTTTCAATGCTTTTAATGCCTCTTTTCTCACATAAAAGCGTTGATGAATTGGGGCCTATGTGATTAATCACTTCTAACAGGCAGAAATTTATTTCTAAGGTCTATAATATGTCCACTTTTGAGATGATCCTTCTGAAAAACATAATTTGGGGACCTAATCTCAGTTATGCATATTTAAAACTCCTTAACCCCTTAACGACCACGCGCCATGCTGGTATGTCCTAAGCGGTGGTAGTGTAATCAACGGCAGCTGCTGCGGGCAGCTACTGGCGATCCACGCACGTGTCAGCTGATTTGAACAGCTGACATGTATGCCTTGCAGGCACAAGTGGATCCGTGATCCATCTGTGCTTGTTAACCCCTTAAACCATGATGTCAAAATGTGACATCGTGATTTAAATCGCTGCCGCGGTAAATCTTCACTTACCCGGCTCCATTGGCGGCGCTGTGACATGATCACTGTGAGCCGATGGTTGTCATGCTAGCACAGGGTCATGTGGTGACCCCTGTAGCTAGCATGAGTCACTTCCTGTTTCACCCGGCTGAGTGCTGCCCGTGACAAGAGGTGAGTATTTCTGGTGATCACAGCTTTTTATCTGTGATCAACAGAAATAAATGAGCGATCAGACTGCTGATCCTTATAGTCCACCTAGGGCAACTAGTAAAATGTAAAAGTTTAAAAAAAAAAAAAAACCTAACCGTTCAAATCACCCCCCATTCGTCCCATTGAAAAAGGGTTAAAGAAATAAAAAATATACACACGTTTGGTATTGCCACGTTCAGAAGTGCCTGATCAAAATATAAAATCAGTTAATCTGATTGGTAAACGGCGTAGCGACAAAAAAATTCCAAACGCCAAAATGATGTTTTTTGGTCTCCACAAATTTTGCGCAAAATAACGTAATAATAGGTGATCAAAACGTAGCATCTGCACAAAAATGGTACCATTCAAAACGCCAGCTTGTGACGCAAAAAATAAGCAGTCACTGAGCCATAGATCCTGAAAAATGAGAACACTACGGGTCACGAAAAATGGCGCAAAAAGTGCGCCACTTTTTTTGGACAAACCTCTGATTTATTTTTCTTTAACCCTTTACACTAACCAGTACACTATATTTAAAACTTATGGTTTCATTTAAAAGCACAACTCGTTCCGCTAAAAACAAACCCTCATATGGCAAGAGTGACGGTAAAATAAAAAAGTTACGGCTTTTGGAAGAAATGGAACAAAAAATGGAAAATCGGCCAGGGTGAAAGGGGTTAAGAGACAGTGACTGTCTGTCTAAACCCTGATTAGGGAAAATCTACAGGCTGTTCACCATTTTCCTTCTGATACACTGTTGGCATTTCCTTTTCCAGTTTGAATAACAAAAGTGAGTACACCCCTAATTTTATTTATTTTTAATTAATATTTTATGATCTTTTCATGGTACAACACTGACGATCTGACACTTTGATGCAATGTAAAGTAGTCCGTGTACAACTTGTACAAAAGTGTAAATATGGTGTGCCCGCTAAATAACTCATCACACAGCCATTGATGTCAAAACCACGGGCAACAAAAATGAGTGCACCCTTAAGAGAAAATGACCAAATTGTCCCCAATTAGACATTTTTCCTCCCTGGTGTCATGTGACTCATTACTGTTACATGGTCTCATGTGTGAAATGGGAACAGATGTGTTACATTTGGTGGTATTGCTCACACACTCTCTTACTGGTCACTGGAAGTTCAACATTGCATCTCATGACAAGGAATTATTTAAGGATCTGAAAAAAAGAATTGTTGCTCTACATACAGATGGCCTAGGCTATAACAAGATTCCCAACACCCTGAATCTGAGCTGCAGCACGGTGGCCAAGACTATTCAGCGGTTTAACAAGAAAGATTCCACTCAAAATAGGCCTCACCATGGTTGACTAAAGAAGTTTACTGCATGTACTAAGTGCCCTATCCAGAGGTTGTCTTGACAAAATAGATGTATAAGTGAATCCTGCGTTTCTGCAGAGGTTAAAGATTGGGGCTCAACCTGTCAGTGCTCAGATCCTACACCGCACACTACATCAAATTGGTCTGCATGGCTGTCATCCCAGACAGAAGCCTCTTCTAAAGATTATGCGCAAGAAATCTCGCAAACAGTTTGCAGAAGACAAGCAGACTAATCACATGGATTACTGGAACCATGTCCTGTGGTCTGATAAGACCAAGATGAACTTATTTAATTAAGATAGTGTCAAACGTGTGGCGACATTCAGGTGAGGAGCACAAAGACAAGTGTGTCTTCCCTACAGTCAAGCATGGTGGTGGGAATGTCAGGGTTTTGGGGCTACATAAATGCTGCTGGCTGTGGGGAGCAACAGTGCATTGAGGGAACCATGAATGGCAGCATGTATTGTGACATACTGAAACATAGCATGGTTCCCTCTTTTCAGAAACTGGGCTGCAGGGCAGTATTCCAACATAATCCCAAACACACCTCCAAGACTACCACTGGCTTGTTAAAGAAACTGAGGGACAAGGGCCTGGACTGGCCAAGCAAGTCGCCGGAACTGAACCCTATTGAGCATCATTGGGGCATCCTCAAACGGAAGGTGGAGGTGCGCAAGGCCTCTTAACATCCAACAGCTCTGTGATGTTGTCATGGAGGAGTGTAAGAGGATACTAGTGGCTCCTGTGAACTCCATGCCCAAGAGAGTTAAGGCAGTACATGAAAATAACAGTGGACATATAAACTATTGACACTTTGAGCACAATTTGGCAATTTTTACTTAGGGATGCACTTTCTTGTTGCCCGTGGTTTATGCATTGATGGCTGTGTGTTGAATTTAGAGGGCACCAAATTTACACTGTTATACAAGCTGTACACTGACTACATCGTATCAATGTGTCATATCTACAGTGTTGCCCCATGAAAAGAGATTTCTGACCAGTGTCACTTAACTCTGGAACGTTTCAACAGATCCCAGGGATTCTGAGAATTTTTTCGTGACATATTGTACTTCATGTTAGTGGTAAATTTAGGATGATATTTTTTGTTTGTGAATTTTGATTGATTTTTTTTTTTCTTTTCCAAAATTTTTTTTTTTTTTTTTGATCACTTATCCATTGCAATGCATCTTCATTGCAATGGATTATAACTGTACATTTTACACTTATACAAGCTTCTGAGATGATGCTCCTGGCATGATCCCAGTCAGTTGTTACTGATGAGATTCTATGTAGATCGAAGAGGGTAGAGTTCTGCCTCTAGCTCCTCCCTCTTTATCTAGCTCCTCCCTCCTCCCATCATCATAGAATCTCATCAGTAACAATGGTCATCTCCTATCTCAGTAATGGGAAAGACTTTACTGAATATAGATTTTGCCTCCAGAATGAAGAATTTTAATAATTATCAATTCTGGCAAAGAAATAAGCAAATTTGTTTGATAGGAAAATAAGCAACTTTGTGATATATCTTGTGTACTATTAATTAATGAAATAAAAATTAAAATGACAGTTTCTCTTTAAACATTTGTGAAAAACATTAGTTTTAGCTTTTTATCAATTCCAGTTTTTCAGCTACCTATATTTAGAAAGATGGATTTATATGAAAGGAAACCTGTCATTAGATTTATGCTGCTTGAACAAATGTAACATGCATAAGACCCTAGCTGTGTGATTGTTTTAGACATCAGCCAGGGACTATAGGGATTTAGACCGGGGCAGCCACAAGCTGGCTTCGCCTCTGCCAACTCCAGTTGATTAATAGGTCTCTCTATTAGAGCTGTTCGGACTGGCAAAATACCGGGACCGACGGATCACTGCTCAATTAACAAAAAAAACAAAACCCGAGCCGCTGCGGAATCCAGTGCCATATAAGTCAATGGGGGACCAAAATCCGGAGATTAAAAACGTTGGTGGAAGGGATAGGGGTTAGGAGCGCGCGCAGTATACTTACAGAGGTTGTTTCATGGCGGCACACTCCTTCAGGGTCACGCTTTTCCTTTCCGGAGCCGACAATTCAATATTCACTGTTTTGCTTGCCCACCAGCGCATGTAATTGGTTGCCGTTAAACGCTTCCCCACCCTGAGTGTCAGTGTGTCAGCTGACTGCAACGAATCACAGGCGCCAGGACGGCCTGTGGGCAGGGAAAGCAGTGCAAGTGTCTGCGGGTCAGTATGGTGAGCGTGCATGTAGACAGAAACGCATGCAGCCCGCTCCTGTCAGAAGTGTGCACGGCTGTGCCGGTGATGCAATGTCAGTCTCGTGAGAGTCTGGCTTGACATCAGCCGGCACGGCCTGCTGTTCTGTGAACTTGAGCATGCATGTATCTAGAAACACATGCACATTCCTGTCAGAAGTGTTCTTGGCTGTGCCGGTGATGAGATGTCAGATTTGTGCGAGTCCCTCGCAAGTGTGACTCAGGTCTAAGAGAAAACGCATGCGGCTTTTTTTAAAATTTTAAATAAATAATTAAAAAAAACGATGTGTGGTCCGCCCTGATTTTGATACCCAGCCAAGATAAAGCCAGCTTGGGGCTGGTATTCTCAGCCTGCAGACGCCCGGTATTGCTGCATCCATTAGATGTGACAATCCCGGTGCTTTACCGGCTCTTCCCGAATTGCCCTGGTGCGGTGGCAATCGGGGTAATAGCAGGGGTTAATAACAGCACAAAGCTGCTACTAAACCCTAGGTTAGTGATGGCACAGACGTCTGAGATACCTGTATCACTAATGTATAAGTGACAGTAAATAAATACATAGTAAGTGAATATGTCTGGCTCACTGTGTATAAAATAGGTGCCCAGAAAAAATAGGAGTCAATCAAAAAAGTAATAGTTCTGGCACACTAAGAGGAATGAGGACATGAACATTTTTTTTCTTGAATGCAGAATCAATTTTATTAGTGCAAAAAACAAGACTAATTCATCCAACGTTTCGACCGTCTTAGTCGTTATCAAGGATAGAATTATCTACCAAAGAAAATCCTAGAAAATACATCAATACATGATATTACAAAACATATACAAAAGAATTCCTTCACAGTAAGCATCATAAAATGGCTGATGCCATGAACAAACAAATCATCTTATGTAGCACATGATTCCTGGTGATATATGAAAAAAGCGTTACAATGTATGCATGACCTATTGGGCTAAAAAATGCATGATGTTAATAATATGAGTACAGCAAGCATAAACCCACCTATATCATAATGGGAGAATGTACGTTCAATAGAAAATGATCATCACCATTAGGTATGAGAGATCAGGAGGTTACGATCCTATGTCTAAAAAAGGGAATAAATGATATGTGACACATCACAAGACTAGAAAACTAATAAAACACACTCTTTTCCGTATATGGCGTCCAGTGAGCAAACGGATAAAAATGTCTATACCTCTTGCACTGGTCTATGCTAACGAGCAAAACCAAGCTGGAGGCAATCTATGGTTATAGTTGTTTCTAGATGGGGATTAACATGGATATAAACATCACTCAGGTGTACAGTACAGTGGACCATATGATGAAAGAGGTAACGTGTAGGAACATATAGCATATACGAGATAGGCATACTACCTGGAATAATGCGTATTAATTGATAGTAGAAAAAGGGAAATAATAGGATTCCCTCACTGAATAGTTCTCAGTTACCTCCAAGATATGCATATGCTGCAAGTAACATGTACAAGAAAGGAGATTCATACAAGGACAAGTAACACCAATATGAGATACATTTGTACAGGTCTATACCTCTTGTACTGGTCTATGGTAACCGAAAAACAGAGCTGAAGGCAATCTATAATCGTAGTTGTGTCTAAAAGGAGATCAACATGGATATAAATATCACACAGGTGTACATCAAATAGCATGACAGGGAGGGTAACATATAAGCAAGTATACGAGATAGACATACTACCTGGAATACAGTGTAATAATTGATAGCAGAACAATAAGATTCCCTCACTGACTGGTTCTCAGTTACTTCCAAGACATGCAAATACTGAAAGTGACATATACAGGAAAGGAGATTCATACAAAGGCAAGTAACACCAGTATAAGGTACATTTGTACAGGGATACGCTGAGCCATTAATCTATATTACCTTTATGTGGCAATCAGGGGGAAGCCATAAGGAGCGGTTACCATAAACAGAGGGATATATGTCCCTGTGGGACTAAATAAGGAAACCTTGTATAAGCCATTCAATCAAGAATCATATACAGAGAACGGGAAAGACCCAGTGACATGGCACTAAAGGAAGCACATACCTGGAGAAATTCACTGGACAAAATAAGTAAACTGTCAGGCAGTAAGGTGAAAAGATTCTAGGGGGAGATAAAGGACACAATCAGTGGTAACCTGTCAGGCGTGGGGTGGAGGGAAAGTAGATAACACATACCGTGTGGTGGTGGCATATTATTGTTCTGCTATCAATTATTACACTGTATTCCAGGTAGTATGTCTATCTCGTATACTTGCTTATATGTTACCCTCCCTGTCATGCTATTTGATGTACACCTGTGTGATATTTATATCCATGTTGATCTCCTTTTAGACACAACTACGATTATAGATTGCCTTCAGCTCTGTTTTTCGGTTACCATAGACCAGTACAAGAGGTATAGACCTGTACAAATGTATCTCATATTGGTGTTACTTGTCTTTGTATGAATCTCCTTTCTTGTACATGTTACTTGCAGCATATGCATATCTTGGAGGTAACTGAGAACTTTTCAGTGAGGGAATCCTATTATTTCCCTTTTTCTACTATCAATTAATACGCATTATTCCAGGTAGTATGCCTATCTCGTATATGCTATATGTTCCTACACGTTACCTCTTTCATCATATGGTCCACTGTACTGTACACCTGAGTAATGTTTATATCCATGTTAATCCCCATCTAGAAACAACTATAACCATAGATTGCCTCCAGCTTGGTTTTGCTAGTTACCATAGACCAGTGCAAGAGGTATAGACATTTTTATCCGTTTGCTCACTGGACGCCATATACGGAAAAGAGTGTGTTTTATTAGTTTTCTAGTCTTGTGATGTGTCACATATCATTTATTCCCTTTTTTAGACATAGGATCGTAACCTCCTGATCTCTCATACCTAATGGTGATGATCATTTTCTATTGAACGTACATTCTCCCATTATGATATAGGTGGGTTTATGCTTGCTGTACTCATATTAACATCATGCATTTTTTTAGCCCAATAGGGCATGCATACATTGTAACGCTTTTTTCATATATCACCAGGAATCATGTGCTACATAAGATGATTTGTTTGTTCATGGCATCAGCCATTTTATGATGCTTACTGTGAAGGAATTCTTTTGTATATGTTTTGTAATATCATGTATTGATGTATTTTCTATGATTTTCTTTGGTAGATAATTCTATCCTTGATAACGACTAAGACGGTCGAAACGTTGGATGAATTAGTCTTGTTTTTTGCACTAATAAAATTGATTCTGCATTCAAGAAAAAAAATGTTCATGTCCTCATTCCTCTTAGTGTGCCAGAACTATTACTTTTTTGAGTAAATAAATACAAACACAGAGAAAAATCCTTTTTTTGGAAAAAAAAATACAAAAACACACCCTCCTTCACCACTTTATTGATCCCCAACACACCCCTCCAGGTCCTGTGTAATCCACACAAGGTCCCACGATGACGCATCCAGCTCTGCTACATCTCACAGCCAGCGGCCATAGTGAACGATCGCTGGCTGTGAGTATAGCTGCCTATATCTGAGCTGCAATGAGCGATGACTGCAGGTGGACGCTGTCACAGGCTGCAACCAATCAAGACGACAGGACGGCCGGTGGGTGGGGAAAGCACGGAAAGCTGCGCAGTACAGGAAGTGAATGCGTGACCCGGAAGCAGTTTGCCACCATGACACCGAGTCTCGTAAGTATGAAACTGTCATTTAATCCTTGTTTTCTTTATTTTTCAATTTATTTCCCCAGTGCTGGATCTGGATCGTGGACCCAGAATCCTGGACCTGGGTCCAGCACCCGGGCATCTTTTTGAAACCGCGCGGATCTGGACTTTTACAGTCCGGATCCGCTCAGCTCCACTCTCTATGTATACACATTGGAGGAACCTGTAAATCAACTGTAATGAGAAGAAGGCTGGTGACAGACTTTTAAGGTCTTTCTCTGTGGTCCCCAGATGGCTTTCCAAATTATTTTTTGTGGAATGCAGCATCATTTTAGAATAAAACATACCTGGGTGCAATTACCCAGCTAGGTTCTGCTTCATGCTTCCGTGGTTTTGAGCAGTATGGATCTAACTACTGTTTGTATTTACAATGGAAAATTAAGTGGCTTAACCTTTTTTTTTTTTTCTTATTTTGTTTTACCAACTTGCAGGTATTTATGGAGCCGGTTGTTTGATTACTGAAGGATGCCGTGGTGAGGGAGGAATTCTTATTAACAGTGAAGGTGAAAGGTTTATGGAAAGATATGCACCGGTGGCTAAAGACCTCGCATCTCGTGATGTAGTATCTCGGTCCATGACCATTGAGATTCGTGAGGGAAGGTTGGTCTTCCTTCTAAAACAAGAATCTATGAAAGCAAAATTAACGTATTACTTATTTTTTCCTTAAATGTTTTACTTTTTAAGTTAATGTCAAGCGTGTTGGTACAAATAAATGACCTAAGGTTACTTACAGTAACCCAAAAAGAAAGAGCGAAGGCCTTGAGTGTGCCACCCGTGGAGTGAATTAACCTGTTGTAAGACAAATCTTTTATCTCAAATGTGTTAGCGGACCAGTTTTAGATCTTTTATTCTACCTGCTCCTCTTAAGTATTCTATTATGTGTCTGCATTGGTTTTTAAATTTAAATCTGCCATATGGTTACAAGGGGTAATAATGCAGAGCAGTATAGAAGACATTCTCCCCTAGAAAACCCTACCCAAATCTTTGGAATTGTATGGTGGATTTAGTCCCCCACCCCCATATATCTCATCCTCTTATATCCCAGTCACCATAAAATCAGCCAGAAGAAAATAGGAGCAAAAACTGGCTACTTTTGTCCTGTGAGAAGTCTTTACGGGCATCTCCACTCATTGGTTTTATCAAGCTTGGAAGTTATCCCATATCCATAAGATAGGTGATAACTTCCTGACCTCTGAGACCCCCACTGATGCCAAAAAAATGCCAATGAAGTGAGATTGAGCATGCACACGTCTGCTACATTTATTTTTAACCTCTTCAGTACACATGACGTACTGGATACGTCATGGATCGTGTCAGGGTAATCCCCACACATGTCAGCTGATTTGAACAGCTGTTGTGTGTGCCTCCCAGACATGAGTGGATCAGCAATCCACCCGCGCCTGTTAACATTTTATATCAGGTTGTCAAAATGTGGCAGCCTGATGTACATGCTCGCAGTGGTAAGCATGCACTCACCCACAGTAATCAGACGTCACGTGACCTGATCAGGTGGAGCCGATGGTTGTCATGGTAGCACAGGGTCATGTGATGACTCCTGTAGCTATCATAAGTCACTTCCTTTTACTGTCGGCAGAGCGCTGTGTGTGAGAAGAGCAGTGTTTCTGCAGATCAGAGCGATGCAGCTTTGATCTACAGAAATGAACAAGTGATCAGACTGCTGATCCTTATAGTCCCTTAGGGGGACTAGTAAAATAAAAAAAAAGTTTTTTAAATTAAAAATAAAATAACAAAACCTAAAAGTTCAAATCACCCCCTTTTTTGAAAATTAAAAGGTTAAAAAAAAATGAAAAATATACACACGTGTTCAGAAATAACTATCAAACTAGAAAATCAATTAATTTGATGAGTACACGGCGTAGTGGCAAAAAATTCTAAATGCAAAATTTACTTTTTTTTTGGTCGCCGCAGATTTTGCGCAAAATGCAATAAGAGGCAATCAAAACGTAGCATCTGCGCATAAAAATGGTACCGTTAAAAACGTCAGCTCGAGACAAAAAATAAGCAGTCACTGAGCCCCAGATCTCAAAAAAATGAAAACTCTTTGGGTTTCGGAAAATGGCGTAAAAAGTGTTTGTCTGCGAACTCGTACAGACCTGAGGGATTACATTGACACATCAGTTTTACCATATAGTGAAAATGGTGAATAAAATATCCCAAAAACAATTGTGCGATCACACTTTTTTTTGCAAGTTTTCTGCACTTGGAATTTTTTTACTATTTTCCAGTACACTATATGGTAAAACTCATCCCGCAAAAAATAAGCCCTTATATGGCAAGATTGACAGAAAAATAAAAAGTTAACCTCTCTCGGAAGAAGGGAAGCAAAAAAACCCCAGGAAAATCGCCTGGGGGTGAAGGGTAGTTAATGTGAGTACCAAAAGACCTGCTCAGCGCTGCCTCGACTATTTGGCCTAAGCCATACAGCGAGAAAAACGGTGTGAGTGAAGTGCGATAAAACATCGCATTCCACTCGGACCAATTTTAGCCTGTGTGTCAGTGCACATGAGCGATTATTTTCTCAGCCTTAATCGGACCGAGAAAACAATCGCAGTATGCTGCGATTGTAATGTGAGACTCTTTCTCTCGCACCCATTCAAGTCTATGGGGTGTGAGGTAGCACGGTCGGCTGCGCAGCAGAAGACACGGGATCCAGGCATTAAGGTTCACAGCACACGGTTTTAATGTCCAAACAAAAGTCCACAACAATATACATGTGCCTCTCCAGCAGAGAGCTCAGGGAGTTCTGTTCACTCCCCCACACCCGGCACACCTGCCCTCGTTCCTGTTTCCATTTAACCCTTCCTTCAGCCTGTAAGGAAACAGCATTAACCCTGGAGTGGATCTACTTTCCATCATGGAGTGAGCACAACCGGGGCGAGACATACCGGCCGTCATAGATAACCCCGGTCACAGTCTCACATACCCCCCCCCCTTCAGTTCAAGCGAGCGGGGTTGAACTCCTGCCATCAAACACTGGCCGCGGGACAAGGCATCGGCGTTGCCCTGTAACCCACCGGCCCTATGTTCAACCGTAAACCGGAAGTTCTGCAGAGAAAGGAACCACCGGGTAACCCGGGCATTCCGTTCCTTGGCGGACCTCATCCAGACCAGTGGAGAGTGATCTGTCACCAAGCGAAACTGCCGTCCCAGCAGGTAATAGCGTAGGGACTCCAAGGCCCACTTGATCGCCAGGCACTCCTTCTCCACTACGCTATAATTCCGCTCGGGAGGGGTGAGCTTCCTACTCAAGAAGGTGATGGGGTGTTCCTCCCCCTGAACCACCTGAGACAGCACTGCCCCCAGGCCGACTTCTGAGGCGTCAGTCTGTACTATGAACTCCTTCCGGAAATCAGGGTGTACAAGAACGGGCTGTCCGCACAGGACCTCCTTCAGGGCCCGGAAGGAATCCTCGGCCTGCGGAGTCCAGCGCACCATGACGGACTTCTTGCCTTTGAGAAGGTCCGTCAAGGGGGCTGATAGTCCCGCAAAATCCTTTACAAACCTCCTGTAGTACCCCACGATACCCAGGAAGGCCCTAACCTGCTTCGTGGTCAGGGGTCTAGGCCACTTCTGGATCGCCTCAACCTTGTTAATTTGGGGCTTAATCACTCCTTGGCCTATCACGTAGCCCAAGTAGCGGGCTTCCGTGAGTCCCAATGCACATTTCTTGGGATTGGCTGTCAATCCGGCTGTTCGAATCGCGTCCACCACTGCTTGTACCTGTTCCAAGTGGGTCTGCCAATCGGAGCTGTAAATAATGATGTCATCCAGGTACGCTGATGCATACGCCTGGTGGGGTTCCAGCACTAAGTCCATCAACCTCTGGAACGTGGCCGGAGCGCAATGTAACCCAAAAGGCAAGACAACATAGTGGAAGAGACCCTCCGGCGTAACAAAAGCGGTTTTCTCCTTGGCGGACTCCGTTAGTGGCACCTGCCAGTACCCCTTGGTCAGGTCGAGCGTGGTAAAATATCGCGCCTGTCCCAGCCTATCAATCAGCTCATCCACCCGTGGCATGGGGTAGAGATCGAACTTGGATATTTCGTTCAATCTCCTAAAGTCATTGCAGAACCTTAAGGAGCCATCGGGTTTTAGTATTAGGACAATCGGACTAGCCTATTCACTCCGGGATTTTTCGATGACCCCCAGGCGTAACATTGTCTTTACTTCCTCCGATATGGCTTGTCGTCGAGCCTCCGGTACCCGGTATGACTTCAGGCGTACCTTCAGGTGGGGCTCGGTGACAATATCATGTCGTATCAGACTGGTCCTACCGGGCAGCTCGGAGAAGACATCGGGGTTCTGCTGAACCAACCGTCTGGCCTCTCGCCTCTGTTGCTTGGTGAGGGTTTCTCCAATCCTTACTTCCGGTTCGTCCTCTCCGGAGGTCGCTGGAGCCGGATGTGAACGACCCGAAGAGGAGGGAGGTGGGGAAAAAACAGCCATCAGGCTTTCCCGTTCCTGCCAAGGTTTTAATAGGTTGACATGGTATATTTGTTCAGGTTTCCGTCTACCGGGCTGCAATACTTTATAGTTAACCACCCCTACTCTTTCCTTTATCTCGTAGGGGCCTTGCCACTGAGCCAGGAATTTACTCTCCGCCGTGGGGATTAATACCAACACCCGATCCCCGGGTTTAAAGGTCCGCACGGTGGCTTGTCTATTGTAGCGGCCGCTTTGCGCGGCCTGAGCCTCCTGTAAATGCTCCTTCACAATTGGCATGACCGCGCTTATGCGGTTCTGCATACCCAAAATGTGTTCAATCACACTTTTATGGGGGGTGGGCTCTTGCTCCCATGTTTCCTTTGCCAGGTCCAACAATCCCCGGGGATGTCGCCCGTATAACAATTCAAAAGGCGAAAACCCCGTGGATGCCTGTGGCACCTCTCGTATGGCAAACATCAAATAGGGAAGCATCATATCCCAGTCTTTCCCATCTTTTGAAATCACCCTTTTGAGCATGGTTTTCAGGGTTTTATTGAAACACTCGACTAAACCGTCCGTTTGAGGATGATACACAGACGTACGCAACTGCTTGATCTGGAGTAGCCGGCATAGCTCTTTGGTCACTTTAGACATGAATGGGGTCCCCTGATCCGTAAGGATCTCCTTGGGCAACCCCACCCGGCAGAACACAGCAAACAACTCCCGAGCTATAAGCTTTGCTGCAGTATGTCTGAGAGGTATCGCCTCGGGATACCGGGTGGCATAGTCAACGATCACTAGGATGTGTTGGTGCCCTCGAGCGGACTTTACGAGGGGCCCCACCAGATCCATCCCTATCCGTTCAAAAGGGACTTCTATAATGGGTAACGGTACCAACGGACTGCGAAAATGGGTCAGGGGTGCGGTAAGCTGACACTCCGGGCAGGTTTCGCAGAACCGTTTTACCTCCCAAAGACCCCGGGCCAATAGAACCTTTGCAATATTCGCTCCTGCGTTTTCTTGACCCCTAGGTGGCCACTCATCAGGTGTTTATGAGCCAAGTCGAGGACCCGCCGGCGATGCGGCTGGGGCACCACCAACTGTTCTACCCCCACGCCCCGTATTTCATCTACCCGGTAGAGTAAATCTTGCTTAAGAGCGAAATGGGGGTACCTTACCTGGGCACCGGGCAGCTATGCCACCCCGTCAACTACTGTCACCCGACTCCGGGCATGTATTAACGTAGGGTCCTGGAGTTGGGCTGTCCCAAACGTATCCGGGGACGCCTCCAACTCCGGGATGGGCTCGACCATCTCAGCCTCTCCTGCCAATACCTCTAGGGGTGACCTATCGGGTTCACACTCTGTCCCTATCATGGTGACCCCTACGGCAGGTGTCCCGGATTCAGGATTGTAGGGCTCAGGTCCCGGACTGACCAATATCTGAGGGGACCTAGGGGGTCCCCTCCATAAAGTCCAAAAATAGGGCAGATCCCTTTCTAGGATCACGTCATAAGGAGGAGTGTTAAGAAGTCCTACCTCATGTTGCACCTGACCGCAAGGTGCTGTGATGGTGACAATTCCCGTGGGATAGTCGCGGCGGTCCCCATGTATGCAAACCACCCCCACGGTACGTCCTGTGGCCTTTACTTTAGCCCTCAAGGTGGATCGCACAAGGGTCACTAAGCTTCCGGAATCCAACAATCCTGTAACCGGACATCCATTCACCTGTATTTGGCACAAGTGGGGCTCCGTCTCTGGGGAGACCAGGTCAGCGGTACACACCACCTGAGCATACATTGAACCCCGCCGGGTAACCCCACAATCCATGGGCTCCGTGGTGAGTGGACACTGGGCTTCCATATGTCCCACCCGCTGGCACCGCCAACATCTAATGGGGACGGAAACCCCCTTGACGGGTTGTCGTTTAGGGTACAGAACCTTCCGGACCTCAGGAATGGCGGCCTCAGACGGGACGGTAGGGGACTCCTGCACCGTTGTCAGCGGTGGGTCCTTGGCCCTAGGCTTGGAGGGGCCGGACCGACGGGCGGTACGCAAAGTCTCAGTGTCCCGTATCAAGTCCTGCGTAGCCACATGCCGCTCTACCAGGGACACTAATTGGTCCAGGATACTCGGGTCACCCTGTCCGACCCACCGTTGAACGGTGACGGGTAAAGTGCGCACCAAACGATCCACTACTACCCTTTCCACCATTTGCGCCGGGCTCAGAGTGTCAGGCTGCAACCACTTTTTTACAAGATGCAACAAGTCATAGGCCTGGGAGCGTACGGGTTTGGCTTCCTCATAGAACCACTGATTTACCCGCTGAGCCCGTACATAGGTATTCACCCCCAACCGAGCCAGTATTTCGGCTTTCAGGGTCACATAGTCAATGGCGTCCTCGGTACAGAGGTCCAGGTACGCTTTTTGGGGTTCCCCCGTCAGATAGGGCGACAATACCTCAGCCCACTGGGGGGTCGGCAGCTTTTCCCGCTCGGCCACCCGCTCAAACACCGCCAGGAACGCTTCCACATCATCACCCGGGGTCATCTTTTGTAACGCTTGTCTCACCGCTTTCCGGACGCTGCCGTCGTCACCCGGTCCCGGGGTTGTTGCTGCCGGTCCGGCACGGATCGACTTGGCCAGGAGAACCATCTGTTCTTGGTGCCTTTTTTCCTGCATTTGCAAGGATTGCTGCTGACGTTCCAACGCCCGGAGCAGGTGTGCATTGGTCTGTTGCTGCTGTGCATTAGCCTCTTGTAGCTGTGCATTAGTCTGTTGCTGCTGCCTTAGTATGTCCTCCATGGCGTCGCCGGGTTTGGGCTGTAGTATAGCCGCTCGAATCCAGGACATGTGCTACTGGGTCACCAGGGATGGATGCTACACCTCACCGGCTGTAATGCCCGCCGATTCTCCACCATATGTGAGGTAGCACGGTCGGCTGCGCAGCAGAAGACACGGGATCCAGGCATTAAGGTTCACAGCACACGGTTTTAATGTCCAAACAAAAGTCCATAACAAAATACATGTGCCTCTCCAGCAGAGAGCTCAGGGAGTTCTGTTCACTCCCCCACACCCGGCACACCTGCCCTCGTTCCTGTTTCCATTTAACCCTTCCTTCAGCCTGTAAGGAAACAGCATTAACCCTGGAGTGGATCTACTTTCCATCATGGAGTGAGCACAACCGGGGCGAGACATACCGGCCGTCATAGATAACCCCGGTCACAGTCTCACAGGGGCGAGAGAAAAATCGCACTGCACTCGCGGTACACCGGTGTACCGCGCATGCAGAGCGAGAATCGCAATAGCCGGCTACGGAGGAGAGGGAGAGAAATCCCTCCCCTCTGCAGCGCTGGCCCGCCCCTCCTCAGAGCCGGCCCGCCCCCAGCAGCTGAGGTCCGCTCGCACAGTCAGACCTCAGTCGCAGGGACACTCGCATGACACTTGGCTCCTGCTGTGCTGCCAACGGGAGCTGAGTGTCATGCGAGGATCGCACTAGTGCCCCGTGTGGCCCCGGCCTTTCTGAAGGTCTCATAGAGAATGAATGGCGTGGCAGTGTGCAAACTCAACTTTTGCTTCATCCAGATTGGATTATTCAGAGCCCTATTGTTCGAATTAGTTGGGGTCACAGCAGTCAGACCCCCAGGAATCTGTAAGTTATCCTCTTATTGATTATTGATGGTTTTACTCTGTGCTTTTTTTTACATATCTCAAATAATAAAAAAATATCCTGCCAACAATCTGTCCATTTCCATGTCATGTAGGCAAAAGAGCAGCCAAGGTAAAACACTGCTTTCTGAATTTTTTGTGGTATGTTTTTTGAAGAAGACAGATATTTGGATTAACCAGTTAACAACATGAATAAATTTGAAGTGTCGCTGGCTGGTCCTCAATACTATTGAGTGACCTCTTGGATACTGCCTAGTGCACCCACAAGACTGTGGCAAACGTATGCTAAAATAAAACTCAAAACGACTGCGATCAAAAATCATTCTTGGTAGAGGCTGGGTGCTCCCTCTATCAGCTCAGCGAATTAACTAGAAAAGTATTGTTTAAATAGTTGTTACATGTATGCGTACCCTGAAGTAGTACCTATGAAAACTGCAGTTTATCATGCAGAAACAGGAGCCACCATCTCTTTACTTCAATTAAAGTCAAATCTTAGATTGTGGAGAATGAAATAAAAATTGCATTGAAAACCTGCAATCACCTGGTTCTGAAAGGGATTTTGGTAAACCCCTGCCACTCCGTAATTTTTTTTTTTTTCTCTCTATACAATCAAATTATGCACTCAACCTTTGCTGTTGCTCCCGGTGCCTGTTATTGTCTGCACCAATGATTTCCTGTCGACAATGCTGCAGCTAATAGATGAGCATCAGCGGGTCTGCCAAAGTTGACGGAATGAGCCACTAGGCTCACTTATTGGCTGCAGCATTGGACAAAGCGGGACAGAAGTTTACTGCAACAAAAAAAAACCCTTTTATGTGGTTACTTGCAAGCAAATATGATTTTTGGTGGTTTTGCTGTTGGAAAGTCTTCATTCCAGGCTACTTTATACATTTTATTTCTTCCACAAACCTTGTCTTTCTTTACAGAGGTTGCGGGCTGGATAAAGACCATGTCTACCTCCAGCTTCACCATCTTCCACCTCAGCAATTGGCTACTCGTCTCCCAGGAATTTCTGAGACTGCAATGATCTTTGCCGGTGTTGATGTCACGAAGGAGCCTATACCTGTCCTGCCCACGGTCCATTATAACATGGGAGGCATCCCAACTAATTTCAAAGGACAAGTAAGCTCATTGCAAGTGATCCACTTTGTGTTCTCTTCTTAAAGGAATCATGTCACCTAGAATATGCGTTCTGACCTATCAGCAGACACATATGTGCCCTAATTACACCTGTCTACCCATCCCTGTGTTATACAATTGTATAATATGAAAGTATTAAAAAACGTTTTATTACCTTCATATTTCCTATGTAAATAGCAGGGAATATGGTCACAGGGGCGGCGACTTGCCCTGCATACTTTCTGTGGTATCACGCCCCTGTGGGCGTGATACCATGGAGTCACATGAGCAACGTCACCGTCGCTCATTCTATCCTGAGTGCATTGTGGCAGGCTTCGTTTCCGGGTTTTCACACGCCGGCTTCAGACGCACACTGCGCATGCGCAGTGCGTGTCTGAAACTGACAAGGAGAACCCGGAAGAGATGCCTGCCGCAATAGTAAGCGTAAACGTGCGCAGGATAGAATGAGCGACGGTGATGTTACTCACGTGACTCCATGATATCACGCCCACAGGGGCATGATACCACGGAAAGTATGCAGGGCAAGGCGCCGCTCCTGTGACCATATTCCCTGCTATTTACATAGGAAATTTGAAGGTAATAAATTGTTTTTTGTTACTTCATATTATACAATTTTATAACACAGGGATGGGTAGAGAGGTGTAATTAGGGCAAGCATGCGTCTGCTGATAAGTCAGAACGCAT
The DNA here is from genome assembly GCF_048569485.1 of Anomaloglossus baeobatrachus. Classification (NCBI taxonomy): domain Eukaryota; kingdom Metazoa; phylum Chordata; class Amphibia; order Anura; family Aromobatidae; genus Anomaloglossus; species Anomaloglossus baeobatrachus. Next base: position 332,135,589 of record NC_134358.1, read on the forward strand.
ATTTTAGGTGACAGGTTCCCTTTAAGTTTGTCAGACATAATGCTCTTCACTGTTCTAAAATGAGATGTGGTGGATTTTAAAGCCCATATCTTGGAAATCAAAACGTAACTTGCAAGTACGTATGTTAGACATGTATTTGGTATTAATATGGAAATAAAATTTCTTCTTGCAGGTGATTATCCATGAGAACGGTAAAGACAAAGTAGTTCCAGGACTGTACGCATGTGGTGAGGCAGCTTCAGCCTCTGTACATGGTGCTAACCGACTTGGTGCAAACTCCCTCCTAGATTTGGTTGTGTTTGGTCGTGCCTGTGCTCTTAGCATAGCAGAGTCCTCTAAGCCAGGTATGCCTTTGCTTTTTATTGGTATTTAGTTTACATTTTGTTTCCAGAAATTACTTCACTCTCTTAAAAATTGATTGCAAAACATACATTGCATCTATTTAAAGTAAGTGAAGTCAAACATTTTTTTTTTCACATAATTTGTTAATAATTTGTGCATCGCCGTATATAATGACATTAATTCACCTTTCTACTGGATTAACAAATAATATTTTGTCCACCCTAAAATGACTTTAAATATAATTGCCATTCATGATTTCTAGGAGAGACGCTAACATCTATCAAAGCTAATGCAGGAGAGGAGTCTGTTGCAAATCTGGATAGATTGCGGTTTGCCAGTGGAAGCACAAGAACTTCAGAGTTAAGAATTAACATGCAGAAGGTATTACTGAACACTGTTGATTTGATCATTTATGATTGTAACTTTATGCTCTCTATTTATTTCTGTGGATGGGCTTGTAAAAGTAAAAAGCTTCATTTCCTTGAGCTGCATTCCTTGAAGAGAGGAAAACAAGAGAGAACAGGGGTTTCTACTAGTGAGGATATCGATTAATCAAAAATAATGCACAGTATAACAACCTCTTGCAAATAATCCAATGAAATTTTATTAGTATACAATTACAGGCATAAGAGGAAAAAAGTTTGTCTTTATATATACATTTTTATGAAACAATCAGGTTAATGTCAGGAAAATACCAGGAACCATAAAAAATCGGGTAGTACACATTGGGAAAACAGCTGAATAAAGGTATCAGCAAGGTAACTGTATATAAGGAGATGTTATAATAGCCATAGAAAAACACCCCAATGTCCGAGTGTGTCAGACAGTGAGGAGTTAAACTAGATCCACCTGCAGGAAAACAGCCATGCTTAAGGCTGATGCAAAAACAAAGCTGTAAGCCCGGAGGATGAATCTAGTTTAGCTGTGCAGTAAAGATATGCAAAATAGCAGACCCACTGTTAAGGTCCAGTCACACTAAGCAACTTACCAGCGATCCCAACAACGATAGGGATCGCTGGTAAGTTGCTAAGAGGTTGCTGGTGAGCTGTCACACTGCGACGCTCTAGCGATCCCACCAGCAACCTGACCTGGCAGGGATCGCTGGAGCGTGGCTACACGAGTTGCTGGTGAGCTCACCAGCAACCAGTGACAAGCCCCCAGTCTCCTAGTTACAGCACACATCAGGTTAATTAACCCGATGTGTGCTGCAGCTAAATGTGCACAGAGCAGGGAGCAGCGCACAATGCTTAGCGCTGGCTCCTTGCTCTCCTAGTTACAGCACACATCGGGTTAATTGCCTGATGTGTGCTGCAGCTAAATGTGCACAGAGCTGGAGCCGGCAGCACAGGCAGTGAGAGCGGAGGAGGCTGGTATCAAAGGTAAATATCGGGTAACCAAGGACAGGGCTTCTTGGTTACCCGATGTTTACATTAGTTACCAGCCTCAGCAGAAGCCGGCTCCTGCTCACTGCACATTAGTTGTTGCTGTCTCGCTGTCACACACAGCGATGTGTGCTTCACAGCAGGACAGCAACAACTAAAAAATGGCCCAGGACATTCAGCAACAACCAACGACCTCACAGCAGGGGCCAGGTTGTTGCTGGATGTCACACACAGCAACATCGCTAGCAACGTCACAAAAGTTGTTCGTTACCAGCGATGTTGCTAGCGATGTTGCTTAGTGTGACGGGGCCTTTAGTAAGCATAAATGAGTGAAAAGCTCCATTTCACTATCAACAACTGATAAATGTGATACCACAGGGCAGATTGCCAAAGCCGTGAGCCCAGGGAGTGAATCTAGTTAAAGATAAGGAATGCAAAGCAGACCTGCCTATAGTAAATAAACATACTGAGTGATCTGTGTCAGACAGTGAGGAGTTAAACTAGATCCACCTGCAGGAAAACAGCGATGCTTAAGGCTGATGCCAAACCAAAGCTGTGAGCCCGGAGGATAAATCTAGTTTAACTGTACAATAAAGGAATGCAAAGTAGCAGACCCACTGTTAGTGAACATAAAAGAGCGATAAGCTCAGTTTCACAAACAACAGCTGATAGATGTAATACCACAGGGCAGATCGCCAAAACCGTGAGCCCAGGGGGTGAGTCTAATTAAATTATACAGTAAAGATAAGGAATGCAAGGCAGACCTGCTGACAGTAAATAGACATAATGAGCGATGTGCTCAGTTTCACATTCAACAGCTTAGTATGTGTTCAGCAACAAGGCAAATTACCAGCTGAGTTTAAAGTTATAAAGCCGTAATAAATGTGAAACCCTTACCCATATGTGTTAACTACCCGACGTGGCGTGCTCCGACGCGCACGTTTCGTGACCTTCCTCGGGGAGCTGCGCTACCTGCGATTCCTTGAAGAGATTAGTAGACAGCATAGTGGAAATAAACCAGAAAAGGGTGCTTATGGGCGTATCACGTTTAGACAGAATGTGTACATGAAATTGGGGTCACAACAGATCTTTTAGTGAGTTGGGCTATATTATAAGCATAAACAAAGTTCAGATGTCCTTTGCTGTCGATGCCAGCCATTCTTAGGAAGTGGCACTTTATCCCATAAGATCATGAGCGTAGATCTAGTGGCTGTAGTTGTTGTAATAGTAACATCTAGGCCCTGGAGTCCAGGAGGCCCAAAAAAGTTCTTTTGGCCCATACGAGAACCAATAGCATTAAAGACCCAGCAAAGAAGATTTTACATTGGGGTCCACGTGCAGATCCCTTTTGTCAAGTTAAATCCGAAAACACAAGATTCTGTCTTATAGAAATCTGTATAAAATCCTTTTATAAAGGTGGGTGGGGCTATGCTCTTGTGATGAGAGGAGCTCCGATTATCCTGATTGCCATCCTGCCAATTTTTCATCTCCCTGGCCTCCCCCTTTACCAAGACATCACCTGGGGGAGTGAGGTTTTACCTGGGCAGCAAAGGGGTGTCTGTATTGAACTACTGACCTGCTATGCATTGTGGTGTCCTGGCTGTACACATGTTGGGGAACAGCACTGGCTTGGGGCTTTATCCTGGCGCTACGGAATGAATAAGGGGTAAACGGGTACCTCCGGCGTTAATCTCCCAAGCTGTTTAACCCCCTGTCAGCCCTACTCCTGTATCCTGGAGCTGACCTCTCAGCAGCTAGCCAACTATCTATTTTCATTAGTGACCAGGAGCTGCCCTGCTGCAAGATAGTCACTTGGTCCTAGACTGACTCTGCTACTGCAGACCTTCATCTGAGTAACTCCTGCAATATAAGTCCCCTGAATGGATCCCAGCCAGGGAAGTAAGGCATTGTAATCTGGAAATAAAATAAAGGTCCCCATGCATTCAGATGGTAGGAGTTAAGGACAAAGGCACTGTGATAGTTGACCACCACTTCCCCATTGGGTGAGCTGGCACCATTTTCTCAGAGGCAGTGATGCGGGCTCCACACTGCCGCAACCTGCATACGCTAGGCAGTTCCGCTTACGTACCTGCTATACTAAACAATACAGAACTCGGGCATAGTTATAGTGTTTGGAATGGAACGCCTGCTATACTGAACACCAACCTGAGGGTTTTATCCCTGCCCTGACCTCCTCTGGACAAAACGCTCCTTGAAGGTGGACATGGCTGAGGAATTATCCCTCATAAAGGGAATAGGTGCCATTTTCTGGACACAGGGTTATTGGCTCTGAGTAGTCATGTCTTATGCAATTATACCTTTGCACACATGACACACTGAAGTACGCAAACCCTAGCCACGTACCATACGCAGACAGAATGTAGAAGAGGCGCTGTGGGGTGGTGTGGTCTTGATAGATAATCTGTAGACTCTACCATATATTCTCCTCCAAGTTACACTTAAGTTTATGTTGGGATGAGCAGGAATAAAGGCTTTACTGCAGCAAAATAAACCAAACAGAGGACACCTGAACATTAAGGGGTGGTGCTTCTTCCACAAAGACCCTGGAGCACCAGATAGGGCAAATGTCTGAGGATGAGATGGAGGAAGGACAGGAAAACCTAACCATATGCCAAGTCTCAGAGCAGTTACTACAGGCCATCTCAGTTTGTAAGTGATCAATGACGGGAAAAATCAGGGAGGTACGGAGGGACGTGGGATTTTTACATCAAGATATACAGGCACTAAGTGGTCGTATCTCTGAATGTCATTCTTGGAGGACAACTTTAACGTATGGCGACCAAACTAAACAAGGTGGCTGGGTCAGCCGACGCATGGCGTAAAGAAATGGATGAGCTTTAAAACAGATTTTGCCACAATAATATTTAGGTAATAGGTTTACCTGAAAGAGCTGAAGGTCAACATCCTGAACAATTTATTGTTACCTGGCTTAAATCTAATTTGATGGACTAATTCTCTCCTATGTTTGCGGTCGAGAGGGCCCATAGAGACCCAGCTAAACCCCCACCTCCAGGAGCCCCTCCTAGGCTGTTCCTAGCATTGATTTTTAACCCCCCTCACCACCGGCCATTTTCAGTTTTTCGTGTTTTTTTTTCCTCCTCTTCTTCCGAGAGCCGTAACGTTGTTATTTTTCCTTCAATCTTGCCATATGAGGGCTTTTTTTTTTTTGTGGGACAAGTTGTACATTTAAATGAAGCTATAAGTTGTACCATATAGTGTACTAGAAAATGGCAAAAAAAATCAAAGTGCGGAAAAATTGCAAAAAAAGTGCGATTGCATGATTGTTTTTGGAATATTTTATTCACTTGTTCACTATATGGTAAAACTGATGTGTCAGTGTAATGCCTCAGGTCGGTACGCGTCCGTAGACACTAAACATATATAGGGTTACTTTTATCTAAGTGGTTTGAAAAAAAAATCAAGTTTGTCAAAAAAAAAGTGGCATTCTCATTTTTCGAGATCTATGGCTCAGTGATGGCTTATTTTTTGCTTCTCGAGCTGACTATTTTAATGGTAGCAATTTTGCACAGATGCTACGTTTTGATCGCCTGTTTTTGCATTTTGCGGAAAATTTGCGAAGACCAAAAAACATAATTTTGGCGTTTGGAATTTTTTTTTTCTGCTACACCTTTTACCGGTCAGATTAATTGATTTTATATTTTGATAGATTTGACTTTTCTGAACACAGCGATACCAAATGTGTGTATTTATTTATTTATTTTTTTTTTTTTACCCTTTGATTTTAATGGGGCGAAAGGGGGTGATTTGAACCTTTTAGGTCTTTTTATTTTCTTTTACTTTTATTTTCTTTTATTTTAATAGTCCCCCTAGGGGACTATAAGGACCAGCAGTCTGATTGCTCATTCATTCCTGTTGATCATAGCTACACAGCTGAGGTCACTAGAAATGCTCAAGTCTCATAACAGCCAGCACTCGGCCAGCTGTTACAGGAAGTGATTCATGAGAGCTACAGGAGTCATATTATGACCCTGTGCTACCATGGCAACATCGGCTCCACGTTATCATGTCACGTGACTTCCGATGGCAGCGGGTGAGAGAACATTTACTGCGGCGAGGATTGAAGGGGTTAATAGGCATGGATGGATCGTAGATCCACCTGCGCCTGCGAGCCACACATGTCTGCTGTACAAATCAACAGACATGTGTGGGGATCACCACCGACTGCCTGTAGCCGTCGGAGGTGATTACCCCTTGATGGCTTAGGATGTACCAGTACATCCTGTGGTCATTAAGGGCTTAAGATAGATGATTGCCTTACATTCTTATCAGATTTACAATCCTTAAGGCCCAGTCACACTAAACAACTTACCAGCGATCCCAACAACGATCCAACCTGATAGGGATCGCTGGTAAGTTGCTAGGAGGTTGCTGGTGAGATGTCACACTGCGACGCTCCAGCGATCCCACCAGCAACCTGACCTGGCAGGGATCGCTGGAGCGTGGCTACACGAGTTGCTGGTGAGCTCACCAGCAACCAGTGACCAGCCCCCAGCCTGCAGCGCCGCGTGGAAGTGATGCTGCGCTTGGTAACTAAGGTAAATATCGGGTAACCAACCCGATATTTACCTTGGTTACCAGCGCACACCGCTTAGCGCTGGCTCCCTGCTCTCCTAGCTACAGTACACATGGGGTTAATTACCCGATGTGTACTGCAGCTACATGTGCAGAGAGCAGGGAGCCGCGCACACTGCTTAGCGCTGGCTCCCTGCTCTCCTAGCTACAGTAGCTACAGTACACATGGGGTTAATTACCCGATGTGTACTGGAGCTACATGTGCACAGAGCAGGAGCCGGCACTGGCAGCTGAGAGCGGCGGAGGCTGGTAACGAAGGTAAATATCGGGTAACCAAGGTAAGGGCTTCTTGGTTACCCGATGTTTACTGTGGTTACCAGAGTCCGCAGAAGCCGGCTCCTGCTGCCTGCACATTTAGTTGTTGCCCTGTCGCTGTCACACACAGCGATGTGTGCTTCAAGTTCACAGCGGGAGAGCAACAACTAAAAAATGGCCCAGGACATTCAGCAACAACCAACGACCTCACAGCAGGGGCCAGGTTGTTGCTGGATGTCACTCAAAGCAACATCACTAGCAACATCGCTGTTACGTCACAAAAGTTGTTCGTTAGCAGCGATGTTGCTAGCGATGTTGTTTAGTGTGACTGGACCTTTACTCTAAGTGAGAGTCCACAAACCTTTTTAGATGCAGATAGCACTCTAGAGGAAATTAGCATGGCCCTGGGTGACATGGCCTCCGGTAAAGCACCAGGCCCAGATGGGCTCCCACTGGAATGATATGTTAGTTATGAGAAGATTTTAACTCCCAACCTTCTAGAGTTTTTTTTTTTTTTATTTGCAAGTGTCCCAGGGTGAGTGTTTAATACTTCCTTTAATGAAGCTAATATTATTGTATTATTAAAAGAAGGGAGTGATCCTATGGATTGTGGATCTTATCAACCTATTTCTTTAGTAAATGTTGGTTATGAAGTCTCTACGAAGATTCTAGCTATGAGACTCAATAAAGTGATCCTAGATTTTTTACATCCAAACCAAACTGGGTGTATGCCAGGCAAGAGTACTTCTATAAATATCAGAACAGTGCAATCGGTAGCTAATGCAGTTCACTACAGTCTGAGAACAGCTGGACATTAGCTTCACTTGACGCCATGAAGGCATTTGGTTCAGTAGAATGGCCATTTCTGGCTGCATGTCTTCAAAAAATTGGGTGTTGGCCCAAAATTTAAAAAATGGATATGTATATTATATGTAGCCCATAAAGCTAAGGTAATGGCGAATGGCTTTACATCTGCATCCTTCTCGCTTGAAAGAAGAACTCATCAGGGCTGTCCCCTCTCCCCCGCTTTGTTAGCTAAGGCTTCAATAGCCGAAGCAATTAGAATACTCTACACGCCACTATTAAAGGCATATCTATAGCTGATCGGATGGATACCATTGGGTTATATGCTAATGAGAATTTCAATTAAGGTCTGCTCTTGCATTCACAAGATGTATTGGTGACCATATCTACCTTCCCATTGATAGGTATTCTAAAGTTAAAAGGTCCGCAGGGTCTGATATCAGCCCTGTACATATACATGCGATCAATAGGTATTGGTTCTGCTTCACGGAAGATGAAAGAAATGGGAGCTGCTGTTCCCACTATTAATTGGGAGGAGATCTCGGAATCCCAAATTTTATGTCTCTCCTTAAGTGAACATTAAAATGTCTCAATTATACATTTTAAGAGTCAAGATTAATTAGTGTGCACACAACTGGATTAGAGGTGCTGGTAGATTTGATGTAGAGTCCCTAGTAGTATTCAATTACACAATTCACCGCACTCTTCAAAGTTTTCATGCAAATGGGTACTGACAAGTGATAGACAGGTGGGGATATGGGGAGATGCGACACAGAATTCGTTTCGACCTATCGTAACGTTGTTCTCGTGTAATGATGCAGGGACGATCCTGTGTCCGAGCTGATCAGTCTGTGTGTTTGGCAGCAATCTCCAGTGCTCCCTTTGAAGGTTATTCCGGATTATTTTTTACTATGTGACTAAAAACTAACAGGCCAGGTAGTTGCTAATAGACAAAACCTGCCTGTTGTACCTGGTGCCAGCTCAGAGTGGTCACTTATTTGTCATTGCTGGCGATTCAGCTGCTCCATGTCAACAGAGCAGCTCTTCTTCTGGGCTGCTGGCTTCATGCTGATTGACAGCCGGCTTCCCATAGTTATGTAGCAGGGAGTCAGCTGTCTTCAGTATGGCATCAGCAGTCTCACCCCGTCAACAGAGCAAAGTGGAAAAGAAGCCACTTGTCTCTCAACATGACCTCTGCAGAAGCCGCTGAATTGTCAGCAGGAGTGATCTGTGACTCCTCTGTGCTGGCAGAGATCGGTGATGGGCATCATAGGCAGATTGTTGGCAACTACCTGCCTGTTAGTGCTTAGGCCCATTTTATATAATAAAAAAAAAAGGTCCACGATAAACTCTTTGAATGGAGTTTCGGTATGCATGATCAACTACCAATCTATGCAGGTGGGGCCCTGGATTCTGGGATTGCTAGGGGTCACCATTTGAACGGAAAGTTATTTCCCATCCTCTTGATTGATAGACGTTCTTTCAAACTTGAGAATTCACATTTATTATACAATATATAAACCATTTAAAGTGTTTTTCTTCATCGTTCCTTATGGGAGACCCAGACCATGGGTGTATAGCTTCTCCCTCCGGAGGACACACAAAGTACTACACTAAAAAGTGTAGCTCCTCCCTCCGAGCATATACACCCCCTGGATGACCACATCTAGCCAGTTCAATGCTTTGTGTTCAGGAGGTCACACACACATGCATTCTCATCTGATTTTTGATTTCAAAGAGTTGGAAGAAAAGCGTGTCCAAGCTGGACTCCCGGCATGTCCCTTCTCACCCCACTGTGTCGGCGGTGCTGTTAAGGTTGATTTACAAGGCTGGAGCCTTACATGCCGCGCTCCTTCACCATCCCTCGGGCTCTGGCTTGAAGTGGGAGCCATCACGGTTCTCTCTGCTTTGCAGGAGACCGGTCTCCATCCGCAGCCCTTTCAGGACCCTGCCGGACGGAGCGCTCACCCCTCAGGGACCTGGCCCTGCGTCTCATAAGCTAAGTATTGAGACGTTATTGAAGGGTCCCTTGTGCATTTATTGTGGGGAGAGTGTGTTATGTCACTGTGCTGTGATTTCCGGCCGGTTCTCTGGTTTTCTCCTGAGAACCGTGCCGAGGGTGCCTGCTCGTCGGCCGCATGAGAAAATTTAGGCCCCGGCTTCGGCTGCGGCCTAGTTTCGTTTTCACTGCCCCTGCATGTCAGTAATGCAGGGGGACAGTGCGGCGCTGCCCAACGACCATTCAGCAGAGGGGAGGACACTCCTCTCGGAGGAGATGTTTTCCTCCCCTGTATATCCCCTTGGCCCTCCGGTTCCTGCTCTTGGACTAAACCCCGCCCCCCCTCCTCATTCCGGCGCCATTTTATCAGCGTTTACACACTGATCGGCGCTGGCTGCTGCAGCTCTGCATCTGTCTGGGGGTCCAAGCTGTGGAATCCGGAGGGCACACAAAACGGGCTGGTAAGCCACAACCTCTGGTTGTGGACTTTATTATACGCTCTCTGGGGGTCATTCTGAAGTGTGTTCTTTACTGCAGAGCCTCCACCTCAGCAGCATGTCTCTCACTAGGAGCAAGGCTGCAAGGCTTTACTCTATATGCACTGCATGTCAGCTCATACTGCCTGAACCGAGCACATATCCACATTGTGATGCCTGCTCTAACATGGTGGTGCTTCAGCTTGGAGTCTCCCCAGGGGTCCCTCCGGCTGCTCCGGCCCCGGTGGCTGAACCCCCGGCTTGGGTAGCATCGTTTTCTAAAGCTATCTCCCAGTCCTTTGCCGACTCCATGGGACAGCTGTCCCGGACTCTGCTGACCATGCATCAGCTCCTTTCTGGCCCCGTCCTGGGTGATTCTCACCACGGACGCCAGTCTATCCGGCTGGGGAGCAGTGTTTCTCCACCACCGAGCACAGGGCACTTGGACTCCGTCCGAATCAGCCCTCTCGATCAATGTGCTGGAAATCAGAGCTGTGCTCCTAGCTCTCGTAGCCTTTCACCACCTGTTGGCGGGCAAGCACATTCGAGTCCAGTCAGACAACGCGACAGCAGTTGCCTACATCAATCACCAGGGCGGGACACGCAGCCGCCTGGCAATGTTGGAGGCTCAACGCATCCTTCAATGGACGGAGGACTCCAAGTCCACCATATCCGCAGGCCACATCCCAGGCGTAGAAAACTGGGAGGCAGATTATCTCAGCCGTCAAACCGTGGACAGCGGCGAGTGGGCCCTGCATCCGGCAGTGTTCCGGTCAATCTGCCGCAAGTGGGGCACTCCGGAAGTGGATCTAATGGCATCCCGGCACAACAACAAGGTCCCGGTTTACGTGGCTCGCTCCCACGATCCTCAGGCCTTGGCGGCGGACGCGCTGGTTCAGGATTGGTCCCAGTTCCGTCTGGCCTACGTGTTTCCCCCTCTAGCTCTCTTGCCCAGAGTCCTGCGCAAGATCAGAATGGAGGGCCGTCGGGTCATAATCATTGCTCCAGACTGGCCCAGGCGAGCTTGGTACCCAGACCTGCTCCGTCTGTCCGTAGAGGTGCCGTGGCATCTCCCGGACCGCCCAGACCTTCTCTCACAAGGTCCGTTTTTCCGCCAGAATTCTGCGGCTCTCAGATTGACGGCGTGGCTCTTGAGTCCTGGATCCTGACGGCTTCAGGCATTCCTTCCGAGGTCATCTCCACTATGACTCAGGCTCGGAAGTCTTCCTCGGCCAGGATTTACCACAGGACTTGGAGAATTTTCCTGTCCTGGTGTCGCTCTTCCGGCCATGCTCCTTGGCCGTTTTCCTTGCCGACCATCCTGTCCTTTCTACAGTCCGGTCTGCAGCTAGGACTATCCCTCAATTCCCTCAAGGGACAGGTCTCGGCTCTGTCAGTGTTGTTCCAGCGGCGTATCGCCCGACTGGCCCAGGTGCGCACCTTCATGCAGGGCGCATCTCACATCATTCCGCCTTACCGGCGGCCTCTGGATCCCTGGGACCTCAATCTGGTCCTCACGGCTTTACAGAAAACCCCCTTTGAGCCTCTTAGGGAGGTTTCTTTGTTTCGTCTTTCACAGAAAGTGGTCTTTCTGGTGGCCATAACTTCTCTCAGGAGAGTCTCTGATTTGGCTGCGCTCTCTTCGGAGTCACCCTTTTTGGTTTTTCACAAAGACAAGGTGGTTCTCCGTCCGACTCCGGACTTTCTCCCTAAGGTGGTGTCTCCTTTCCACCTTAACCAGGACATTTCATTGCCTTCCCTTTGTCCGGCCCCTGTGCATCGCTTTGAGAAAGCGTTGCATACTTTAGATTTGGTGCGGGCGCTCCGGATCTATGTGTCACGCACCGCTGCCCTTAGGCGGTGCACCTCTCTTTTTGTGCTGACCACAGGTCAGCGCAAGGGTCTCTCGGCTTCTAAACCGACCCTAGCTCGTTGGATTAGGTCGGCCATATCCGATGCCTACCAATGTTCTCAGGTGCCCCCCCCTGCCGGGGATTAAGGCGCACTCGACCAGAGCTGTCGGTGCTTCTTGGGCTTTCAGGCACCAGGCTACGGCTCAGCAGGTCTGTCAGGCTGCCACTTGGTCTAGTCTGCATACCTTTTCGAAGCACTACCAAGTGCATGCTCATGCTTCGGCAGATGCGAGCTTGGGCAGACGCATCCTTCAGGCGGCTGTCGCCCATTTGTGAAGTTAGGTTTTGCCTACTTCTCAGTTTCTGTTTATTTCCCACCCATGGACTGCTTTGAGACGTCCCATGGTCTGGGTCTCCCATAAGGAACGATGAAGAAAAAGAGAATTTTGTTTACTTACCGTAAATTCTTTTTCTTATAGTTCCGACATGGGAGACCCAGCACCCTCCCTGTTGCCTGTTGGCAGTTCTTGTTCCGTGTGTTTTCACCGGCTGTTGTTGTAGACAGAGGTTCCGGTTATTCCGGGTTTTACTCTATCTCTACTTGTGGGTGGATGTCCTCCTTCAGCTTTTGCACTAAACTGGCTAGATGTGGTCATCCAGGGGGTGTATATGCTCGGAGGGAGGAGTTACACTTTTTAGTGTAGTACTTTGTGTGTCCTCCGGAGGCAGAAGCTGTACACCCATGGTCTGGGTCTCCCATGTCGGAACTATAAGAAAAAGAATTTACGGTAACTAAACAAAATTCTTTTTTCTGTTTCCTTTTGGCTGTTCATTTCTTGTTTATATAGTGTCATAGAATTGTAGAGAAATGAAGTATTGGTTTAAGAGCTCATAATAATTTTTGGCTTCAGACCATGCAGGCTCATGCTGCTGTATTCCGGACCGGTTCTGTACTACAGGAAGGGTGTGAAAAGCTGAGTGCAGTCAACGCTTGCATGGATGACATCAAAACATATGACAGAGGTAATGCAGTCTGGTATTATTTTGGGGGTATTTGGTTTTACATCATTTCAGTACCAATATTTCTGTTTCTTCTGTAAGTCACTGACTAGGCAAAAGGCGCAACGTAGACTGTACAAGATTTTAGTTTTTGGCCTAGTGAAGGATTTTCCAAAGTACGGTGCTCACGGTCCCCCAACAGATCGTTTTCGTGGTTCTCCGTAGTATTTACACAGGTGTTGGAATTATTATAAAGGCATCAGAAATTGTTGCAGGTTCTCTCACCTGTGCAATACTTAGGAAATTCTGAGAACATGATCTGTTGGGGGGGCTGTAGGCACTGGAGTTTGGGAAACAGTCGTCTAGTGGGTGTAGGACCTGAAAAGCAAACCTCCAAATCCTTAAAATTTTGTGGATGTACTAATGACCGGAAGCCATTGCTTGAATTGAAAGATGGTAACCATCCAATTAACCCCTTCACGACCATGGACGGATCTTTCCGTCATGGATCGTGTCCCGGTAAGCCCCGCCCCCTGCCGCGGGCAGGCGGCGTGGATCGGCACACATCAGCTGTTTTCAACAGCTGACATGTGTGCCTACATGTTCCGAGTGGAATCGCATTCCACCCGGAACATTAACCCCTTAGATCTCGCTGCCAAACTCTGGCAGCGAGATCTATATGCGCGCGGCCATGTTTTTTACTTACCGCCGCCCCCTCCGGACGTCACGTGAGTGATCACGTGACGTTCGGTGGTTGCCATCGTAGCACAGGGTCATGTGATGACGCCTGCTGCTATGAAGTTTCACTTTCATTCTTCCTCGGCACGGAGCAGAGGAAAAAAGAAAGTGACTATTTCTGCTGTTTACAGCGGTATAGCTGTAATCAGCAGATAGCGATCAGCAATCGGATTGCTGATCGCTATAGGCCCCTAGGGGGACTAGTAAAATAAAATAAAAAAAGTAAAAAAAAAGTTTTAAAAAATTAAAAAAAAACCAAAACCTAAAAGTTCAAATCATCCCCCTTTCCCCCCATTGAAAATTAAAGGGTTAAAAAATAAATAAATATACACATTTGGTATCGCCGCGTTCAGAAATGCCCGATCTATCAAAATATAAAATCAATTAATCTGATTGGTAAACGACGTAGTGGCAAAAAAATTCCAAACGCCAAAATTACGTTTTTTGGTCGCCGCAAGTTTTACGCAAAATGCAATAACAGGCGATCAAAACATAGCATCTGCGCAAAAATGCTACCATTAGAAACATCAGCTCGAGACGCAAAAAATAAGCTGTCACTGAGCCATAGATCCCAAAAAATAAGAATGCTACGTGTTTCGGAAAATGGCGCAAAACGCGCGCCACTTTTATTGGACAAACTTGTGAATTTTTTTTAACCCCTTAGATACAAGTAAACCTATACATGTTTGGTGTCTACGAACCCACACAGGCATCATACCCACACATCAGTTTTACCATATAGTGAACACCGTGAATAAAACATCCCAAAAACTATTGTGCCATCACACTTTTTTTGCAATTTTTCCACACTTGGAATTTTTTTGCTGCTTTCCAGTACACCATATGGTAAAACTTATGGTTTTATTTAAAAGTACAACTTGTCCCGCAAAAAAACAAGCCCTCATATGGCAAGATTGACGGAAAAATAAAAAAAGTTACGGCTCTCGGAAGAAGGGGAGCAAAAAACAAAAACGCAAAAACGGAAGGTGCCCCGGGGCTGAAGGTGTTAAAGTAAAAAAAAAACCAAAAAGTTATACCATCAGGTGTATGTTCACATATTAAAATCTGTACCTTTTTAGAATTCCACTCAAATTTGCTGCGACGTTGCAACATATTTACAGAAGGTTTAGCTCTATTGTCCATTCATATTTTTTCTTTTGAAAGTGAAACTCCATTCATTTATAAGATCTGGTTTTCATGTGTGAAATGTGAAAACACTATTAAGGCAATCCACATTTTTTTGTTCTTTTAAGTGGCGTAAGGTCATGGACACTAAGCAAAACCATGCATCCATTAGCTGTATTCAAGCATCGTTATTTACAATAATCAATTTGAAGACTGCAACCACATGCTTTGCCATGTATCATTTGGCCACCCCGTCACCCTCCGCTCCTGTTTCTAATGAGCAGCTGGAATTTGCTCTTGTATGAGAATGAAAAGAAATATAATCATTTTTTTTTTTAATCGTTACTTTTAGGAATAGTTTGGAACAGTGATTTGGTGGAGTCACTTGAATTACAAAACTTAATGCTCAATGCACTTCAGACTATTTATGGGGCTGAAGCACGTAAAGAAAGTCGTGGTGCTCATGCCAGAGAGGACTATAAGGTAAGATTGATGTGAGATGGATGTAAACCCGCTTTCTTGAATGTTTCTTAGATTAAATAATCCTGACTTTCATGTAAATTATTAGTTATACTTAGTGTTGAGCGGACCCGGATCTGAATAATCCGGATCCACACGGTTCGAGGGTCCGATCAGAGTCCGACCACTACCCGGGATTCGGGGTGCACGATCCGGATCCGTTTTTTTTTGTTTTTCTTTTTTTTTTCTTTCTCACTCTCACTCTCACTCTCTCGTCCCGGATCCGACTCCCAATTCATTTACATAACCTCGGATCCGGACTTTGGCGGCAACCCGATCCGGATCCGTCGGACCCGGATTATAACCGATCCGCTCAACTCTAGTTAACTCTAGTTATACTTTCTGCATCACTAAAAAATAATCAACTGATTGTTGAGTTTTTCCTATTACAATTAGCATATATATATATATATATATATATTCATTCATTAATACATGTCCAATGAATGATCTAGTTTTAATAACGCCTATTTGATTTATTAGCATCCATGTTGATCCCTTCTATTTCAATCAAGTTTGTGTTTGGCAGATGAGTGTTCCCTGTGTTGGAGCACTCAACAATGCAGTGTGAACAGTGCTAGCTGACTAGCTTATTTAAATCTCCCCCCCCCAACATGTTCCGTACATAAATAGTACATATCTGGTGCTGGTGTATGGCTGAGCTCTGATCACTGATGTTAAATCCTGCTGTCAATCTACTGCAGCCTCATATAAAGCACCACTCCAGTGTTTTTTTGCTTTTTTTTTTTTTTTTTTTAAAGCACTGGTGTAGCGTTTTAAGGCCCTGTGCACACACTGCATTTTTACCCGCGTTTTTTTTTTTGTGTTTTTTGCTGCAGAAATTTCTTGAGAAAATGGTTGTAACCTTTCTGCAGACATTCCCCAGCAAAACCTATGGAAAAAAAATAGCTGTGCGCACACTGCGTTTTTTTCTCAACATTCTTTCTGCAGAATTTCTTTAGAAAAAGAGAGAGCATGTCACTTTTCTACAGGTACCGATGTTTTTTTGCCATAGATAATGGTAAATAAATGCAGGGACCAACCTGCGGAAAAAATGCATCAAAAATGTGTCAAAAATGCGGTAAAAGTGCATGCATTATTGGTGCGTTTTTTTAACGCAAGTGCGCTAATTTTCAGACTTTCAAGCTTCTTGAGAAAAATCCTTTTTCTAGTGTGCACAGGGCCTAAATCTAAGCCCACTGTCATATACTCACCTTCTGTTGGCCTCACAGTTTAGGGTGCTTTCACACTTGCGTTCATCACAATCCAGAGACATGTATTGACAACGCACTGTGACGCAAGTGTCTGCGTTGCAACCGCTGGCCGACGCTGAATCGTTATTTTGACTGAGCGCCGTGCGGAGTGAACGCAGCATGTAGCATTTTTGGTGTCGTTGAAACAACGCACCTTGACGCATTCCGTTGGAATCCGCCAAGGTGTCTAATGATTGTCTATGGTGGCGGATTCCGCCGCAATGCGCTAAGCGGCGGAATACGCTGAAGGATTCTGTCACGTTCTACTGAGCATGCTCAGCATGTCCAGCAGAACGATCTAAATCGTTTAAAATCTCTCCCTCTCACCCCCTCTCTCATACTCACCGATCACGGGCGCAGCGCTGCACACCTGTCACACTGCTCTGGCGGCTTCTCCTCTTTTGAAAATGACGGCAGCTCATTATTCCATCTCGTATTCAATGCTTCCCCCGCCCACCGGCGCCTGTGATTGGTTGCAGTCAGACTCACCCCCACGCTGAGTAACAGCTGTCTTACTGCAACCAATCACAGCCGCCGGTGGGCAGGTCTATATCGTGCAGTACAATAAATAATTAAAAAAAAAACCGGTCCACCCCTAATTTTGATACCAGCCAAGGTAAAGCCACACTGCTGAAGGCTGGTAATCTCAGGATGGGGAGCCCCACGTGATGGGGAGACCCCCAGCCCAAAAATATCAGCCTGCAGCCGCCCGGAATGGTCGCATCCATTAGATGCAACAGTCTCGGGACTCTACCCGGCTCATCCCGAATTGCCCTGGTGCGGTGGCAATCGGGGTAATAAGGAGTTAATGGCAGCCCATAGCTGCCACGAAGTCTTAGGTTAATTATGGCAGGCGTCTGAGACACCCTCCCATGATTAACCTGTAAGTGAAAGTAAATAAACACATACACCTGAAAAAATCCTTTATTTGGAATAAAAGACAAAAAAACACCCTCTTTCACCACTTTACTAAAATCCCCAAATACCCCTCCAGGTCCGACGTAATCCACAGAGGTCCCACGACTCTTTCAGCTCTGCTACATGAAGCTGACAGGAGTGGCCACAGACCATGACCGCTCTGTCAGCTCCACGCAGCAACTGAAGTGAATCGCGCTGTCAGCGGGGATGTGACTGAGGTAATGCTGGTGTGTGCAGTGATGATGGGGGTGGTAATGCCTGCGTGTGGGCGGTGATGATGGGGGCGGTAGTGCCGGTGTGTGCGGTGATGATGGGGGCGGTAGTGCCAGTGTGTGCGGTGATGATGGGGGGGCGGTAGTGCCGTGGTGTATGCGGTGATGATGGGGGCGGTAGTGCCGAGGTGTGTGTGGTGATGATGGGGACGGTAGTGCCTGGGTGTGTGCGGTGATGATGGGGGCGGTAGTGCCGGGGTGTGTGCGGTGATGATGGGGGCGGTAGTGCCAGTGTGTGAGGTGTTGATGGGGGATCGCTCTCTCTCTTGGCTAAAGAAAACTAACGCAACCTGTTATTTCACAGGAATCCGTTGCCTTTATTATCACACTATTTACAACGCATCCGTCACATGCATCACACAACGCATTGTGACGCATGCCAAACAACGCAAGTGTGAAAGTAGCCTTACGGACACCACTCTGATCCCATGGCTCCATCTTGTGACAGTAGGTAAATCACAATCTCTGAATCACTCTCCATGAGAGCCAGAATGAGGCCTGAACAAGGCTACCATAGAGAAGTATTGAAGATTGCCATGAAACAATTGAGCGTGCTGGTAGGTCACAAATCACCAAAGCCCGACGGAGCATCTGTGATAACGGGTGAATCCGTCACAAGGTGCATTTCAGATGGAAGGCAGGGAGTTTGCATTTAAAGCAAACTCCCTGCAGGTACAATAAATAACACACTGGAGTGGTGCTGTTAGTTGTTCAGTGCCAAGGTGTGTTCCTTTTCAGGCTCCCAACCCTTTTTCCATCATGACCTGTGCACAGACAAGGAAGGCAACGGGCTTATGTATAGTAGTAGAAAGTAGACTACAGTATTTAAAACGAGGTATCTCTGTAATGGATACTCGACTAGTATATAAGTGGCTGATACCACTGTATGGCATCCATCACAAGCATCTGTTTAACGGATATTTCATAGAATGGCTTTTCATGACTTACTAGCTAAACCGATGACAATTTAGCCTATATATGGGTGATAAATGCCTCAGTGACATTATTAAACAGATTATGATGGCCTTTTTTTTAACAGTTTCATATTGATGTTGTCCATGACGTATGTGTGAAGTAGATCTCATATTATTGTATGAGTGATGTATGAAATTGTCAGGTATTTGTCCCAGCTGTGTGTATTGTACTGTGTATGTCGGAACTTTTCTTGGAATGGCTGACCATCTAATGTGTATGAGTGTCCAAACACTTCTCCAACTGCCAATGTTTGGTAGGGGATCGATCATGTTGGATTTCTTCGTGCCCTGATCCATTGTTACCATTGAAGATAAACCTTCGCCATAGTTGTTCAGCATCAGTGGATCTACTTTCCCAATTAAAAATTGATGCCCCATCAGCCAAGGATTATATCTAAGGTGTTTGACCATCTTTACAGCTCAGCATTAGCCTACCATTTGTAAGATTTGTACATAATACTGCAAACTGTTTGCTCAGTAAAAAGAATTGACACTTTACATATCTTATTGACTTTATTAATCCTGCAACCATTGGTGTACTTTTTGCTTTGTAAAGAAATTGGCCACTTTTATCTTCATGTTAACAATTGTGATTTGGATGTGATTTTCTAGATACCTAGCATGACAGGTTCTCTTCGTATGTGAAGTGCAGCCTTCTTCACTGACTGCACTGAGCTCTTGTTCTCAAAATGGCCACTGATGGAGAATGGGGCATTTGGCCTATCCTCCAATTAAAAAAACGCTTAGCTATGGACAGTGTTTTTCAACTGGAGGAGGCTGATGGACAGGTCTGGTCACATGCTCCTCCATTAGCTGCCATTTTTTGCACAGGATAACACTCAGTCTACAGAAAGCTGCACTAACAAGTACAAGAGGAGTCCTCATAATACTTATATATTAGTGTCAGAAAATCATGTCCCCAACACAATTGTTAATGTTCAGTAAAACTGGCCAAACTCCTTACATTTTAAGACTGACTAGGCCATTGTTCAGTGGTGGAGCAGTATTGGATTTTAAAAATGATTAGAATGACTGATGGATTAGGTCTTTTATCGGTTTGTTTTCTGTAGGTCAGAATTGATGAATATGATTTCTCTAAGCCACTGCAAGGACAACAAAAGAAACCTATTGAAGAACATTGGAGAAAACATACACTCTCATTTGTTGATCAGAAGGGCAAGGTAATTTGACTTGCACTACTCAAGAAATGCAATAAGATCTTCTGTAAATTATATTTGACAGTATTACAACTCTAGCAACTTTCTTATGACTGTTGCATTGTCAATTCATGCCCATATGCATGTAGTGGGGGCCTAGTTGGCACCTTCTTTTCTTTTTCTTCAACCAATGTAAAATTTGATTTGATATCTCGCTAAACACTAGAACAATTTCTAAAATTTTGACCAGATGCATAACATAAAAGTAAAATATAACTTCATTACAGAATTCAGTTTTACTCATTTGTTGGAAAAATTAATACATCCCACATGAAAAACTTCTACAACTAGTAGTTTGTATGACATCCATGAATTTTAAGTACAGCTCCAAGTCTTTTAGGCAAGGAATGAAGAAACTGGCGGTATATTACAACATCTATCTTGCGTCATTATTCAAGAACTACCTCATTTAGAGGCTGGATGTGAAATGATGCTCAACTTGTGTCTTCAGAACAACATACTTGGCCACGGCCACTGAATCACTTTCACCCTGTTCTTTAGAAATCCAACATTGTTTTGGATCATTGTCATGTTGGAAAATATAGGAAATTATTCTTTTATTTTCAATAAGATATTCATTAAAATCTTACTTTTTTAGGGGTCATATACACCTTTTGGTGAGGTGTGTGTGTGTGTGTGTGTGTGTGTGTGTGTGTGTGTGTGTGTGTGTGTGTGTGTGAGATATTTATGTAGTTACAACAGGTGAAATAAGTATTGAATCATGAATTTTCTAAGTAAATATATTTCTAAAGGTGCTATTGACATGAATTCTCGCCACATGTCGATAACAAACCATCCAATAAACACAAGCAAGAAATCAAACCATAGATGTCTATAAAGTGATGGGTAATAATGAGAATTAGGGAATGAGTATTCAACATGCTTACTGAAATGTATTTAAAGGGAACATGTCACCAGGTTTTTCCCTTATGAGCTGTGGCCACCACCAGTGAGCCCTTGTATATAGCATTCTAGAATCCTGTATATAAGAGCCCAGGCCGCTGTATAACGTAAAAAACACCATTGTAACACTCACCTAGGGGACAGTCCGGTTGATGGGTGTCACTGCTCTTGGTCTGGCGCCACCTTCATCTTGTGCGATTCCCGTACTCCTGCCCAGCCCCGTGTGCATGACGCGTCCTACGTCATCAACACAGAGGCCTCCATTGCACTCCCACGCTTGCGCACCTTCATCTGCTCTGCTGAGGGAATATCAAAGTGTTGTAGTGTGCATGCGTGGGAGATCTTTTGAGATTTCCTCGTGCCAGTACATTACAACACTTTCCCCCTGTATCATTTCTCATTATTACACACAACGTAATTAATGTGGTTTACCAACATCTGTTGAGAAATGAATGTCAATGCCACCTCTAGACTGTGTGTGTGTGTGTGTACTGTGAGGCAGTGACAGGGGTAATATTTGAAGACCGCTATGTATCCCCCAGAATGTGTCTGGAAACCCTCTGAGTTTGCTATAGCTATTACGAGGAGTATAGCACAAAGGGTAACAGGGAGACAGATCCTTCCTCTCAGTCCAGGTTTTGTAGCAATCCTCATGTCCATGATTTTAGTTTAAATGTTGCAGAGCACATCAGGGTGTGTCTCAGTTGAGAGGCTGCATGCTCTCACATGCTGTGTGAGCTGAGCTGGCTCTGTGTGGAGTGAACACAGGCCAAGAGTGTGAGCCTAGGAGAACCTTAACAAGACCCCTGCGGTTAACGGGGTCCTAAGGTAACAAGACCTTTTTATACCAAGGATTTGTTTATATGCACCGGTTGTGATCCCGAAGAGACTTTGATTGTGGGAAATTTGATCTATTTATGCTGCAACAATAAATAGACTGTTGGTGTGAACACGCTGCTGCCTCACGTTTTTGCCCAAGACATTACGTACGTACGTACATGCATGCATGCATGCATGCATACATACGTGCATACATACGTACATACATACATACATACATACATACATACATACATACATACATACATACAGTGCCTTGCGAAAGTATTCGGCCCCCTTGAATTTTTCAATATTTTCCTACATTTCAGGCTTCAAACATAAAGATAAAAAATTTAAATTTCTTTGTCGCTCCATTGGGAGACCCAGACAATTGGGTGTATAGCTTCTGCCTCCGGAGGCCACACAAAGTATTACACTTTTAAAAAAGTGTAACCCCTCCCCTCTGCCTATACACCCTCCCGTGGATCACGGGCTCCTCAGTTTTATGCTTTGTGTAGAAGGAGGCACACATCCACTCATAGAAAAAAAAAAAAAAAAAAAGATTTCTCATACATAGTATGATGGATGGAAGAAAAGAGGTTCCCCTATGGCAGGGGTCTCAAACTCAGCTGGGTGTATGGGTCGCATATAGAAAAAAAAAAATGAGGGGGGCCGCATTATTTGCAGGACAAAGTGAACATTTTTAATGAATCCATGTTTTTTTTTCTATACATCTTGGATCACTTTTGTAAACATTTTTCGCTTGTTTATTATAACAAACGTGTACTTTTTTTGTTAAGTTTATATACAGAAAAGCATTTTTAATGTCAATAAAAAAAGTCATGCTTTAGGATTTTTTTTTTTTTACATTTTATCACCTTCTTGTAATTGTTTTACAATTAGCAGCATCATATAGTAATCTTAGCCAAAATCTTGTAGTATTGTGCCCATCCGTGTGCCCTGTAGTAAGGTGCTCATCCTTGTGGTATTGTGCCCAGTAGTATAGTGCCCATCCTTGTGCCCTGTAGTATTGTGCAGGGCTGTGGAGTCGGTAAGCCAAACCTTCGACTCCGACTCCGACTCCTCAAATTCTCTTGCACCGACTCCGACTCCGGCTCCGACTCCGACTCCGACTCCTACATATATTGCTTATAGTTAGGTGAAAAATTTATTGTAGTACATGAATATGTGTATGTGAACATCAGACATTTAATAATTTTTATGATACAATAATCAAGATATTTGGATAGAACATAAAATATATTTATTGGAATACAACTTTAGAACACAAAAAACTGTAATAAATTGTAAGTATGTAATACACTATGTAATATACAGTAGATTACATATATATCTTGTGTGTGTATATACACTGTATATATATATATATATATATATATATATATATATATATATATATATATATATATATATATATATATATATATATATATATATATTTTACATATTTACAATTTATTAGTTTTTTGTGTTCTAAAGTTGTATTCCAATAAATATTTTATGTTCTATCCAAATATCTTGATTATTGTATCATAAAAACAATTAAATGTCTGATGTTCACATTGTACTACAATAAATTTTTCACTTAAATATAAGCATTATACTAAATGTTATTATTTAGTAAAATATTCAGCACATTCTGCATTGCACTCCTGTCCCCAATTTATTATATATTTTAGGAGTCGGAGTCGGTGCATTTTATACCGACTCCGACTCCGACTCCACCAAAATGAGCTCCGACTCCGACTCCGACTCCACGACTCCGACTCCGACTCCACAGCCCTGGTATTGTGCCCAGTAATATTGTTCCAATCCTTGTAGTATTGTGCTCATCCTTGTAGTATTGTGCTCTGTAGTATTCTGCCAATTCCTGTAGTATTGTGGCCATCCCTGTAGTATTCTGCCCATCCCTGTAGTATTCAGCCCACCCTGTAGTATTTTGCCCATCCCTGTAGTATTCAGCCCATCCCTGTAGTATTGTGGCCATCCCTGTAGTATTCAGCCCATCCCTGTAGTATTGTGGCCATCCCTGTAGTATTCAGCCCATCCCTGTAGTATTCAGCCCATCCCTGTAGTATTCAGCCCATCCCTGTAGTATTCAGCCCATCCCTGTAGTATTCAGCCCATCCCTGTAGTATTCAGCCCATCCCTGTAGTATTCAGCCCATCCCTGTAGTATTCAGCCCATCCCTGTAGTATTGTGGCCATCCCTGTAGTATTCAGCCCATCCCTGTAGTATTCAGCCCATCCCTGTAGTATTCAGCCCATCCCTGTAGTATTCAGCCCATCCCTGTAGTATTCAGCCCATCCCTGTAGTATTCAGCCCATCCCTGTAGTATTCAGCCCATCCCTGTAGTATTCAGCCCATCCCTGTAGTATTCAGCCCATCCCTGTAGTATTCAGCCCATCCCTGTAGTATTCAGCCCATCCCTGTAGTATTCAGCCCATCCCTGTAGTATTGTGGCCATCCCTGTAGTATTCAGCCCATCCCTGTAGTATTGTGGCCATCCCTGTAGTATTGTGGCCATCCCTGTAGTATTCTGCCCATCCTTTAGTAATACGCAAACAAAAAAAAAAAATCTCCTCACCTTTCCTCCGTTCCCTGTGTGCCCACGATCAGTACTTGCAGAGTTTTGGATGCAGCATGCTTCAGCTGCGTCCAAAACCCTGCTATGTATGGTAAAAGCACAGTGGGCATGGGATTTCTAAAAATCCCATGCCCACTGTGCGTGTACGGCCCGCAGTGAAAACGGAACTGCGGTGTGGCTTCCAGAGGCCGCAGCATGTGAATTTATGCTGCGGCTTCTGAAGCGTCCTCCCTAGGCAGAGCACAGCGAGGAGACCGCAGCGGCCCGAACCCCTGATCGCAGGCACGGGCAGCTGCGGTCTCCTAAGGAGCAGACTTGCGGCCCCGCCGATCAGGACGCGCTGTGTCCAGCACGCAGCGGGTCCTGATCTTCAGCTTGTACCTTACCTGCTTATCGCGGCTCTGTGCTGAGGGTCGGAAACTTCACTGCATTTGAATCCATTTGCGGTGCAGCGCAGAGGAGCTGTGTCTGGACCAATGGCTGCTGCCTGCCAATCAGATGCAAGGAAGTGACGTCCTGTATGACGTCACCTCCTTGCATCTGATTGGCAGACAGCGGCAGCAACTGGGATAGAACTGACAGCTCCTTGCGCGGCACCGCAGATGGATTCAAATGCAAGTTCCTGCCGGCGCCAACCCTCAGCATAGAGCCGCGATTGTCACGGGGTCTGCGGGCCGCAACAAACAGCCTCAGGGGCCGCATGCGGGCCGCGTGTTTGAGACCCCTGCCCTATGGGGTCCCCGGCATGCTCCCTTCTCACCCCACTATGTCGGCGGTGTTGTTAAGGTTGAGGTACCCATTGCGGGTACAAAGGCTGGAGCCACATGCCGTCTCCTTCACCATCCCTTATGCGGCTCTGGGAGAAGTGGGAGCCTCACCGGTCATTCACCTGCTGAGACCGTGCTCCATCCGCAGCCCCTGGTGGAACCTGCTGGACCGGAGCGTTTTCATCCCCAGGGACCGGGCCCTGCACCTTCAAGTTACTCTGCGTCCCCATGGGGGGACGGTACGGGGAGAGAGGTCGCCTTTCTCCCCAGTAGCGCCGTCCGTTGTTTTTTCATCGGACTTTTGCGCCGGCCGTGCCTGCTTGTCGGGCACGACCTTAAATTTAGTCCCTGGCTTCATCGCGGCCTAGTCGCGAAAAATCCCGGGCCTGCTTGTCAGGGGTAAGGGCGGGATTACCGACAGAGGGCTGGAGCATCTTTGCATGTCTCCCCTCCCCTCTCATTGACCACTATGGGGCCTCCAGATTCCCGCCTTTTGCCGGCGCCGCCCATGGCTCCACTCCCCCCTTGAGAGCTCCGGCGGCCATGTTTGGCATTCTGCCGGTGCATGCTGCAGCTGCACAGCTCTACAGCTCCGGGGAACCCACGACAGGGAATCTGGAGGACACCAGCGGTTGGTAAGCCACACCGGTCACCCGGTGCTGGTTCCCCTAGGGTGCCGTGGTTATATATATATATATATATATATATATATATATATATATATATATATATATATATATATATATATATATATATATATATATATATATATAATATATATATATAATATATATATATATATATATATATATATATATATATATATATATATATATATATATATAAAATTTATTTTCGGAACGGCTGTATAACCCTTTCCCATATACCCTCAGTGGTCGCTCTCCTAAGGGACACTTATTGCTTACAGCATGTCGTCCACAAGGAGCAAAACCCCTAAGGCACAGTTTTTTTTCGCAGCCTGTACCTCTTGTGGGGCTATGTTGCCTGCGGGATCCACCTACCCTCACTGTGATCAATGCACGACTCCTGCCACGCTTGCTCAGCCGGAGCCTAGGGCACTTGTGGGCCCCTCGGCTCATGTAGATCCCCCTGCTCCTCCTGAGCAGGCTGCAGGGACAGAGGCACCGTCATTGGACTCTTTCGCGGAGAAACTCTCTGTCACTTTCTCAATCCATTGCACAGTCTCTATGGACAAATGGTCATCTAAGCTCCTTGAGGCATTGCAGTCCAGACCGGGCTCTTCACAGGCCCCGGCCCCTGTTAGTTTGTCTCCTCCAGGGCCTTCTCGGTCCGCGCCGCAGTGCGCTCCCAGGATAGCCCCTAGGTCCCAGGCGGAGGACTCCTGCCCGGATCGCAGTCCCAGACCGGCTAAGCGGCCTCGCTGGGACTCTTCCCCGGCCTCCTCACGCTGTTCTGGATCTCAGCTTGAGGACTCTCAGGATGATGAGGCGGACGTGAGAGCTCAGGGCTCTGACCCTGACTTCGCCCTCAACCTTGATACCCCTGAGGGGGACGCCTTAGTAAATGATCTTATTTCGTCCATCAACCAGGTGTTGGATCTCTCTCCCCCGCCTCCACCTGTAGAGGAGTCTGCTTCTCAGCAGGAGAAACACCAATTTCGATTCCCCAAACGTACGAGCAATACGTTCTTTGATCACTCTAATTTCAGGGACGCTGTCCAGAAGCCCAGAGTGGTCCCGGACAAGTGTTTTGCTAAAAGGCACTCTGACACGCGTTATCCCTTTCCATCTGAAGTCGTTAAGGGCTGGGCACACTCACCCAAGGTGGATCCGCCAGTCTCTAGATTGGCTGCTAGGTCCGTTGTGTCTGTTGCCGATGGCTCATCCCTGAAGGATGCCACTGACAGACAGATAGAGCTCTTGGTGAAGTCTATTTATGAGGCCACGGGCGCGTCTTTTGCCCCGGCCTTTGCGGCTGTGTGGGCTCTCCAAGCAATCTCGGCATGTCTGACTGAGATTAATGCTGTCACGCGGAATTCTGCTCCGCATGTGTCTTCCTTGACCTCTCGGGCATCAGCATTTTCGTCCTACGCCATGAACGCCGTCCTGGACTCTGCTAGCCGTATGGGTGTGGCATCCGCTAACTCCGTGGCAGTCCGCAGGGCCATGTGGCTGCGCGAATGGAAAGCAGACTCTGCTTCCAAAAGGTTCTTAACTGGTTTGCCTTTTTAAGGCGAACGTTTGTTTGGCGAACGGTTGGATGAGATTATTAAGGAATCCTCGGGAAAGGACTCCTCCTTACCCCAGTCCAAACCTAAGAGACCTCAGCAGAGAAAAATCCAATCGAGGTTTCGGTCCTTTCGTCCCTTCGCCAAGCCCCAGTCCTCTTCGTCCAACCGGCCGGAGAAAGGCCAGAGGAACTCCTATGCGTGGCGGTCCAAGTCACGCCCCCAAAAGGCCGCAGGAGGCACTGCCTCCAAGACGGCCTCCTCATGACTCTCGGCCTCGTCTAGCCACATCCTCGGTCGGTGGCAGGCTCTCCCGCTTTGGCGACGCCTGGTGGCCACACGTTCAAGACCGATGGGTGAGAGACATTCTGTCTCATGGTTACAGGATAGAGTTCAGCTCTCGACCTACGGCTCGTTTTTTCAGAACCTCCCCACCCCCCGCACAGGCCGACGCACTTTTTCATGCGGTGGACGCTCTAAAGATGGAAGGAGTTGTGATTCCCGTTCCCCTTCAGGAACGTGGTCGCGGATTTTACTCCAACTTGTTCGTGGTGCCAAAAAAGGACGGGTCATTCCGTCCCGTTCTGGACCTCAAGCTACTCAACAGACATGTGAGAACCAGACGGTTTCGGATGGAATCTCTCCGCTCGCTCATCGCCTCGATGTCACAAGGAGACTTCCTAGCATCGATCGACATCAAGGATGCTTATCTCCATGTGCCGATCGCACCCGAACATCAACGTTTCCTGCGTTTCGCCATCGGGGACGAACACCTCCAGTTCGTCGCATTGCCCTTCGGCCTGGCGACAGCCCCACGGGTCTTCACCAAAGTCATGGCATCCGTCGTGGCGGTCCTGCACTCTCAGGGCCACTCGGTGATCCCATACTTGGACGATCTCACAGTCACTTCTTCGGAGTCAGTCACACCCCTTAAGGCGCCTCATGCACTTCCTGGGGAAGATGGTTGCAGCTATGGAGGCAGTGCCGTTCGCGCAATTCCATCTACGGCCACTCCAATGGGACATTCTTCGCAAATGGGACGAGTTCGGCTTCCCTCGACAAGAACATCTCTCTTTCACTTGTAACCAAAACATCACTTCAGTGGTGGCTCCTACCCACATCTCTGTCTCAGGGAAAATCCTTCCTCCCCCCAACCTGGGCCGTGGTCACCACGGACGCGAGCCTATCAGGTTGGGGAGCGGTTTTTCTACACCATAGGGCTCAAGGAACCTGGACTCCAATAGAATCGTCCATTCAGATCAATATTCTGGAGATAAGGGCAGTATATCTAGCCCTATTGGCTTTCCATCGGTGGCTGGAGGGCAGGCAGATCCGAATCCAGTCGGACAACGCCACTGCCGTCGCCTACATCAACCACCGAGGCGGCACTCGCAGTCGTCAAGCCTTCCAGGAAGTCGGGCGGATTCTGCAGTGGGTGGAAGTCACAGGCTCCACCATCTCCGCAGTTCACATCCCGGGCGTGGAAAACTGGGAAGCAGATTTTCTCAGTCGTCAGGGCATGGACGCGGGGGAATGGTCTCTTCACCCAGACGTGTTTCGAGAGATCTGTCGCCGCTGGGGAACGCCGGACGTCGATCTCATGGCGTCACGACACAACAACAAGGTCCCGGCCTTCATGGCACGGTCTCAGGATCACAGAGCTCTGGCAGCGGACGCTCTAGTCGAGGATTGGTCGCAGTTTCGACTGCCATATGTGTTTCCCCCTCTGGCGATGCTGCCCAGAGTAATACGCAAGATCCGGTCCGACTGCCGTCGCGCCATTCTCGTCGCTCCAGACTGGCCGAGGCGGTCGTGGTATCCGGATCTGTGGCATCTCACGGTGGGTCAACCGTGGGCGCTTCCAGACCGCCCAGACTTGCTGTCACAAGAGCCGTTTTTCCATCTGAATTCTGTGGCCCTCAACCTGACTGTGTGGCCATTGAGTCCTGGCTCCTAGCGTCTTCAGGGTTATCTCAGGATGTCATTGCCACCATGAGACAAGCCAGGAAGCCAACGTCCGCCAAGATCTATTACAGGTCATGGCAAATCTTCCTATCCTGGTGCACTGATAACGGTTTTCCTCCATGGCCGTTTGCCTTACCCACTTTTCTTTCATTCCTTCAATCTGGAATGGACAAGGGTTTGTCCCTCGGCTCTCTCAAGGGCCAAGTGTCGGCGCTCTCCGTGTTTTTTCAAAAGCGTCTAGCCAGGCATCCGCAGGTCCGCACGTTCCTGCAGGGGGTTTGCCACATGGTCCCACTTTACAAACGTCCGTTGGAACCTTGGGATCTTAACAGGGTTCTGACGGCTCTTCAAAAGCCGCCTTTTGAGCCGCTGCGGGATGTCTCTCTCTCCCGTCTTTCTCAGAAGGTGGCCTTCCTGGTGGCGGTCACATCACTTCGGAGAGTATCTGAGCTTGCAGCGCTGTCATCCAAAGCCCCCTTCCTGGTTTTTCACCAGGATAAGGTGGTTCTGCGTCCTGTCCCGGAATTTCTCCCTAAGGTGGTATCCCCTTTTCATCTAAATCAGGATATCTCCTTGCCTTCCTTTTGCCCTAATCCAATTCACCAGTGTGAAAAGGATTTGCACTCTTTGGATCTAGTGAGAGCACTCCGGTTCTACGTGTCTCGCACGGCGCCCCTGCGCCGTTCAGACGCGCTCTTTGTCCTTGTCGCTGGCCAGCGTAAGGGCTCTCAGGCCTCCAAGTCAACCTTGGCTCGGTGGATCAAGGAACCGATTCTCGAGGCCTACCGTTCTTCTGGGCTTCCACTTCCTTCAGGGTTGAAAGCCCATTCTACCAGAGTCGTAGGTGCGTCCTGGGCTTTGCGGCACCGGGCGACTGCTCAGCAGGTGTGTCAGGCAGCTACGTGGTCTAGTCTGCACACTTTCACGAAGCACTATCAAGTGCATGCCTATGCTTCGGCAGACGCCAGTCTAGGTAGGCGAGTCCTCCAGGCGGCAGTTGCCCACCTGTAAGAGGGGGCCGTTCTCGGCTCCTTTTATTGAGGTATTCTTTTACCCACCCAGGGACTGCTCTTGGACGTCCCAATTGTCTGGGTCTCCCAATGGAGCGACAAAGAAAAAGGGAATTTTGTTTACTTACCGTAAATTCCTTTTCTTCTAGCTCCTATTGGGAGACCCAGCACCCACCCCTGTGCCCTTCGGGCTGGTTGTTCTTTTGTGTACACATGTTGTTGATGTTGATTTGTTCTTATGGTTCATGGTCTTCAGTTCTCCGAACATCCTTCGGATTGAATTCACCCTAGACCAATTTATAAGTTTTCTCCTTCCTGCTTTTTCACCAAAACTGAGGAGCCCGTGATCCACGGGAGGGTGTATAGGCAGAGGGGAGGGGTTACACTTTTTTAAAAGTGTAATACTTTGTGTGGCCTCCGGAGGCAGAAGCTATACACCCAATTGTCTGGGTCTCCCAATAGGAGCTAGAAGAAAAGGAATTTACGGTAAGTAAACAAAATTCCCTTTTTTATGGGGAAGAATGAACAACAAGTAGGACACAATCGTGAAGTTGAACAAAAGTTATTGCTTATTTTAAACTTTTATAGAGAATAATAAACTGAAAAGTGGCGCGTACAATATTATTCGTCTCCTTTACTTTCAGTGCAGCAAACTCACTCCAGAAGTTCATTGAGGATCTCTGAATGATCCAATGTTGTCCTAAATGACTGATGATGCTAAATATAATCCACCTGTGTGTAATCAAGTCTCCGTATAAATGCACCTGCTCTGTGATAGCCTCAGTGTTCTGTTTAAAGCACAGATGGTATCATGAAGACCAAGGAACACAACAGGCAGGTCCGTGATACTGTTGTGGAGAAGTTTAAAGCCGGATTTGGTTACAAAAAGATTTCCACAACTTTGAACATCTCAAGAATCACTGTGCAAGCGATCATATTGAAATGGAAGGAGTATCATACCACTGCAAATCTACCAAGACCTGGCTGTCCCTCAAAAATGTAATCTCAAACAAGGAGAAGACTGATCAGATATACAGCCAAGAGGCCTATGATCACTCTGCTAGATGAACTGCAGAGATCTACTGCTGAGGTGGGAAAGGTGCTTTACACGTTGCGATATCGCTCTAGCTCTCAGTCCAGGTTTTGTAGCAATCCTCATGTCCATGATTTTAGTTTAAATGTTGCAGAGCACATCAGGGTGTGTCTCCAGTTGAGAGCCAGAATTGATGAAGCTAACACATGCTGTGTGAGCTGAGCTGGTTCTGTGTGGAGTGAACACAGGCCAAGAGTGTGAGCCTAGGAGAACCTTAACAAGACCCCTGCGGTTAACGAGGTCCTAAGCTAACAAGACTTTTTATACCAAGGATTTGTCTATATGCACCGGCTGTGATCCGGAAGAGACTTTGATTGTGGGAAATTTGATCTATTTATGCTGCAACAATAAATAGACTGTTGGTGTGAACACGCTGCTGCCTCACGTTTTTGCCCAAGCAACGCCGCTACCTCACATTATGGTGGAGAATGCGGGCATGGCAGCCTGGTTGCTAAGGGCAATGGCCTAAGATGTACTTCCCTGGAAAAGAAAAAAAAAAAGAATTTTTTTTTTTTACTGACTGTTTGCGGTGGATCGGTGAGTCCACGAGGCTTGCAGGCATTGCAGCCTGGTTGCTAGGGGCAACAACCCAGTTTCCACATGTTTATGATCAAGCCTGCAAAGTTACAGTTTAACTGAGCAGTCACCATGGAGGATCTTATAAAGCAGCTGGCCCAGTCTAGTGCTCAGCTACAGCAGGCTTTTGCACAAACCAGTGCACAACAGCAACAGGCTAATGCTCAGCAGCAACAAACCAATGTCCAGCTCCAGCGGGCGTTAGTTCAGCAACAGGAAACAAACAGACGTTCTCCCAGTGGTAACTCCAGGTCATTCAGTCCTTCCTGTGGCCCAGGACAGAGTAAGGGCGGTACTTACGAAGATGAGTGCAGAGGATAACCCAGAAGCCTATCTCTCCGTGTTTGAGAGGACCGCTGAGCAAGAGAAGTTTTGTCTATCGACCGTTGGACTGATGTCGTGGCCCCGTTCTTGGTAGGTGAACCCCAAAAAGCCTACGTGGATCTCAGCAAGGAGGATGCCAAGGACTATGGCACACTGAAAGGTGAGATCCTTGCACAAATGGGGGTTAACACTTATCTCCGGGCCCAGCGAGTGAATCAGTGGTCCTTTGAGGAGGGAAAACCTGCACGTTCACAGGCCCATGTTTTTCTGGACCTTGTGAAAAAATGGCTCCAGCCGGTGACTTTGAACCCCGGACAGATGATCGAGCGGGTGGTGATTGAACGGTTTGTGCGGACTTTGCCAGCCCCCATTCAACGGGACATGGGTGGGACAGGGGGATCCCGGTACCCTAGACCAACTAGTGAATTTGGTGGAACGCTACACAGCTACCCAGGAGTTGGTCCGGGACTCTGCTTCACGGCGGGCACTCCGTAGGGATACGCCCCCTTCACAGTTGGTGAAAGACTCCCATCCCTCCTCGGGTGCTGCCCCGTCTTTAGCCCTAGCAGAGAGTAAACCCCAGACTAAGGTCAGCCGGAGACCCGGTTCCCCAAAGTCGGACACCCGAAACAGGGACACCTCTGCTGTTATGTGCTGGCGGTGCCATCAGCTCGGACATGTGATGGCACAGTGCCCACTCACATCAGTTCTGATGTGATTGGGCACTGTGCCATCACATGTCCGAGCTGATGGCACCGCCAGCACATAACAGCAGAGGTGTCCCTGTTTCGGGTGTCCGACTTTGGGGAACCGGGACTCCGGCTGACCTTAGTCTGGACTGGCTGCCCTCCAGCGTACTGCCATGGACTGCCGGTACGCTCGCCGGGAATCAATGTATGACCGTACTGATGGTGCCGTAAGCACTGTTACTATGGGGGAGGAGCCCCATCTCTGCAAAGTACATGTTAATGGCTATACAGCTGAGGCTTTGTTGGACTCAGGAAGTGTAGTGACTCTTGTACATGCCTCCTTGGTCTCTGGGGAAAAACCCCACGGGACATAAAGTAGGGGTACTTTGTATTCATGGAGACCTACGTGAAAACCCTATGGAAAGGGTCACCGTTGCTACCTCATGTGGAGAGGTTCAACATGACGTGGGGGTGATGAAAAGACTTCCATATGATGTTATTTTGGGAAGAGACTTGCCCCTGTTCTGGACATTATGTGGGAGGCAACCTAGCCCTCCGAGGTGTATGATTGAACCAGGCCCTGAGCCGGACGATCCCGACTCAGGGATACTGCCATAGGGGTCACCAGTATAGGGACAGAGTGTAACCCTGCCAGGTTCCCCCTAGAGGTAATAGCAGGAGAACTTGAGCCACCCGAGGCAATCCCGGAGTTGAACGTGTCTCCAGATAATTTTGGAACAGCTCAGCTCCGGGACCCCACATTGGCTCCTGGACGTGGAAATGTACAGGTAATTGATGTGGTACCCCAGCGGCCTGGGGCCAAGCTGGACACTCCCTACATGGCTCTAAAGCGAGAGTTGCTCTATCGGGTTGATAAAATCCGGGGGGAAATAGTGAAACAGTTGGTGGTCCCTCAGCCGTACCGCCGTCAGGCCTTAGAATTAGCTCATAATCATCTAATGAGTGGGCACCTAGGTGAAGAGAAAACGCGGGAACGCATGTTTCAGCGGTTTTACTGGGCAGGAGTCGGTGCAGAAATTAAGAGGTTCTGTGAGTCCTGCCCCGTTTGTCAGTTGACCGCACCCCCGCACCGTCCTCTGATACCTTTACCCATTATAGAGGTGCCTTTTGAGCGGATTGCTATGGATCTGATCGGACCCATTGTAAAATCAGCCCGTGGTCACCAGCACATCCTGGTAGTGATGGATTACGCGACGCGTTATCCGGAGGCTGTTCCACTGCGTCACACCTAGGCGAAGCTTATTGCTCGGGAGTTGTTTGCTATGTTCTGTCGTGTGGGGTTACCCAAAGAAATCCTGACCGATCAGGGCACTCCCTTTATGTCTAAAATTACGAAGGAACTGTGCAAACTCCTCCAGATCAAGCAGCTGCGCACGTCAGTGTACCATCCCCAGACCGATGGTCTAGTGGAACGTTTTAATAAAACTCTGAAGGCTATGTTGAAAAAAGTGGTCTCCAAAGAGGGGAAAGATTGGGACATGTTATTGCCCGTGTGAGGTAGCGACCACCAATGTGGTAAATGGTCGCTATATGTCACAGTGGAAAAGGTACCTGCGATATCTAAACGGAAGAGGTTGCTATGGGACTTGTAGTCCACAAAGGCTTCTTGCTACATATAAGGGTCAGGATCCCTTTAATAATCCCAGGGTGCTGTGCAGGGCTGAGAATCACAGACCTCCACCTGTGGGTGTGGCCAGCTTGATTTAGGAGACTGGCAGTGTGTGTTCTAGAGAGTGAGAGCAGAGCCGAGAGCTCTGGATGGAGCAACCTGTGTGGAGGCTGAGCACAGGACTCCGATATTTAGTCTGAGTCGAGACTGAGGTGAGTGCAGCCAGACCAGGGCTGTAGGGCCGAACCTCTCCTGGAGGAGACACAGACCCAGTGGCCTGAAGAGGGCCCTGGGGCCGAGAAGGAACCTCAGCTAGAGGTGTCTGCTAGCAGGTGCCAGAGAGTGGGGAAAGTGGTTAAACTTCCACTATGAGCTTGTAATAGAGTCTGCTCTGTAAGCTGCAGAGCAGGAAGCCTGGAAAAGCTCCAGGCCTGCGTGGAGCGATTATAAGTCTGCGGACCCTCCTGGAACAGCCGAACGGGACATCGTAAGACCGTCTCCTACGGCAAAGGGTGCCTGTGTGACGGGGACCCGTTCGGACGGTGCATAACCCGGCTGTGTTTCGGGTGACTTTACCTGTACAGCGAGGACAATAAAGCTGATTGGATCGGACTATTTGGGTCACTGCCTCTTTGTCGTCCTGGGGGACCCCCACCCCGCTACACCCTATTTAATGTTCGCTATCCGCGAGGTCCCACAATCTTCCACCGGGTTCTCGCCATTTGAGTTACTGTATGGCAGACATCCGCGGGGACTGATGGATATTAAGGAAACTTGGGAACAGGAGCCCACTCCTCACAAAAGCACGGTGGAATACGTTATGGGTATGCAGGATCATATCACGGCAGTAATGCCCATTGTTAAAGAGTATTTGCTGGATGCTCAGGCGGCCCAAAGTACTCAGTATAATAGAAAGGCCTCCGTCAGGTCTTTTAAACCGGGGGATCGTGTTTTAGTCCTAATACCTACCGCAGAAAGTAAGTTCTTAGCCAAATGGCAAGGTCCCTATGAGATCCGGGAGAAAGTAGGGGAAGTAAACTATAAGGTGTATCAGCCAGGTAGAAGAAAACCAGAGCAAATATACCATGTAAACCTGCTGAAGGCGTGGAAAGACAGAGAATGTATGGTGGCTGACGTAACGTTGGACCTAACCTTTTCAGGTGACTTGACAACAACAAAGGAGGAGTCCCCTGATGATGAATTGGGAGTAAAGATAGGGGATTCTCTCTCAAAACAGCAGAGACGGGAGTCTCGGAGTTTAGTACAGCGGAATACGGATGTGTTCTCAAGCCTACCTGGCCGAACAACCGTAATCCACCATGATATTGTCACCGAGCCTCAAGTAAGGGTGCGCCTGAGGCCATACCGGGTACCAGAGGCTCGTAGGCAAGCCATTGCGGAGGAGGTAAAAAAGATGCTCCAACTAGGGATTATTGAAAAATCCACGAGCGAATGGGCCAGTCCCATTGTGCTGATCCTGAAACCAGACGGTTCTTTAAGATTCTGTAATGACTTCCAAAAGTTAAATGAGGTTTCGAAATTTGATATGTATCCCATGCCCAGGGTCGACGAGCTGATAGAGAGACTGGGACGGGCCCAGTACTTCACGACTCTCGATCTCACTAATGGTTACTGGCAGGTGCCGCTGACAGAGGCGGCAAAAGAAAAGACCGCTTTTGTCACGCCAGGGGGGCTCTATCACGGTCGTCTTGCCATTTGGTTTACATGGGGCTCCGGCCACGTTTCAGAGATTAATGGACATAGTGTAAGAACCCCATCAACCGTATGCCTCCGCATATTTGGATGACATCATCATCTATAGCAGTGACTGGAGCACCCTCCTATCTCAGGTACAAGCGGTAGTGGATTCGCTCAGAGCTGCTGGTCTGACGGCGAATCCACACAAATGTGCTATGGGTCTCAAAGAAGCCCGTTACTTGGGGTATGTGATAGGCCAAGGGTTTATCAAGCCACAAGTAAACAAAATCGAAGCCATTCAAAACTGGCCTCGTCCCCTTACCACAAAACAGGTAAGAGCCTTTCTGGGTATAATGGGGTATTACCGACGATTCATACCCAATTTTGCTGGAAGGTCTGCGCCTTTTGACCGATCTCTTAAAAGGGAAGAAGTCGGTCATGGTCCACTGGAATACACAAGCAGAGGAGGCCCTTGAGGCGCTAAAGGTAGTCCTATGTGGTCAGCCTGTCCTTGCCAACCCTGACTTTTTCAAAAGAAGTTTATAGTACAGGCAGATGCCTCTGAGGTGGGTCTGGGAGCAGTTCTGTCCCAGGAGGTAGATGGAGAAGAGCACCCGATCACCTATTTGAGTAGAAAACTCACCCCGGCAGAGAAGAACTATAGCATAGTGGAGAAGGAGTGCCTGGCCATAAAATGGGCTCTGGAATCCCTACGCTACTACCTGCTGGGGCGACACTTTCGCCTGGTGACAGACCACACCCCTTTGGTCTGGATGAGGAATGCCAAGGAGAGAAATGCTAGAGTCACCAGGTAGTTTCTCTCCTTGCAGAACTTTCACTTTTCTGTGGAACATCGGGCTGGTAGGTTGCAGGGCAATGCGGATGCCCTCTCCAGGGCCCCCTGTATGTTGGCGTATGTTCAACCCCGCCCGTTTGAACTGAGGGGGGGATATGTGAGGCAGTGACAGGGGTAATATTTGAAGACCGCTATGTGTCCCCCAGAATGTGTCTGGAAACCCTCTGAGTTTGCTATAGCTATTACGAGGAGTATAGCACAAAGGGTAACAGGGAGACAGATCCTTCCTCTCAGTCGAGGTTTTGTAGCAATCCTCATGTCCATGATTTTAGTTTAAATGTTGCAGAGCACATCAGGGTGTGTCTCAGTTGAGAGCCAGGCTTGATGAAGCTAACACATGCTGTGTGAGCTGAGCTGGCTCTGTGTGGAGTGAACACAGGCCAAGAGTGTGAGCCTAGGAGAACCTTAACAAGACCCCTGCGGTTAACAGGGTCCTAAGGTAACAAGACCTTTTTATACCAAGGATTTCTTTATATGCACCGGCTGTGATCCGGAAGAGACTTTGTTTGTGGGAAATTTGATCTATTTATGCTGCAACAATAAATAGACTGTTGGTGTGAACACGCTGCTGCCTCACGTTTTTGCCCAAGCAACGCCGCTACCTCACATTACGTACGTACGTTCATGCATGCATGCATGCATGCATACGTACGTACATACATACATACATACAGTGCCTTGCAAAAGTATTCGGCCCCCTTGAATTTTTCAACATTTTCCCACATTTCAGGCTTCAAACATAAAGATAAAAGATTTTAATTTTATGCTGAAGAATGAACAATAAGTAGGACACAATCGAAGTTGAACAAAATGTATTGCTTATTTTAAACTTTTATAGAGAACTAGAAGGTGACCCGATTCTAACGCATCGGGTATTCTAGAATTTATTGTGTAGTTACTGTATGATTTTTGTTATATATTAGATGTTGTCTGTAGTTGCCAAGTATTTGTGTAGTGCGCTGTAAATGTTCTGGGTGTTGTCTGGGTGGGGGTGTGTGAGAGTGGTGTTGTTTGTGTGTTGCGTTGTTTGTAGAGCGCTGTGTGTCTGCAGCGTTTGTGTGTGTGTGTGTGTGTGTGTGTGGTGCTGTATGTGTTGCACGGTTTGTGTGGGTGTGTGTGTGTTTTGGGGGGCAGTATGTTTTGTGCAGTGTGTGTGTGTGTGTTGGAGGAGTAGTCCTAGAGGGAGAGGAGTATAATAGTAGGAATAGTCCTGGGGGGAGAGGAGGATAATAGGAGGAATAGTCCTGGGGGGAGAGGAGAATAATAGGGGGAGTAGTCCTGGGGGAGAGGAGGATAATATGAGGAGTAGTCCTGGGGGAGAGGAGTATAACAGGAGGAGTAGTCCTGGGGGAGAGGAGTATAATAGGAGGAGTAGTCCTGGGGGAGAGCAGGATAATAGGAGGAGGAGTCCTGGGTGAGAGGAGTAAAATAGTGGGAGTAGTCCTGGAGGTGAGGAGGATAATAGGTGGAGTAGTCCTGGGGGAGAGTAGTATAATAGGAGGAGTAGTCCTGGGGGAGAGTAGTATAATAGGAGGAGTAGTCCTGGGGGAGAGGAGTATAATAGGAGGAGTAGTCCTGGGGGAGAGCAGGATAATAGGAGGAGGAGTCCTGGGGGAGAGCAGGATAATAGGAGGAGGAGTCCTGGGGGAGAGCAGGATAATAGGAGAAGTCCTGGGGGGAGAGGAGTTTAATAGGAGGAGTAGTCCTGGGGGGGGGGAAGTATAATAGGAGGAGTAGCCCTGGGGGAGTATAATAGGAGGAGTATTCCTGGGGGGGGAGAAGAATAATAGGACGAGTAGTCCTGGAAGGAGAGGAGGATAATAGGAGGAGTAGTCCTGGGGGGAGAGCAGGATAATAGGAGGAGTAGTCCTGGGGGGGAGAAGAATAATAGGAGGAGTAGTCCTGGGGGGAGAGGAGGATAATAGGAGGAGTAGTCCTGGGGGGAGAGCAGGATAATAGGAGGAGTAGTCCTGGGGGAAGAGCAGGATAATAGGAGGAGTAGTAGTCCTGGGGGGAGAGGAGGCTAATAGGAGGAGGAGTCCTGGGGGTGAGGAGTCTAATAGGAGGAGTAGTCCTGCAAGGAGAGGAGGATAATAGGAGGAGTAGTCCTGGGGGGAGAGCAGGATAATAGGAGGAGTAGTCCTGGGTGGAGAGGAGGATAATAGGAGGAGTAGTCCTGGAGGGAGAGGAGGATAATAGGAGGAGTAGTCCTGGGGGGAGAGCAGGATAATAGGAGGAGTAGTCCTGGGTGGAGAGGAGGATAATAGGAGGAGTAGTCCTGGGGGGGGGAAAGTATAATAGGAGGAGTAGCCCTGGGGGAGTATAATAGGAGGAGTATTCCTGGGGGGGGAGAAGAATAATAGGACGAGTAGTCCTGGAAGGAGAGGAGGATAATAGGAGGAGTAGTCTTGGGGGGAGAGCAGGATAATAGGAGGAGTAGTCCTGGGGGTGAGGAGTCTAATAGGAGGAGTAGTCCTGGAGGGAGAGGAGGATAATAGGAGGAGGAGTCCTGGGGGTGAGGAGTCTAATAGGAGGAGTAGTCCTGGAGGGAGAGGAGGATAATAGGAGGAGTAGTCCTGGGGGGGAGAAGTATAATAGGAGGAGTAGCCCTGGGGGAGTATAATAGGAGGAGTATTCCTGGGGGGGGAAGAATAATAGGACGAGTAGTCCTGGAAGGAGAGGAGGATAATAGGAGGAGTAGTCTTGGGGGGAGAGCAGGATAATAGGAGGAGTAGTCATGGGGGGGAGAAGAATAATAGGAGGAGTAGTCCTGGGGGGGAGAGGAGGATAATAGGAAGAGTAGTCCTGGGGGGAGAGCAGGATAATAGGAGGAATAGTCCTGGGGGGGGAGGAGGATAATAGGAGGAGTAGTCCTGGAGGTGAGGAGTCTAATTGGAGGAGTAGTCCTGGGGGGGAGAAGTATAATAGGAGGAGTAGTCCTGCGGGGAGAGGAGGATAATAGGAGGAGTAGTCCTGGAAGGAGAGGAGGATAATAGGGGGAGTAGTCCTGGGGGGAGAGCAGGATAATAGGAGGAGTAGTCCTGGGGGTGAGGAGTCTAATAGGAGGAGTATTCCTGGGGGGAGAGGAGGATAATAGGAGGAGTATTCCTGGGGGGGGGGGAATAATAATAGGAGGAGTAGTCCTGGGGGAGAGGAGGATAATAGGAGGAGTATTCCTGGGGGGGGAGAATAATAATAGGAGTAGTAGTCCTGGAAGGAGAGGAGGATAATAGGAGGAGTATTCCTGGGGGGGGGAGAAGAATAATAGGAGTAGTAGTCCTGTGGGGAGAGCAGGATAATAGGAGGAGTAGTCCTGGGGAGAAAGGAGGATAATAGGAGGAGTAGTCCTGGGGTGTGAGGAGAGGGGGCAACTATGCAAAGCGGTTTCCATAGTTGCCTGATGTGTATCATTGTTATCAGTGTACGTGTGCCGGGAGTCTGGGTATGCTAGTAAGCATGGTACACATCAGGTAAGTATTCAAAGAGACAGTGCTGGGTCACTTGTTGGTATCCTGCTGTGCAGCACGCATCAGCGTGTGACAGCGGGAGACCAACGATGTGAATGGGCAGGGAGCCGGCATACGCTGGTAACCATGCTACACAATATTACCCAATGTGTACCATGGTTACCAGCGTACCCCGCTCCCCGCACGCACGGGAGCCCACACCAGTGTATGCCGGCAACCCCAGCAATGCGAGGGTATGTGTCGGCTGGGTTGCCGGCGTACGCTGGTGTGGGCTCCCGGGGGGGGGTACAGCACTCACCTAGGAGTCGGGGCTCCGTGTCGGTTCGGGGAATGCGTGCGGGGGGCGAGGCCAGAGCGAGCGTGCAATGCGTGAGGGGGGCGGGGCGTGGCCGAGTTGCCAATGCGTGCAGGGGGCCGGGGCGAGAGGCCAATCCGTGTGGGGGGCGAAGCCTGGGCGAGCGGCCAATCCGTGCGGGGGGGCGGAGCGGCCAGTGAGACGCTTGTCATGGTAACGACAGAATTTTGGAGCAAGACAGACCGACAGAATAAGGCAATTATATATATAGATAATAAACTGAAAAGTGGCGCGTACAATATTATTCGTCTCCTTTACTTTCAGTGCAGCAAACTCACTCCAGAAATTCATTGAGGATCTCTGAATGATCCAATGTTGTCCTAAATGACTGATGATGCTAAATATAATCCACCTGTGTGTAATCAAGTCTCCGTATAAATGTACCTGCTCTGTGATAGCCTCAGTGTTCTGTTTAAAGCACAGATGGTATCATGAAGACCAAGGAACACAACAGGCAGGTCCGTGATACTGTTGTGGAGAAGTTTAAAGCCGGATTTGGATACAAAAAGATTTCCACAACTTTGAACATCTCAAGAATCACTGTGCAAGCGATCATATTGAAATGGAAGGAGTATCATACCACTGCAAATCTACCAAGACCTGGCTGTCCCTCAAAAATTTAATCTCAAACAAGGAGAAGACTGATCAGATATACAGCCAAGAGGCCTATGATCACTCTGCTAGATGAACTGCAGAGATCTTCTGCTGAGGTGGGAAGGGTGCTTTACACGTTGCGATATCGCTCTAGCGATTGCTAGTGATGTCGAGCGCGATAGCACCCGCCGCCGTCCGTGCGACAATTGGTGCTCGCTTCCGTAGCAACATTATCGCTACGGCAGCGTCACGCGCACATACCTTGTCAGAGACGTCGCTGTGACCGCCGAACAATCCCTCCTTCAAGGGGGATGTGCGTTTGGCGTCATAGCAACGTCACGCCGGCGTCACTAAGCGGCCGGCCAATAGAAGCGGAGGGGCGGAGATGAGCGGGACTTAACATCCCGCCCACCTCCTTCCTTCCTCATTGACGGTGGACGCAGGTAAGGAGATGTTCGTCGTTTCTGCGGTGTCACACATAGCGGTGTGTGATGCCACAGGAACAACGAACAACACTGTACCTGTCCCAGCAACGAAGGAAAGGAACGACGTGTCAACGATCACTGTTTTTGAACGATTTTGCGATCGTTGATTGTCGCTCCTTGGTGTCACACGCTGTGATGTCGCCACCGGCGCCGGATGTGCGTCACTAACGACGTGACCCCGACGATATATCGGTAGCGATGTTGCAGCATGTAAACTACCTTGGAGAGTCTGTCCATAGGACAACAATCAGTCGTATGCTGCACAAATCTGGCCTTTATGGAAGAGTGGCAAGAAGAAAGACATTTCTCAAAGATATCCATAAAAAGTGTCGTTTAAAGTTTGCCATTAGCCACCTGGGAGACACACCACACATGTGGAAGAAGGTGTTCTGGTCAGATGAAACTAAAATCAAACTTTTTGGGCACAATGCTAAACGATATGGTTGGCGTAAAAGCAACACAGCTCATCACCCTGAACACACCAACCCCACTGTCAAACATGGTGGTGGCAGCATCATGGTTTGGGCCTGCTTTTCTTCAGCAGGGACAGGGAAGATGGTTAAAGTTGATGGGAAGATGGATGGAGCCAAATACAGGACCATTCTTGAAGAAAACCTTTTGGAGTCTGAAAAAGACCAGAGATTTGTCTTCCAACAATACAATAATCCAAAACATAAAGCAAAATCTACAATGGAATGGTTCACAAATAAACGTATCCAGGTGTTAGAATGGCCAAGTCAAAGTCTAGACCTGAATCCAATCGAGAATCTGTGGAGAGAGCTGAAAACTGCTGTTCACAAACGCTCTCCATCCAACCTCACTCAGCTCGAGCTGTTTGCAAAGGAAGAATGGGCAAGAATTTCAGACTCTCGATGTGCAAAACTGATAAACACATACCCCAAGCGACTTGCAGCTGTAATCGCAGCAAAAGGTGGTGCTACAAAGTATTAACCTAAAGGTGACTAATAAATTGCACGCCCCAATTTTCAGTTTATTAATTATTATTAAAGTTTAAAATAAGCAATACATTTCGTTAAACTTCACAATTGTGTCCCACTTGTTGATTCTTCACCATAAAATTTTAAATCTTTATGTTTGAAACCTGAAATGGGGGGAAAAGGCTGAAAAATTCAAGAGGGTTGAATACTTTCGCAAGGCACTGTATATTCACACTGTGTTTTTCATGAAATAAGACACTGTCTTATACTTTTTTTTTTTGCTCCCCAAAAAAAGCACTATGGCTTATTTTTGGAGGTCTTATTCTTGGAGAAACACGGTTGGGGGGTAAGTTTACCCCT
Source organism: Anomaloglossus baeobatrachus (assembly GCF_048569485.1). NCBI lineage: Eukaryota > Metazoa > Chordata > Amphibia > Anura > Aromobatidae > Anomaloglossus > Anomaloglossus baeobatrachus. Next base: position 332,178,675 of record NC_134358.1, read on the forward strand.
CAAAAAAGCAGACCCCCCACTTCCCAGGAGACTCATACTTACCAGACCCGGGCGTGTGCGTGGCTCCCAGGTCCTCCCTGTAATCTCCGGTAGGTGCTGAACGCTGTCCTACCCTGCCACTGGCGGACACGCAGCAGATCGCTGACACGCAGCAGATCGCTGACACGCAGCAGATCGCTGACACGCAGTAGATCGCTGACACACAGCCACACACACACACACCTCTGCTAGAGCTTGTTTTTGGGGGAGGTCTTATTTTTGGAAAAACACAGTATATATAATGTATGTATGTATGTATGTATGTATGTATGTATATATATCTACCTATATCTCAATACCCACACAAATTTGGCTTTGTCAGACAGAAAACCTTCATTGTCTATAGTGTTTCCTTAAACAGAAATGCTTCTAATTTGCTAAAAACGTAACACTATAGAAAACAAATGATATCCTAGAGGCTACTGTATAACAGCTTTGCTTCAAATGTTTTTTTCCATGTCTCCTAACATGATTACTTTGCTTGTTCAACTTTTTTTTTTTCTTTTTTTCTAGGTCACTTTAAAATACAGACCAGTAATTGACTCAACCCTGGATGAACAAGACTGTGCTTCAGTCCCTCCTGCCATCCGATCCTACTAAATTTCACACGCTTTCCTCAGCGACAGTGAACTCTATTTTGTTGTGTATAATTGATTTCTGACAATACAGTGATTAAGCAAAATTCCCCGCCGTCTGCCATTTTCCTAATTCCTGGCTATTAAAGTTAACTTTATTTTGAAACCTGCATGTCCTGATTACTACACAATGCTTGATGGTGCTTTATATTTTAGTTTTTACTCTACCTTAACAAATTATTCAAAGTTTTCTTCTTTTTTTTTTTTTTTTGGTTTTTTATTTTGGTACACCCTCATCCTATCAATGTACGCCTTTCACATAAGCGTGTGTTTTACAGAGCCTATGTTACACTAAAGGGGTCATCACACTGCTGCTTAAAATGTGCACTTTTTTTTTCTTTTCTGCAGCATGCTCTATTCTCATTCCTTTTGTAGATGAAAAATGTGTCACACGGTCCATTTTATACATCCATGTGGCTATGTGTGTGCTGTCCATGTGTGCGTGTGTAACATCCGTGTGACCAGTAACGGGAAAAAACACATGATACTGAAATTAATGGGCTTTTTTTTATATGTAAAAGATGTGAAAATCCCAAAAAAGTATAGATAGCGAGATGGATAGATAAAATGATAGAGAAAAAGCTAGCCAGCTTGAACAGATAGAGTTAATAAATAATTTCAGGAAAAAATTGACATGTGCTTCACCTTAATTTTCATAGCCAGCACAGGTAGAATAGCAGCTGCGGTCTGCAACCCTCAGCTGTCAGCTGTACCTTGGCTGACTTTGAAAAATAGAAGGGATCCCACGCTAATTTTTTTTAATTATTATAAAATATAGTTTTAAAAAATGGCATAGGGTTCCCACTCCCATTTTTTCTAAACCAGCCAAGGGTTAGCAGACAACTGGGGGGCCGATATCAGGGTGGAAAGGGACATGGTTATTTGGCCCTTCCCAGCTTAAAAATAGTAGCCCCTGGAAGTGGCGCATCTATTAGCTGCGCCAAACCTGGTGCTGTCCTCAGCTCCTCCCGTTGCCCTGCTGTGGTGGCAAACTGGTTAATACATGGGGTTGATGTCAGATATGAATGGACATCAAGCCCTGCTATTTTTAATGGGTGGGCTTTTAGCAAACACCCCGCAACTACCTCCCTTGTTAACCAATTTATTTAAAATTGTAGCAAAAAAAAAGGTCCGCCGTTATCCATTTCAAGGTCACATGATGTTCCCCAAAATCAACCCTGAAAAACATATAAAAAAAAGAAAATTAGTAAAGCAAGAGACAAGAGACACCCTCATTCACAAATTTACTTCCCTTCAAAATCTCTAATCCAGGTCCGCCGTAATTCATAGTGAGGTCCCAAGACTTTCCAAGACTCAGTGTCCAAAGGAATGAAGAACAGAATGATCCCCATTGGCTGGGATAGCAGTTACTGCAGCCTCACTCACTGTGCTATGTGAGAATCATGGTAGTGACCTGTGGTGACTCCTTTTTTAAAAACCAGCCAAGGTACAGCCCAGCCCACAGCTGAAGGTTGCGGCCTGCAGCTGCTGCTGTACTTGTACTAGTTACGGAAAAATAGGGGAACTCCACATCATTTTTTTTTTCTTTCAATTTTGTATTAATTCTGCTAAATAGCTGTACAAGATTATCTATTTATTCTCTCTTTCTCTATCATTTATATATAAATTTGCAAGCTTTGCACATCTTTTACACCAAGAAAACCATTCATTTTAGTATCCTCCATTTTTTTTCTGGAATGTGTTGTTGGGAAAAAAACTGACATTTCTCCGTGTGGATCACATGGATGGTCCACATGAAAACACAGTGGTGTGAAGATCTCTATTGACTTTAATTAGTATGCGTGTGAATGTGTCTGGCATATGTGAAAAAAGACACCAAATGTACCTGAAACAGGGAAGCATGAAGGAGGCCTTATGTGTGTTCAGTTTTTAACAGCTTCTCCGTATTACGGATTCATTCATTTTACAGGTCCGTGTTCTACTCTTTTTAGAAAATAGGCTTGTGTGGAACAGGCATAAGGTTTTTTTCGTATTACGTTTAATAATTAAAAAGTAGTTTACAGCTTGTTGACTTCCAACCCTGTGCTGCTAAGTTCAAGGAATATTCCCAGTCTACGTAAAATATTACTGCGAATAGTGTTATATTGATTAAGAGTTTATCTAACATGTTATACAGTTGGAAATAAATGTACCTACCGCTCTGCAGCCGATGGTATGTGTTTCAATGATTACTGAATGATGACCATCCTAGACTATATTTAAAATAATTCACCGAAAAGGACATAAATTCAGAAAAAAAATAATAAAAAAAAAACTCACCAGAAAAAAAAGCCACCAGCCAACACAGGTCAAAGTGGCAAATGTACTCGCAGGATGCACCCGGCCCCCCTATGATAAAGGTTTAATACCAGCAACCACGCCCTCCGTGAGTTGGTAGGCTGTGAGTGGTTGTCTCATTGGCATTCTGTACCTGTTACCCCCACCTTTTATCATAGGGGGCCGGCTGCATCCTGCGAGTGCATTTGCTACTTGACCCTTCTTGGCTAATGACTTTTTCTGGTATAAATTTTTTTTTACGTTACTATCAGCTTTATCAGAAATTGAAAATATTGCTACCGGGTGGGATGGAGGAGGTGAATGAGTTGTTAATTTTAACCTTGTATGGACAGATAAATACTTGATCCAGTTAGCGCTATATTGATTTAGGGGATTATATTTTACCTCTATATTAGTTGTCGGTTAAACATGCCAAAAAGGTATTCCTTTGTTGCAACTACAGTTGAAACCAGAAGTTTACATGCACTATTTAAAAAGACACATATATGCATTTTTTTCTCACTATCTGACATGAAATCAGGAGAAATCTTAGGTCAATTAGGAACCAAAATTATTTATATTTGCCAAATGCCAGAATAATGAGAGAATGTATTAAGGCATTTTTATTACTTTCTGCAAAGTCAAAACTTTACATACATTTTATTAGTATTTCGTGCCATTGCCCTTAAACTGTATGACTTGGGTCAAACGTTTTGGATATCTTTCCACAAGCTTCTTACAATAGTTGGTAGGAATTTAGGCCCATTCCTCCTGACAGAACTGGTGTGACTGAGCCATGTTTGTAGGTCGCCTTGCTCGCACCTGCCTTTTCAGCTTTGCCCATACATTTTCAATAGGATTGAGATCAGGGTTTTGTGATGGTCACTCCAAAATATTATCTTTGTTATCCTTAAGCCACTTTGTAACCAGTTTGGCACTATGCTTCGGGTGATTGTTCATTTGGAAGACTATTTCTGCCTAAGCTTTAAAGGGAACTGATGTCTTGAGATTTTGCTTCAGTATTGCTACAGATTTTTCTATCCTCATGATGCCAACTATTTTGTAAAGTGCACCAGTCCCTCCTGCAGCAAAACAACCCAACAAGATGTTGCTGCCACACCCGTGTTTCACAGTTTGGATGGTGTTCTTAGTCTTCAAAACTTCTCTCTTTTTTTTCTCCAAACATAACGATGGTCATTATGGCCAAACCGTTCAGTTTTGCTTTCGTCAGACCACAGGACGTCTCCAAAAATTAAGGTATTTGTTCCTGTGTGCATTTGCAAACATTATCCAGGATTTTTCATGTTTTTATTCGACTAATGGCTTCTTCGTGGCAGAATGCCCTTTCAACCAATGTTGATCTAGTACTCGTTTCACTGTGGATAATGACAAAATCTTACTAGCTTCCACAAGCATCTTCACAAGGTCTTTTTGCTTTTGTTCTTGGATTGATATGCACATGTCTGACCAAAGCACGTTCATCTCTGGTGCACAGAACCAGTCTCCTTCCTAAGCGGTATGATGGCTGGACAGTCCCATCTTGTTTGTACTTGCATATAATTGTTTGTACAGATGAATGAGGCACCTTCAGGTATCTGGAAATTGCATGGGGAAAAAAGGCACACCCTATAGAATATAATAAAACAAAACCTTTATAGCATATCCAATTTAGAAAAAGTTAAAACCATCTAACACATAGCAAAAAGACACATAGCCCCCATGGTAATAAAATACTGACAACTATACTGTAGCGCAATAGCCAGTGCTAAAGACAGAATGCATCAAAATATATAAATTTGTCAAACAATAGCACGGCATGTAGGAATCTCACCCAATGATATATGTAAAGTCCCGAAGGGCAAGACAAGGGTATTTAGACAAAAAGACAAGTCCAATACAATAATAACCATATAGGAAACACAATTGAGTATAAGGAGAACAAATGGTGGCCCATGTAGGGGTGATGCACAGAGTCATACACACAGGGTCGATCCTATGGGGAGAGGTAAGTCCAAGAACTGTGCTCCACGCTTATCGGCTTCATCAGGGGAATGTAAAGAGGACACACAAACCAAGGTAGTTATACATAAAGTATAAGGCCCTGTGCGCACACTGCGTTTTTACCCGCGTTTTGACCCACGTTTTTGCTGCAGAAATTTCTGGAGAAAATGGTTGTAACCTTTCTGCAGACATTCCTCAGCAAAACCTATGGAAAAAAAATTGCTGTTTTTTTTTCTCAAGAAATTTCTTTGTTGATTTTCTTGAGAAAAAGAATGAGCATGTCACTTCTTTTCTGCAGCCAACTGCGTTATTTCACTCCATTGACTGTAATGTAATCATGAAATAGCGCAGGTAGCAAATTATGTGCGTTTCATTGCGTTTTCCTGCGTTATGCCTGCGTTATTTCGCTTTTTCAGGACATAATGTTCATCCCTGCCCTGCGTTTGGCAGGGAAGTGATGTCATTATGACAGGAAGAGGAAGCTGAGCAGAGAGTAAACACACACATATCACACTCACACACACATATAGAATACACACACACATATCACACACAGACATATATAATACACATAGAAATCAAATGTACATATTAAAAATAAAAAACAAAAACAGTATTTTTACTGTCTAGCCAAGGTAAACGCACAGCGGCGACCTGGTATTCTCAGGCTGGGGAGGGCGAGGGCCATGGTTAATCCCACCCCCTCCCGCAGCCAAGACTATCAGCCCGCCGCTGCCCCGAGAATGTTGCATCCATTATGCGACAGTCCTGGCGTGTTACGGGCTCTTTCCGATTGCCATGATGCGGTGGCAGTCGGGGTAATAACGAGTTAATGGCAGCTATGCGCTGCCACTAAGTCCTAGCTTAATCATGGCAGCGTCTATGAGACAGCTTCCATGATTAACCTGCAAGTAAAGTGAATAAACACACACACCGAAAAATCCTTTATTTTAAACAAAACACAAAAAAGCCCCCTCTTTCACCACTTTATTAACTCCCCCAAACACACAGCTCCGGCGTAATTCACGTAGGTCCCACAACGCTTGCATCCAGCCGCGTTTGACACATACTCAATGCAGAATCACAAAAACACTAGTGCATGCCCTCATAATCTCCCAACATGACTACTGCAATCTACTGCTCTGTGGTCTCCCTTCGAACACACTTGCACCCCTCCAATCTATCCTAAACTCTGCAGCCCTATTAATCTACCTCTCCCCTCGCTATTCCCTGGCCTCACCACTCTGCCAATCCCTTCACTGGCTATCCATTGCCCAAAGATCTCAGTTCAAAGTACTAACATGACATACAAACCCATCTACAACCTGTCTCCGCCATACATCTGGGACCTAGTCTCCCAGTACCTACCTGCACACAACCTCAGATCCTCACATCTCCTTCTGTACTCCTCTCTTATCTCCTCTTCGAACAATAGCATACTATATTTCTCCTGCGGCTCCCCATACTCTGGAGCGCTCTACCTCAGCATATCAGACTCTCACCTACCGTGGAAAGCTTCAAAAGGAACCTGAAGACCCACCTCTTCTGACAAGCCTACAACAATAATCCTCAGATCGGTACACCACTGCGCAACCAGCTCTGTCCTCATCTACTGTATACTCACCCATCCCCTGTGACTGAGCCCTCACGGGCAGGGCCCTCTCTCCTTCTGTGCCAGTCTGTTTTTGGAATTTTCATGATATCAGCTGACATCAAGCCCTGGTTTATTAATGGAGAGAGGTCTTTCAGACACCCCCTTTATTAACCCAGTAGAAAAAAAAAAATTACAAAAATAAATGTTTCAATATGCACTCCCTGAAATTTTCCTTGTTTACCATTTTCTTAAAAACTAAAGCACATCTCGGCAGCTCTGCCATAGTCCAGGAAGTCCATCGTAGTCCAAAAAACAATATCTGAAAAAAAACAAACATACAAATATACAGGAATAAACAAGACACTTAAGGCCACTTTACACGCAGTGACATCGCTAACTAGGGAGAGCAGCCGCATGAACGTCACTCCCACCTCGTTGCCGGAGGACGCAGGTACGGTGTTGTTCGTCGTTCCTGGGGTGTCACACGTAGCGATGTGTGCTGCCTCAGGAATGACGAACAATCTTCGTGCAGCACGAGCAACGATATTTTAAAAATGAACGACGTGTCAACGATCTGGTATGTATTTGATAGTTAGCGGTCACTCGTAGGTGTCACACGCAACGACGTTCACCCCAGGGATCACCTCAGCACAATAACAATGAGGCTGGCAGGAAAAGGTTGTGCCAAAAACGAGGGCTCACCATATAAGTAGTGCATATAACAAATTTTATTACAACAGTCAAAAAATACAAAAATTGTACCAGACAATTTAAAAACATTTACAAAACACATGTATAGACTGCTAATAGTCTCAACACTCCCTATAAAAATGCAACAAGGACATCACCAGAATAACAGCTGGAAAAATTAATAAACTTCCAGCATGCTACATAATAGAAAATAGAAAAACCTACAATGCAGAACAGTGACAGTAAATGTATTATGAGAACACACCAAACCCTAGAAATCGCTACGCTGAATCAGGTAAAACCTGCCATACTCCCCAATTAGCAGTGAAGGCTGGAATAAAACCCAAACCGCGCTATAGTAAGGTTCAAACCATAGATGACAAATGCGTAGTGTGTAAGACAGAATAGCACTAGGCACACATGGCTGTAACTGAAGATAGAGCCAAAGGAACTAGAAAAAAAACATTAAAACAAACAATAACCTGCGCAATGACCAAGACATGAGTATTTTAACCGTCAAGAACAGGGCCGCCACTAGGAATTTCAGGGCCCCATACTGGCAAAATTTTTGGGGCCACTTGGGACCCCGCCCAAGCTCCACCCCAGCTCCGCCCCATCCATCAAACCTCCTACAGTCCCACTGCCACTCTTTGAAAAACATGTAATATATAAATATATATACACACATATATGTCCTTCTGGTATATATGACCCCTTCCCGGGCCACTCATGGTGTATATGTCTTGATCCTGGTATAGATGTCACATAACGGGGGCCTCCTTGTGTGTGTGTATCTATATATATAATTGCCTTATTCTGTCTGTCTGTCTGTCTGTCTGTCATGCTCCGAAATTGTGTCCTTACGGTGACACAAAGCTGATTGGCCGCTGGGCTCGCCATGGCCCCGCCCCCCCACACGGATTGGCCTCTCGCCCCGGCTCTCTGCAGGCCCCGCCCCCCTCACGCAATGCACGCTCGCTCTGGCCCAACTGACACGGAGCCGCGACTCCCAGGTGAGTACACACACACATCAGATCACACTCACTCTCACACACACCTCACACATCACAACATGCTGGGATATCGCTTGCTTCTACACCGGCTCCGTCAGGATCCCGGCAGCGCCAGACATAACCTTGCGATGCTATGATCTTGACGGAGGCCGTGAAAGCTGGTAACCATTATACACATCGGGTAACTAAGGTCCCTTAGTTACCCGATGTGTATCATAGTTACCAGTGTACACCGGCTCACACTCACTCTCACACACACCTCACACACACATCACATCGCATCCACACATCAAGGTCCTGCAGCGGCGGAAAATACAGACACATAACAGCACACACACATAACAAACAGCACACACATACACACACACAAATCAGATCACACTCACTGTCACACACACATCACATCGCATCCACATACTCACAACATCCTGGGATATCGCTTGCTTCTCGGCGGCGGTACTGTGCTGTTAGCTTCCAGGACCTGCAGGAGGATCACATGGCCAGAAGCATGTGATACCTCCGGATGTTGTGAGTATAAGCGCGTATGTGCGATATCGTCAGTGTCTGTGTGTGTGAGTGTATGCGATCGGGTGTGTGTGAGTGGATGCGATCGGGTGTGTGTGAGTGGATGCGATCGGGTGTGTGTGAGTGGATGCGATCGGGTGTGTGAGTGTCGGCAGAGGAGCACGGCGTGCTGGAGGAGGCTGGGAGCAGAGAGGCTGATCATGGGGAAGGCTGGGAGGAGAGAGGCTGATGCTGGGGGAGGCTGGGACGAGGGAGGCTGATGCTGGTGGAGGCTGATGCTTGGGGAGGCTGATGTTGGGGGAGGCTTGAAGGAGAGAGGCTAATGCTGGTGGAGGCTAATGCTGGTGGAGGCTGATGCTTGGGGAGGCTGATGCTGGGGGAGACTGGGAGGGGAAGGCTGATGCTGAGGGAGGCTGGGAGGAAGGAGGCTGGGAGGAGAGAGGCTGATCCTGGGGAAGGCTGGGAACGGGAGGCTGATGCTGAGGGAGGCTGGAAGGAGAGAGGCTGATGCTGGGGGAGGCTGGAAGGAGAGAGGCTGATGCTGGTGGAGGCTGATGCTTGGGGAGGCTGATGCTGGGGGAGACTGGGAGCGGAAGGCTGATGCTGAGGGAGGCTGGGAGGGGGAGGCTGGGAGGAAGGAGGCTGGGAGGAGAGAGGCTGATCCTGGGGAAGTGGGAAGGAGTAAGTCTATTTCAGTAGCTTCTTTGGATTCATGAGACACTTATGACTAAGGACTAGTTGGTTTTATTTTCAGTCCGAAACGCGTAAAGCCCTCATGAATTGCGCCTTTACTATGCAAGTTTATTTTCGGTCTTCACCATGTTTTTAAAGAAGTTTCAATAAAGATCCTAATGTTTTAAACCAAGGAGGAATTGTGCTGGATCACTCCCTTTCCCTCTCCTTCCCACATCTCTGCTACCGGTCAGGATAGACCGTGGGATCCTGGCACCCGCAAGGCTGAGCAGTCCGGGCAGCAGGTGAGCTGAAGACTTTTTTCGTTCATTCATTATTATTTGATCCTGGGGAAGGCTGGGAAGGGGAGGCTGATGCTGGGGGAGGCTGGAAGGAGAGAGGCTGATGCTGGTGGAGGCTGATGCATGGGGAGGCTGATGCTGGGGGAGACTGGGAGCGGAAGGCTGATGCTGAGGGAGGCTGGGAGGGGGAGGCTGGGAGGAAGGAGGCTGGGAGGAGAGAGGCTGATCCTGGGGAAGGCTGGGAAGGGGAGGCTGATGCTGAGGGAAGCTGGAAGGAGAGAGGCTGATGCTGGGGGAGGCTGGAAGGAGAGAGGCTGAGGCTGGGAGGAGAGAGGCTGATGCTGGGGAAGGCTGATGCTGAGGGAGGCTGGGAGGGGAAAGCTGATGCTGGGGAAGGCTGGGAGGACGGAGGCTGGGAGGAGAGAGGCTGATCCTGGGGAAGGCTGGGAGAGGGAGGCTGATGCTGGAGCAGGCTGGAAGGAGAGAGGCTGATGCTGGCGGAGGCTGATGCTGGGGAGGCTGGAAGGAGAGAGGCTGATGCTGGTGGAGGCTGATGCTTGGGGAGGCTGGGAGAGGGAGGCTGATGCTGAGGGAGGCTGGGAGGAGGGAGGCTGGGAGAGGTAGGCTGAGAGAAGAGAGGCTGATGCACACACACACACACACACACACACACACACACGCGCGCGCACTGCACAAAACACCACACACACACACACACACACTGGGAACCACAAACAACTGCCCTACACAGACACCCACACACACAGACAACGCTGCACACACACAACACCCAACACACAAACACCGCGGCACACACAAATATACGCACATACCGCACAACACACACATTGCACAAAACATACCTCCCCCCAAAACACACCACACACACACACACACAACGCTACAGACACACAGCGCTCCACAAACAACGCAACACACGCAACACACATACAACACCGCTCTCACCCCCCGCCACACCCAGACAACACCCAGAACATGTACAGCGCCTACACAAACACTTGGTAACTACACACAACAACATCTCTATATATATATATATATAACAAAAATCATACATGAACTACACAATACGTAAATTCTAGAATACCCGATGCGTAGAATCGGGCCACCTTCTAGTATATATATATATATATATATATATATATATATATATAACAAAAATCATACATGAACTACACAATACGTAAATTCTAGAATACCCGATGCGTAGAATCGGGCCACCTTCTAGTATATATATATATATATATATATATATATTATAATATATAGCAATTATTATTACTATTTATCCCCCTCCTGGGCACGTGCGGGTATATATTTCCAGCCTTGTTTCTGCCCCTCCTGGTGAATATGTCCTCCTCCCGGTATATGTGTCCCACCCTGGGGGCCTCCTGGCATATTTGTCTGCTGCAAAAATAAAACAAAAACATTTTGTTCACCCTCCCCGCCTCCCACGTCGCACGTCGTCTTCTCTAAACAGTGAGCCGTGATGCTTTTCAGCACCCTCCCGTGCATCTAGACCAGCGGTGGGGAACAATTTTTCTGCCAGGGGCCACTTGGAAATTTCTACCACCCTTCGGGGGCCGCAAAAAATTATCAGCTTGAAAATTACCCTAATATATTTGGTTAATTGATTAATTAACCTTTACTGTGGTGGCTGGAGCTGCTTCTCTTTGGTGAGGCTGTGGTGTTCGGTGATATTGATCATGTTGCTTCTCACAACTGCTTTTCCAAGTTTGTCTCGGTTTGGAGCACAGTCAACAGATTGGTAAATCGTATACATCATGTAGGAGATGCTGAACGCACATACATCGCAGGAGGGGCTGAGCGCATATGTATATATCACAGGAGGGGCTGGGGACATATTCACACATCACAGCAGGAGGGACTGGGGTCATATACTAGCAGCCAATGGACTACCACTAAACCAGGTTGGGTTTAGGGAAGTCACATTAAAACTGGGGAGAGTAGAGTTAAAAGACCAAGGATTATGTGTGGTAGAAGACGACCCTAACAACAAATGCCCCTCCATGGTACTTGGAACAAATGTAATTGAAAACTGCCTTGGGGAAGTATTGTTTTTGCTCCGACAGATTGCTGTGACTGCTGATCATGGACAGAGGAGAGTGCTACATCGTGAGATTCCAGTCCTGACACACAGACAACAGGTAAATCTGTATGGAGGGGAAATTGGCAGTGTACGGGTTACAAACTAATTTCCTATTATGTTACCACCTAAAAGTGAAATGATGATCTGGTGTCGAGCAGCTATTGGTCTTAGAGGAAAGGAATACCAGGCAGTTCTAGAACCAGTATACTCAGAGCACAGACCTACGCTGCTGACAGCCAGAGGGGTGGTGGATGTACGCAGAGGAAGAGTACCAATTCGTATCATAAACTGTGGGTAGGCACTACAGGGGAATACAGCACCTTAACAGCAAGGTGCAGTGCTCTTTGGTCACAGGTGAAAGAGAAGAAATGCAGAGTCTTATATTAGATTGAGTAACATTGACTCAGCAGCCCCTACCTTCATATTCCTGGGACTGTTTATATAGTAGGTCCATAGGGGGGTGGAGCCTAGCTGAGCGTGAGACGCGACGTGGTTGCCAGAACGACGGGATGACAGTTAGTCAGTTAACAGTCAGTCAAAAAGGAGTGACACAAGAGTAAATTGATGACTGAAAGAAGGGCTAGAAATAACATAGACCCGACGTCCTGAGCGAGGGTACCCCAAAAGAAAAGAAAGACACAGGAAAAGGGGTAACACAGACGGAAAGGGGACACTTTAGGTCTGGCGAGAGCCGGCTGAAGAGTTCAGGTCGACACCGGTATAACGGGACCGAGGAGGTTTGTCCAGTTTATCCCCAAAACCATTGACCGTTAACCTGGGATCCTAAATAAGAGGAGGCCCGGTACCCATCAAGAGTCTGACTACTAACCCCAAGCCGAGTTCACGACGCTGTTGTGGGATAAAGAAATCGTGCAGCATCAGACCCCTGGGAAAACCAGTGACGAGACTGAGTGGGTTAAAGAGGGAGTCACAGAGCCCTCAGAGCAGGGACCGAGAAAGAGACATAGAAAGGTTACCTCAGAGAGAGACTCTGTCATTAAATCTCCTCCGAAATTTATGACCATTGGCCTTCTGGTAACCGAACTGTTCCTGCTGTGTACTGTGCAAAACAAACCAGATGCCAGTAAAAAGGACTTGTTTAAGCTGATGTGGACTCGGTGTGTCGTCTCTCCGCCGCTCAACAGGACCCTGCGACGTCAGAGAAGAAGGCAACCATCACCGCTTGGTCGCTTCCCTCCTGGTCAGCGACCCGCCACCCTGAGGTAAAATAGCTCCACCTGTGGGGAGCTGAGAGATCTTAAGCTGCCGTCACCATCGCCTCAGAGGTCGGCCGCGGGCAGCGCTGGTGTATCCAGTTTACCAGACACCACAGGTGGCGTCACATATATCCCCAAAATCATCCCTGTACCCCATTCCACACCCGCAGAGTGAGCGCCCAGGGCACGAAGCCGGGACCGACCACCTGTGATAACCCCATCGAGAGTAATGTAGCCGTAGTCCCGGCACCAGAGTACCCCCCCTATCGAAAACCCTGATGGTTGACTCATATACATCATAGGAGGGGCTGGGGCTCGGACAGTACTGCTAGGCACACACAACAATGGTGGTGGCATGGACAACACTAGAGGGGCACAAACAGGACTGGAGGACATGAACAGGACTGAGGGAGCACAGACAGCACTGGAGGGTGGCACACAGCACTGCGAGAGTGGCAGGAGGCTCACAGCAGAGAGGCAGGAGGCCCACAGCAGAGAGGCAGGAGGCTCACAACAGAGAGGCAGGAGGCTCACAGCAGAGAGGCAGGAGGCTCACAGCAGAGAGGCAGGAGGCTCACAGCAGAGGGAGGCAGGAGGCTCACAGCAGAGGGAGGCAGGAAGCTCTCAGCAAAGGGAGGCAGGAGGCTCTCAGCAAAGAGTGGCAGGAGGCTCACAGCAAAGGGAGGCAGGAGGCTCACAACAAAGTGAGGCAGGAGGCTCACAGCAGAGGGAGGCAAGAGGCTCACAGCAGAGGGAGGCAGGAGGCTCACAGAGCAGAGGGAGGTTCCCCACCCATGATCTAGTTGAAGCAAGACAGGGCCTGCGGTCGGCGGACAGCCATGGGCAGAGATCAGCTTCCCCCCCAGCAGAGATCAGCGGGCCCGGGCAAAGATCAGCGGCCCCCCCAGCAGAGATCAGAGGGCGCGAACAGAGATCAGCGCCCCCCCACAGCAGAGATCAGAGGGCCTGGGCAGAGATCAGCGCCTCCCCCCAGCAGAGATCAGAGGGCCCGGGCAGAGATCAGCGCCCCCCCCCAACAGAGATATGAGGGCCCGGGCAGAGATCAGCTCCCCCCCCTCCAGCAGAGATAAGAGGGCCCGGACAGAGATCAGCGCCCCCCCCAGCAGAGATCAGAGGGCCCGGGAAGAGATCAGCGGCCCCCCAGCAGAGATCAGAGGGCCCGGGTAGAGATCAGTGCCCCCCCAGCAGAGATCAGATGACCTGGGCAGAGATCAGCACCCCACCCCCATCAGAGATCAGCGGTTCCCGCCAGCAGAGATCAGCATCCCCCCAGCAGAGATCAGCGGGCCTGGGCAGAGAACAGCGTCCCCCCCAGCAGAGATCTGCGGGCCCACCGGTGATCGTCTTTGGCTCACAGCACTTCCCTGTACCCGCTGGCTGCCGCCTCCTCACCACCTCAGCCGCTGTTGCAGGAGTGTAATGAGGTCTCAGAGTGATGACCTCACCACCCTGCTGCACGGCCCAGCGATGACGCATCCGCGCCCTGCTCTGTTCCAATCACCCTGCCTTCACTAGAGCACATGGCTAATTTGCATGCGCCGCCCCTTCGCCTGCAAATTAGTCATGTGTGGTAGTGAAGGGACACTGCAGGGCCCCTCTGCTGCTTCTGTGACTGGGGCCTGGTGAAGTGAAGGGGCCCATTCTGCCGGGGGCTTAATAAAGATAAGTATTTACCTTCGGGCCTGGCCGGGCCCCCTCTCTTCACCGGGCCCCCTACACCAGGCACAGTAGTAATGCCCTGATGGCGGCCCTGCTCGAGAAAGACACTTTTGTGGTGATATGCGTGGCACTGGGACTGCTTCTGCCCCTAATTCACCAGCAGCTTGTGCTATTTCCACAGCATGTCTTGGTCATTGCGCAGATTATTGTTTGTTTTATTGTTCTTTTGGGTTTGGTGTGTTCTCATATTATATTTACTGTCACTGTTCACCATTTTAGGTGTTTTCTATTTTCTATTGTTGGTGATGTCATTGTTGCATATATATATATATATATATATTAGTGTGTATAGCTACATATATATATATACACACACACATTAATGTATATGTGCCGCCCCTGCAGCAGACCGAACCGCTCAGATCCGCGGGTGGTGATTGCTCGTGACGCCACCCGTGATGTACGGTAATTGGGAGTACCGCCGCTGCTGTTGAGAGTTCCCGGGGTGATGGAGTGGGGCAGCAAGATGTCGTTACCCTCCACGGGTAGGGGTAAGCCCCGGGACTCTGGATGGTGATGTGGGGACGCAGTGCAGGGGTCAGTCGGGTACTCACTCAGCAATGAAGCAGACGCTGACAACAGGGTAAACCAAGTCTCTGACTGCCGTTGCCTCTCCAGGGAAGCTCGTCCGGGTCCCGTCCACTGCAGCACTGCCTGGTGGTCTGTAACCTCTCTCCTGGCACCATTTTAGATTGTCCGTAGTGGCCTGGTAGCTTGGAGCTTTCTGGGCCCCGCTCCCCACTGTGGCTTAGTGAAGGAGCCTGCTCTCAGGAGCTCACGCTTGCGATTTCAGTGGGCCGCTTGCTAGGAAAGCCCTATACCCTAGTTGCGCTAGTGCCCCCAATCTCTGAGCTTGGTGGGAACAGTCCATAAAGGCCCTGTCCTCCGCAGGTTATTTGCCGGGTCTCCTGAAGCTTCTCCCCAACCTAGGGTCCGTGTACCCCGACATGCCTTCGGTCCCGAACTAGTGAAAGGACCAGGCTGCTGACCGTCCTCCTTGACGGGTTCCAGGCACCTAGCCTCAATCCCCTGCGACCGGGGGTCCGACTCCTCTAGGTCCAGACCACCGTCTGCGACCTAGTCTGCTTCTCCCCAGGGAGCTACAACTCCCAGCATCCTCAGAGCTCCTCATAGCTCGAGGGTTCCTACTCGACTCTCCTTGACACCTCCCACCTCCCTGCCTGACTCCTAGGTGGGCAGCCCTATTCCTGCAGATATATCTAGGATTTGTGAATGCTGGTGGATGCAGCACTACAGGTTGGGTGCCCAGTAGAGATGAGCGAACCGGTCTCGTTCGAGTTCGGTTCGGTGAACCACTCGAACCGCATAGGAAACAATGGGAGGCAATCACAAACACATAAAAACACCTAGAAAACACCCTCAAAGGTGTCCAAAAGGTGACAAACAACTCACAACACAACACAAACACATGGGAAAGTGACAAGAACAAATTCTCATGCGAAAACAAAACAGCATTACAAGGAAAAGAGGATGAGACACAGATATAGGCATGGCATGCCCTTCTAAAATCATGTAAAACACCGCAAGGTTACTCCAAGCGGAGTCTCCCTTTTTTCCAAAAATTGGGCCACACACACACCCACCCCTTCAGTGGCAGCACCTGTGCCCCAGTTGTACACTTCACAGGTAGATTTGCATCAAGCACATTCAAAAATACGCCATACTTAACCGTCCCCAGGATGACACCAGGGTAGGTAGCAAAGTCTTTGCTGAACCATGACTTGTTCATCTTGGCTCCTTTTAAAAAACACAACAAGCAAGGGTTACTCCAAGCGGAGTCTCCCTTTTTTTCAAAAATTGGTCCACACAGACACCCACCCCTTCAGTGGCAGCACTGGTGCCCCAGTTGTACACTTCACAGGTAGATTTGCATCAAGCACATTCAAAAATACGCCATACTTAACCGTCCCCAGGATGACACCGGGGTAGGTAGCAAAGTCTTTGCTGAACCATGACTTGTTCATCTTGGCTCCTTTTAAAAAACACAGCAAGCCAGGGTTACTCCAAGCGGAGTCTCCCTTTTTTTCAAAAATTGGTCCACACAGACACCCACCCCTTCAGTGGCAGCACTGGTGCCCCAGTTGTACACTTCACAGGTAGATTTGCATCAAGCACATTCAAAAATACGCCATACTTAACCGTCCCCAGGATGACACCGGGGTAGGTAGCAAAGTCTTTGCTGAACCATGACTTGTTCATCTTGGCTCCTTTTAAAAAACACAGCAAGCCAGGGTTACTCCAAGCGGAGTCTCCCTTTTTTCCAAAAATTGGGCCACACACACACCCACCACTTCAGTGGCAGCACTTGTGCCCCAGTTATACACCTCACAGGTAGATTTGCATCAAGCACATTCAAAAATATGCCATACTTAACCATCCCCAGGATGACACCGGGGTGGGTAGCTAAGTCTTTCCTGATCCCAGCTCTGTTCATCTTGGATCATTTTTAAAAACAATGTAAGCAAGGGTTACTCCAAGCGGAGTCTCCCTTTTTTCCAAAAATTGGGCCACACACACACACACCCCTTCAGTGGCAGCACTTGTGTCCCAGTTGTACACTTCAGAGGTAGATTTGCATCAAGCACATTCAAAATCCACAAGCATTTACTCTCTCCAGGATGACACAGGGGTAGTAAATTCCTTGTGGATCCATGACTTGTTCATTTTGATGAACGTTAGTCTGTCCACATTGTCACTGGACAGACGCGTGCGCTTATATGTCAGCACACACCCAGCAGCACTGAAGACACGTTCAGAGACAACGCTGGCAGCTGGACACGCCAAATTCTCCAAGGCATAAGTGGAGAGCTCTGGCCATTTTTCAAGATTTGAAGCCCAAAATGAGCAAGGCTCGATTTGCAAAGTCATGGCATCAATGTTCATTTGGAGATAATCCTGTATCATCCTCTCCAGCCGTTGACTATGTGTCAGACTTGTCTCTGGTGGCCTTGCAAAGGATGGTCTAAAAAAAATATGAAAAGATTCAATAAAATTGCTGTTACCAGCACCAGATACGGTGCTGCTGGTACGGGTAGACTGTTGAAGATGACGAGACCGTCCCATGTTTGTCAAGTTACAACTGGGAGATTCACTCCCTGCACCACGGCTGTTTGGTGGAAAAGCCGAGCTAAGATCGAGTAACAGCTTTTGCTGATACTCCTGCATACCTGCGTCCCTTTCTATGGCTGGAATTATGTCACAAAATTTGGACTTGTACCAGGGATCTAATAGTGTGGCAAGCCAGTAGTCATCATCACTTCTAATTTTGACAATACGAGGGTCATGTTGGAGGTAGTGCAGCAAGAAGGCGCTAATGTGTCTTGCGCAGCCATGCGGACCAAGTCCACGCTGTGTTTTTGGCATAGAGGTGCTAACCGTTCTTTCTTCCTCTGACATCTCCCCCCAACCTCTTTCAACTGAAATTTGACCAAGGTCTCCCTCATCCGCTGAGTCTTCCATGTCCATGGACAGTTCGTCCTCCATTTCTTCATGTTCTCCTGCACCTTCCTCAACATTTCGCCTGCTACCATGCGCCCTTGTTGATCCCTGTCCCCCATGGTCCCATGCCTGCCGCATTGATGATGATGAACGTCTGGACCTTGGTGATGTTGTTGTCTCTTGTGCATATGAATCCTCCTGTAGTTCCTCCCCTTCCTGTTGTCCCACCCCCTGACTCCGAATAGTGTTTAGCGTGTGCTCCAGCATGTAAATGACTGGAATTTTCATGCTATAATGGCATTGTAAGCGCTAAACATATTCGTCGCCATGTCGAAACTGTGCAGAAGGGTGCATAGGTCCTTGATCTGAGACCACTCCATTAGGGTGATCTGCCCCACCTCTGCATCTCGTTGGCCCAGGCTATACATCATGACGTATTGCACCAGGGCTCGACGGTGCTGCCACAGTCGCTGTAACATGTGGAGAGTCGAATTCCAGCGTGTCGGCACATCGCATTTCAGGCGATGTACCGGCAGGCTGAAAGACTTCTGGAGCGATGCAAGTCGCTCAGCAGCGGTGGTTGAACGGCGGATGTGAGCAGACAGTTTTCGTGCCCTGTTCAGAAGGCCATCTAGGCTGGGATAGAGTGTTAAAAATTGCTGGACAACAAGGTTCAACACGTGAGCCATAAAAGGCACGTGTGTCACCTTGCCCAGGCGAAGGGCCGCACCCAGGTTTGAAGCATTGTCGCACACGGCCTTACCAGGCTGCAGGTTGAGTGGAGACAACCATTTATTAAACTCAGTCTCCAGAGCTGCCCACAACTAAGCCGCTGTGTTGTGTGTGCTTATTTCCAAGACATTTCAAGCTAAAGACCGCCTGATGCCGTTGCGCTCTGCTGCCAGCATAGTAATGAGGGGTGCGTGATTCCTTGTGCACAGTTACAACGCTGGTGGCTTGACCAGGCAGGCTTGGGGTGGAGGACCCAGACGAGGTGGAGGAGGCAAAAGCAGTGGCGGAACTTGGACAGACAGAGGATTGACACACAAGTCATGAGGACAGCAAGACTTGTGCAGCAGACCCTTCACCATCTATCACCATAGTTACCCAGTGCCCAGTCAGCGACATGTAACGTCCCTGTCCATGCTTACTGGTCCAAGTATCGGTGGTGAAATGCACCCGTTCACACTCTGAGTTTCTGAAGGAAGCGGTGATGTTGTGTGCGACATGCTGGTGTAGCACAGGCATGATGTTGCCTTCATCCAACATTGATGCTATCGATGTCTGAGAGAGCTGTACACACGCACTTGTTTCCCCTTCCAAACAAACTGACGACCTACCAAGCAAACTGCCTGTTGCGGTTACAGTGGTGGAAGTTGTGCGTGGAAAACCAGGTGTGACAGCTGTCCCCACAGTCCTAGAAGATGAAGAGCGCGCGGATGCACTTGAAGGGGCAGGCGGTGGATGGTTCGCTCCGCTACACCGCATTGCAGCACGGTGAGCTTCCCACTGGGACATATGATATTTATTCATGTGACGATTCATGGAAGAAGTTGTCAAACTGCTGAGGTTTTGCCCTCTACTAACAGAATCACGACAAATTTTACATATCACATGATTTGGGCGATCTTTTGCTATGTCAAAAAAGGTCCAGGCTAGGCAAGGCTTAGAGGGCATGCGACCTGCTGAGCCCCCCGACTAGTGCTCAGAGGCAGAGTGGTGGCTGAGGATGCAGTTGTAGACGTGCTACCAGTACTACTCCTCTGTCCAGGAAGGCGCAAGGTAACTTCGTCGTCAGTAGCATCCTCCTCCACTGCCTCTGTTGACCTCCTCGAGTGCCTGACTGTGGGTTGACAGTAGGTGGGCTCAAGAACTTCCTCATCAAGCGTTGTGTTTGCACTCCCCTCCCCCTCAGACTGAGCCTCTTCCTGACGTGAACCAATATTTAAGTTGTCATCCCAATCTGGTATCTGCGTCTCATCGTCATCAGTATGTTCCTCATTGTCTATAACAACAGGTGTTACAGTTTGTGAATAAGGGTCAACATTATGCTCAGAAACTTAGTCTTCACGGCCTGAATCAGAGTCACAAAGGTTCTGGGCATCACTGCAGACCATTTCCTGGTCTGTACTCGCTGTAGCTTGGGAGCAGACCTCTGATTCCCAGGCTATAGTGTGACTGAACAGCTCTGCAGACTCAGCCATCTCAGTTCCACCATACTGTGCAGGGCGGATGGAGACTTCAGAGCTGGGAGAAAGCAAGTGCGATTGGGATGACAACTCAGAGGACTGGTGTTTTTTGGATGCGGTAGTTGAGGTGGCGGAGAGGGCACTTGTTGGACCACTTGAGATCCATTCAAGCATTTTCTTTTTTTGGCCATCATCTACCTTTGTTCCAGTTGTTCGTGTCTGTAAAAAAGGGAGAACATCGGATTGTCCACGGTAAGAAGTAGACATCTTAATTTTGCTGGAAGATGGTCTATCTTCAGCAGATGTTAATGGAGCTTTGCCACCTTCCCCACGGACAAACCCTTTTTTTCCTTTTCTAACACGCCTCTTCCCCTTTCCACCAGCATATGTCATTTTGCCACTCATTTTGATTGCGACAAGATTGTGCACTTAAAATGTGGTAGTAAAAATTGAGAGGTGGTGTAGATTGCAGCGGTGATCTAGCTTTATTAACAGCAGAATAAACAACAATAACTATCCCTGACAATGAAACTACGGCCCTTAAACTGGCAGCATAGTTTGCTATTAGAATGGCTTAGTAACGATGAGTTTCAGTGTGCAATGCAGAGGTGCTGCAAATAGATTTGCACTAGTGGGACACGAATGGAAGTCCAACAGCCACTTTTAGGATGCCACTAAGTTTACTCAGTGTTTGCTAGTATAATGGCTTAGTAACAATGAGCTTGAGTGTGCAATGCAGAGGTGCTGTGTGGCGCCCCTGAGGCTTCCGTCGCCACAGGAACATTGCACCCCATCCAGCGGTGTGATGTCCCATCCTGGGTAAGGAAAGGGGTGAACGCCGGTCCACAGGCAAATTTGCACTACACCATTGTTAGGTACACACAGGGACCAGGGACAGTGGCAGCAACCCTCCCATGCCGCATGCTGGGAGGGGCCGTAAGACCCATCCAGGCTCCCATAGGGTGGTAGCTTAGCAACTGGGGGGTGGGAGGAGCCACCCGAGAGCAGAGTAGTAAGAAAGGTCAGAATTGAGTAGAGAGAAGAGAGAGAAGGAAGGAGTGTGAGGAGGTCTGCGGGAGGCAGAGGAGAAGGAGAGACAGTAGGAAAAAGCACTAGTTAGTCAGGAGCAAGAAGAAGAAAGCGACGCTTCCTGGTGAAGATCCTGGGACCCAGTAGGTCCAGTTGACACCAAGTAGAACAGAAGGGATTCCAGGGCCACAGACAGCTTTCAGGCTGGTGGCCTGTTCCACGAAGTCAACAGGTGGAGGGATCAGGCCGCATACAGGGGACGGTCCCTAGAAGGTATAGGACGCGAAGTTAGATCCAAAGGCAAAAAACCGAGGCCCAGGGTAGCTGTACGCGCCCAGGGCTACAGCCCACAGCAGAACCTCTGGAAAGGGGGTAGAATACCAACTAGGCTAGCCCCCGGCCCGGAGGCTGTAGTGGAGGCCAAGCCAGGTCCATCCATAAAAGGCGAGGCTTAGAAGACGACCGAGAAAGAGACACAATAGAGGGGTGTACCGGCTTTTGCCCCCAGATCTACCCAGGATCGATGGAGGTCCCTGACAGTGGGTCTCAGCAGTCCAGAGGCACCAGTGTGCACCTACCAGGAACTGTGAGTAAACACCTTGAAATTGCACCCTCTGGAGTTGCCTCAGTTATTCTGCCGGCACTACATTGACACTTAGAAGCACCATCAGTTGCCCCGGGGCACCGCTCCACCTGTGGGGAGCAGGACCATCCAAGCTGCCATTACATCAGCCTCGGAGGCCCCATACAGCAGCGACGGCTTAATAGTCGCAAACCACAGGTGGCGTCACGAATATAAACTATAATCACCCCCAAGCCACTAGCCATATTAATTGACCCCACCAGGGTACGGAGTCGGGCCCAGCCACCACTGACAACCCCCCCGGACTAGTCCGGCTCGGCACCAGGTGTCCCATAGCCTTGGGTGGGCGAGTCAACTTTGGCGTCACGAACAGAATACCGTGCCCGGAACCCACCGGGTACTGTGCGCCTTTGGAAAGAACTGTATATGTGAATTGTGCTTAACAGACTGTTTTACTGTGAGAACCGCCGCCATTACAGCTTGCAAAGCGCGGGAAGAAGGGGGGCGTGCCTGAAGAAAGGGCGCAAAAAGAAGCCCCACCCCCTGGGTCTTACCAGAAAGAGCACGAATCAGTGCCCGCTATGCAGAGCAGAGGAGAGAGAAATGGCGCCTAGAAAAGCTGGCCGGCTGGCAGAACAAGTCTAAATGCCAGACCAGCAGGCCAAGAAGATGTACTGGATCGTGAGCGGAGCGGTGACGGCTGTGATGGGCTGGGTGCCAGTCTGGCGCCAAGCGCTGGTGCAGCCCCCGGGCCCGCCTGCAAAAGGGGAAAGGGTGCAGCCGAGTGGCGTGGTCGAGCACCCGAGCAGTCCAGCAGTGAACGGTCCCCCGGCAAGCAGCATGGCGGAGAAGCTGCAGCCAGACGCCCCGGCGACCCAGAGGCTGGAACCTGGACTAAATTTCCTGAGAGAGGAAGTCGAGCTCCTCACCCGGAGGTTGAGCGCCCTGCAGGCTGAAGTGGGACGGCGGGTGGAGGATGCAGAGCGGAGGGCGAGTGCCGAGCAGAACCAGGCGGCAGCAGAAGTCGTGGGCCACCGAGAACAGGCCGCGGTACTTGACCTGGGTAAGCCGCATGTTGCCCCTGCCTGCCCAAGTCCCTGGTGCTACGAAGTGACACCACTGAGCTCTCCTGCAGGCTTGCAGGAGACCCCCGCCGATAGCTCCGTGGCCGGAGAGAGTGCAGCAGACGCTGGGAGCGAAGACGCCCTGAGCACCGCGGGCCCAGATAGCCTAGTGGGCCCCTTACCAAGCCCTCCTACCGACCTGCTAGATGCACGCTCACCTGGGGTGAACTGGGATGCCGCTCCGGTCCGCGACCTTGGACTGGTCCGTCCCCTGCGCCCTGCCGCGACCCCTCTTGCAACTGAGATCGCCTGCGCCCGCCAGCTGGAGCAATTGCAGTGGGAACGGGAGCTCTGGGAGGAGAAGCGGAGGGCCGTGGAGGCGTCCAACCTGGCCTCAAAAGCAAAAATCCGGCAGGCCCGCAAAGGACCCCAGGGCCCAGTCAGAAGGGGCCAGATCATTGATTTCAGACAGGAAGGAGGCTGGGGCTTTATCCGAGAGCCCGGCCTGGGCAAAGACGTGTTTGCTGCCCACCGCGATATTGAAGAACACCTGACCAGAGGCCACCCAGGGCGCGTCGTCAAGCCTGGCGACCTGGTGGAATACACAAGCCTGATGGGGAGCCGTGGCTGGTACGCCATGAGTGTCCATATTTTGCGGGAGGAGGCAGCCCCAGAAGAGCCAGAGTGGCGCCGGACAATGCCAGCGTGCAGTACCGCCTCCGTCAGCAGCACCACACCAGCAAGCGGTCCTGTTCAACCCCAGGCCGCAGCACCCTGCAGCAGGCTAGCCACCAACACCCAGGAGACCCAAACTATGATCTCCTCAGCCTATCTGTTGCCTGGAGCAATGCCGGAATGGGATCCCCGCATCTACCCCCGCAAATAGAAAAGTAAAGAAGAAACTGAACTGTAAATAGACCCTGTCTGCCCCTCGTCATTTCTGAAGATTTTCCCTTTTGTGCTGCCCTTGTTCTTTTTGAAGATGTCACCCATCCTGAATATTCTGCCCCTTTGTTCTTTTTGAAAATGTCCCCCCTTGTTTGTGTACCGGGCCACTAGACTGGAATGTGGTCCCCTGTCATATGTGTTTATTTAAATGTCATGTTCTAACTAGGCCACTGGACTTAGTGGCTGGTACATTTTTCAAACCCCCTAAGTTTAAAAGTTAAACAGACTACCAGGCTACTGGACTTGTTGTAGTCAAAATGTATAAAGTTGCACCTGTTGTGCCCCCTACCAGAATTCTGGTGGGAAGGTACCAAAGACTTTAAAGTTTTATTGTTTTATTTTATGCAACATTCAAGAATATGTGCCTCCCATAAAGGGAAGAAAAGTTTAAAAGTTTTAAAGTTTTATATGCATACAAAAATGTCTTTTGCAATTTCTTCCACATTTCTTGTTGTTTTTCAGCCTGAGGACGTGCTGGGATTCGCTGTGGGGGAGTGTGGCGCCCCTGAGGTTCCGTCACCACAGGAATATTGCACCC
The DNA here is from genome assembly GCF_048569485.1 of Anomaloglossus baeobatrachus. Taxonomy (NCBI): domain Eukaryota; kingdom Metazoa; phylum Chordata; class Amphibia; order Anura; family Aromobatidae; genus Anomaloglossus; species Anomaloglossus baeobatrachus. Next base: position 332,203,321 of record NC_134358.1, read on the forward strand.
CATCCAGCGGTGTGATGTCCCATCCTGGGTAAGGAAAGGGGTGAACGCCGGTCCACAGGCAAATTTGCACTACACCATTGTTAGGTACACACAGGGAACAAGGACAGTGGCAACAACCCTCCCATGCTGCATGCTGGGAGGCGCCGTAAGACCCATCCCTGCTCCCATAGGGTGGTAGCTTAGCAACTGGGGGGTGGGAGGAGACACCCGAGAGCAGAGTAGTAAGGAAGGTCAGATTTGAGTAGAGAGAAGAGAGAGAAGGAAGGAGTTTGAGGAGGTCTGCGGGAGGCAGAGGAGAAGGTGAGACAGTAGGAAAGAGCTCTAGTCAGTCAGGAGCAAGAAGAAGAAAGTGACGCTTCCTGGTTAAGATCCTGGGACCCAGTAGGTCCAGGTGACACCAAGTAGAACAGAAGGGATTCCAGGGCCACAGACAGCTTTCAGGCTGGTGGCCTGTTCCACGAAGTCAACAGGTGGAGGGATCAGGTCGCATACAGGGGACAGTCCCTAGAAGCTGGAGGACGCGAAGTCAGATCCAAAGGCAAAAAACCGAGGCCCGGGGCAGCTTCACGCGCCCAGGGCTACAGCCCACAGCAGAACCTCTGGAAAGGGGGTAGAATACCAACTAGGCTAGCCCCCGGCCCGGAGGCTGTAGTGGAGGCCAAGCCAGGTCCATCCATAAAAGGCGAGGCTTAGAAGACGACCGAGAAAGAGACACAATAGAGGGGTGTTCCGGCTTTTGCCCCCAGATCTACCCAGGATCGGCGGAGGTCCCTGACAGTGGGTCTCAGCAGTCCAGAGGCACCAGTGTGCACCTACCAGGAACTGTGAGGAAACACTTTGAAATTGCACCCTCTGGAGTTGCCTCAGTTATTCCGCCGGCACTACATTGACACTTACAAGCACCATCAGTTGCCCCGGGGCACCGCTCCACCTGTGGGGAGCAGGACCATCCAAGCTGCCATTACATCAGCCCCGGAGGCCCCATACAGCAGCGGCGGCTTAATAGCCGCAAACCACATGTGGCGTCACGAATATAAACTATAATCACCCCCAAGCCACCAGCCATATTAATTGACCCCACCAGGGTACGGAGTCGGGCCCAGCCACCACTGACAACCCCCCCCGGACTAGTCCGGCTCGGCACCAGGTGTCCCATAGGCCTGGGGTGGGCGAGTCAGCTGCAAATAGAGTTTCAGTGTGCAATGCAGAGGTGCTGCAAATAGATTTGCACTAGTGGGACACTAATGAAAGTCCAACAGCCACTTTTAGGATGCCAATAAGTTTCCTCAGTGTTTGCTAGTATAATGGCTTAGTAACAATGAGTTTGAGTGTTCAATGCACTGGTGCCGCAAATAGCTTTGCACCAGTGGGACAATAATGAAGTCCAACAGCCACTTTTAGGATGCCACTAAGTTTCCTCAGTGTTTGCTAGTATAATGGCTTAGTAACAATGAGCTTGAGTGTGCAATGCAGAGGTGCTGCAAATAGATTTGCACTAGTGGGACACTAATGGAAGTCTAACAGCCACTTTTAGGATGCCACTAAGTTTCCTTAGTGTTTGCTAGTATAATGGCTTAGTAACAATAAGTTTGAGTGTGCAATGCAGTGGTGCACTTTTAAGATGCCACTAAGTGTTTGCTAGTATAATGGCTTAGTAACAGTGAGCTGGAGTGTGCAAAGGGCAGGAGGGTGCAGTGGCAGGGTTGTGGGTCTGTGTAGAGGAAAGGAAGCCTCACTTTATATCCCTCCTAATGGGGAAATGCAGCGAGGAAGTCCCTGACCTTAGCTACACAGACGCTCTTATCTGTAGCTGTTAAAATCTGTTTCTATCCCTATTCTGTATAGCGCTGTGTGTAGAGCGTACACAGCAGTATCGGAGACAGGAGCTACGCCAGTGGTGACTGACACCCAGACGCAGAAGGCAGATAATGGCGTCCTGATGGGCAGATACCCGTTTTAATAATGCAGGGACATGTGACATGGACATCCTATCACACATGCCGTTGCTTCTCTGGCTAAAAGTCCACTTAGCTGTGTATGTGTCTGGGATTGGCTGACATGCTGGCCCGCCCCACTACACACACGCGCTTAGGGAAGGAAGACAAGAAAAAAAAAAATGGCGATCTCCATTATCCCAGCAGCAGTGATCTGAAGGCGCTGTTCCCGCACACTATACACTGAAATTTCATAATAGTGTGAGTCACAGAGTGACTTACACTATTACAGCGGAAAGCCAGCTAGTAATTAGCTTGGCTTTTTGCTGCTAGAACCGTTCTCGAACGTAACTATAACTATCGAGCTTTAGCAAAAAGCTCGAGTTCTAGTTCGATCTAGAACAGCCCCCAAAATCACTCGAACCGCAAACTGGAGAACCACGAACCGCGCTCAACTCTAGTTCCCAGAACCATGGGGGTTTGAGTCCTGCACGGGAAGGGCAGATTGTGCAAAACCCTGTGACGACCTGAATAGTCAAGGGTGTCACACACATATATATATATATATATATATATATATATATATATACATATACAGTATGTGTGTATATATATATAGGTTACGTAATATGGAACTATATTCAACTATGTTCCACTAGAACACCCTATATGGGCTGAGCAGCTGGTATATAATACACGATGGAGGGGGCTACTGGGGGCTCCTTCACACTGCCTGCTGTGAGAAGACTCGAGGCTGCAAAGATGAAGACACACTAAGAGAAGACATCCCCTGCATTGCCGTTCAGGAGCCAAAGAGAGATGGGTAAAGACTTCCCATTGTTCAGTATGGACTAAATGAACTCTTTTTTACATAAGCTATCAAAGTATATTATTTTTTCCTTTCTGTAACTGAACCCTGGCAACCATTTTTAAATAGATAAAATACATTTATTTTTCACATCTTTGGAAGTTCTTTCTTTCATGCGGCCTTTACGTATTTGACGAAAAATATATTTAAGAGTATATTTTTTAACATTTTGGTGAGCCACCCATTCGTAAATTTTTACGTTTTTGTTGTTCCTTCACTTTGCATAAGGGGGGTCGAAGTCCAGTATCTCCTGCAAAGGATCAGGAATCGACAATTTATAAAAAATCACGCAGAACCTAGGAAATACGTATAAGTCAAGATTGCATGAATGTTTTTTTAATGAACTTTAAAGTCTTTACAAAGTTACAGAAGTTAACTTTTGACGTATTTTTGAGCAAGAAAGATAAAGTCAGTCCATAAGAAGTATTGGACGTGCTGAACAAGGTGAATCAAGTCTTACAGGATCATCCATCAGATCATCTGATCATTTCAGGTAAGAAAATGGATTTTATCTCTTCATATGTTAAGCAAAGTAAACTTCAGTTCACTTATTCAGATATTTCTAATGTAGAGGAGCTTTGGTTACGCTTTTATGAGGAGTGTGAACTTGAGAATTCACGTGTAGAATGTGCAAGGTCTTTTAATAGAGAGAAACAGAAAATCAGGAATGTCTGTCATTTAGTCTATGATTTTCACAAGTTAATCGTAGAAAAGTGTAAAAATGGTGGAAATAGACAACCTGAATTGTCAGGAGAGTCAGTGATAGAGAAATCCAAAGACTGCTTAGAACCTGGAGTGTCAGTCAGTGATATTGTGAATTCTGACTGTAATGTTGTAAATGATCAGTCAGATGATTTAGACTGTAATTCAAATCAGAATTTTGATAATGGCGGTAGACATGTGCTACGTAATCAAGGTCATTTTCAGCATACTGGGAAAGAAGCAGGAAATGACGTAGAGAAGCCAGAAGGGGGAGGAGCCAGAATGGGACACAGGCAGAAAGCTGTCAGAGAAGGACAAGTGGAGAGAGAAAATGGCGACGATCAGTTTCTAAAAATAGAACAGGCTAAGTTAGGGATTACACTTAGAAAAAATTTATTGGACATATGCAAATTAATTCCCGCATATAATCCTAAAATACATGTTTGCAGAAATTCAGAGATATTTGAAAGTTCCATCGAGAAGTTAAGTTTAACCAATAGTGAGACGAATCAGTTATTCCGTATGTGGTTACCTCAGCATTTCTTTAGACAATTGGCTTTGAAAAAGTTTTCTGACAATGAGACATTTGATTGTTCAAATGATAACGATATCATAAGGCTGAAAAATCTCATATTCTGTACAAGGAATGAATCTGATCCAAACTATGAGATGTTGAAGGAATTACAAATTGAACAAAATGAGAGTACGTTCTCATTTATGTCCGTTTTTGAACGTTTGTATAGGGCGGTTATTCCAAATGTCGGATTGGATGGAATGATACGTTTATTCATCAAGAAATTTAATTTCCTTGACAATGCCGCCTGTGCGGTGGCATTAAATAAAAAGTCCCTATTCGAATGTACGACATTTATCGATTTTGTTAGAAATCGCCAAAGTCAATCAAAACAGAAATTAATTAATTCTGAAAAACCAACACAAAAAAGGGAGAGTTTCCGTGAAAAACCAACAGTGTCTCCCAGATCCAAATATTTTTGTGACAAGATGTATGAAATTCGCAGGAACCTTCATGTGAATTATAAGTCATACACCCCCCCTCTTTCCTTGTCACCTTCAATGAAAGAGAAAATTGTCACAAAATCTGATACCGATTATCTCAGACAAGCGATTTTTAAAAGCCCTGAAAGACAGAAACAGGTGTCTTGTGTAGATTCTCTCCCCTGGTCACTAGTGAAAGAAAAAAGGTCGTCCAGAGAATTTGATAGCCAGCGACAGCTGGGTGGTTTTTCAGAGAAAGATATTTTTTCTCGTTTAAGGACGAAAATTGAGTTACAAAATAATTTCAATTCCAATTTTCTGGAAATTACTGTAATAAACCGAATCTTGCAAAAATTGAGGTTTGGTTTTTAGCTGGATAAAAGGGGATTTCTGGATAAATTAATTTTGCTGTTTGATAATCATAATTTTTCATATACAGTGAATATATATATATATATATGTATATATATATATATATATATATATTAAAGGTAGTGATAGTAAATCAAGGTCATATTTTCATTTAGTCAAATGATAGTTAATGTTATAAATTAATAATTTGATCTCTGTATATGAATAATAATATTTAAAATAAAACAATAAGAGAAAGTAACAGACTCAAAGTGTTTCATTTTTATCATGAATATGATAATAATTTTATTCTTTTATTTCCCTCAGAATTTATCAGTAAAGCAGATTGATGAAGTATTAACTTTTTATTTATACATATGTTCTTGTCCTCAATCAGGTAACATATATTTTATTGGGTAAGATTAATCGCGAAAGCACGAATAATAATAATAATTATTTTCTCAGGTACCAATTGCCAGAGAACTATTATTTTAATGTTTCTTTTATGAATACACATACATCTTCTTTAGAGTTATTAGAAATGTAATCTGAGCTTTGGAATGTAGTAAAACTGCTTGCTGTTTTGGAATGGTGTTCCTTGCACGTACTAGAGCATGTGACTTGAATTACTAAAGCTAATATCAAATATTTCTATGGTCAAATGTACAGTATGTAATACATTGGAATTTGTATTTTTCAAGAAGTACTTCAAATTAGTAACATAATTTTTGAAATGCGCATAGAATATTGGAAAAAAAAAAGGGATATGTGTTTGTCAGTTTCTATGTAGAAGTGTATGTTAAAGACCATGGCAGTCTTGTGTGCATAGATGTGTCAATGAATGATTGATTGTTTGAGCAGCTGCTAAAGTCAAAGTATTTGGATCCAGAGAGAGAGGAAAAAAAAAAGGGGGAATTTTTGTTTTAACTTAGAAGTTATAAGATATGTATGTATACTATATAGAATAAATAAGTTATAGTACATAAGTATAAATAATGAAGGAATTTATACAAGATATATATTTTAATTCTTAGACATATGTCTTTAGTATAGAGATATTAGTTTTTTTTATTATTAAGGGTTTATTCTGAAGAGTTACATTCTAGAATAAGGTTATAACGTTTTGATTTTCTTATATCTTTTGTGTTAGTCACTTCTTTTATTGATACACAGATTGGTAATCATTTTTTCTTTTCAAATATGGAAGTGATATTTATAATATGGTCTTGAAGATATACAACACAAATTTTAATTTAATTTAATCTAAACATATTAATTTTTATAATATCATATTTCATGATATTGAAAGGGAGAGGTTTGGTCTCAATCACACACATTTATATTTGATAAATATATGTGTTTACAGGATACTTTAATAATTAATATTTCAAGTACAAAGGAAGAATTGGGAATATAAAAAATATATTTGAAGTATATCATAATGCATTTATATACTAAGAGAAGTGTATTATTTGCAAGGTTACATGACTTAATTATTTTTATTGGTTATTGATAGGTTTGGTAATTTTATAAGATACTGGTAATATTAAGGTTATCTGGTAACATTAAGGTTATGTATTATTAAAGACATAGGTGTTATATACATAGAAGGCCTTATTTTTATTTCAAGTTTTATTTTTATTCCGATTTTCATTTTTCTTTTTATTCCTATTTTTTATATTAATTATTATTTTAATATTCACATTTTTAATCTTAATTCTACAATTTTTATTTTTTCTTCAGATTTTAAATATCTCAATTGAGAAAACACTTCAATATTTAGTTCAGTAATATCTAATATAAGAATATTACTTTATTAAATATGAATCATATTAAAAGGGAAAAGTTCCATTTTTTGGAAGAAAAGATACTTTTTTCATCAATATATACAATTATTTCCTAGTAATACATTATTTTTATATTAATATGGATGAAATATTACTTATAGTTACACATTTCTTTATAGTAGGTTATTTAATAAATAATAGACAAATCAAATAAATTAAATTAGAGTAATAAAGATGGAAGATTAAGGTACATCTAGGTTTACCTTCCTATATTTACAAATAATATATATTATATTTTTAATCAATAATAATTTATAATGGGTATTATTGTGTTTTGATTATATCATCCAGTCTTTTTCAAAAGGTTATTTGCTTTGGTTTATAATTTTACAAATGATCTAACTAATAAGCCACATTGTTGCCTTTCATATTTATAATATGATACATGTTATAGGTACACATTATATTGTTTCATATTTTATATTATATTTTGGTTACATTCAACACATTGCCACCTATGGGTTTGGAAGGGTAATACACCAATGATAAAAAAGGTCATTACAAGAGAATACTATTGTCTATACCATTATGCAGTATTTTATCATTCTGAGTATCAATTATATCAATACTTCTACGATAATAATAATGACATGGTATTATAGTATTAGAGTTATGGTACGCTGTGACATTTATTAGTGATAGTTATTGCCATATTTGGTATTTAGATTAGGGAATGAATCAGTCTTCAATCAAGATTATAGAAGATAAAAAGACTTTATAATTATCCTAAAGTTAAAAGGGATTCTGCAAAAAGGTCCAAAAGGTAACGTCTCAAATAAGACTGTGAAACATACCAAATACACTTACCGCGTTTGCACTTCAGAAACATAATAGTCCTATGATTCCAGGATGGACAATGACACATGGTCTGAGCATTAAGACCTCCCTAAAGTTACTAAGAAGAGCAAGGACGTGTTAAAGTTAACCCCTGTCGTGCTGACCAAGAACGTCTTAACATCTGTTCCTGGGTTATTTGACAACAGGCAGCATGAAAGGTGACTAGTGTAAATCACACTGCACAGACATCAAAGACTTTTTGCTATTCTTCTTCTACACTCATGAACTGTGGTTTATCAACATTGGCTATGGACTTTGCAATAAAAAATAAAGTTTATGGACTGTGATCTAACAATGATAAACACAATATGGGACTGTATGAATTGGTAACCATTCATTTTTATCAAAGGATTTATTTCTAAGAGACTGTGTTTATGCCGGATTACATCGGAGATAAGAAGACATCAGCTCAGAGGACATCATATGGTGACCGGATTTGGTTTTTGCATTTCTTTTTAGGTCTAGCGAAGTATAGTTATATACATTTTTATATGATTGATCAGTCACAGCCTGTCATAACAGGAATCCACAATATTATATTATTGAACTTACAACATGAATAATGCAAATTAATTATTATTCATCATTATTATTGATACTAATCCATTATCGCCAAATAAGGAAAGAAGATTTGTTGTTTTAATGATGTATTAATTAATTTCGGGGTTATTCTACCCGCTTCAAGGGGGAATTGTAAAAACCTTAAAATTAATACATCTAGTTATCAAATATGTTATAGTAAGACATATAAATTCACAGTTCTGTTTATGTTGGAGGGCATAATTTATTAATTAAGTTTTTATAAGGAATAAGTATTAAAATATCCATATTGAATATATATATATGCTGAGCATGGAAGGATATATATAAATCCTTCCAGAAGCTTCCCGAGGCTTCCAGAAGGTTACGTAATATGGAACTATATTCAACTATGTTCCACTAGAACACCCTATATGGGCTGAGCAGCTGGTATATAATACACGATGGAGGGGGCTACTGGGGGCTCCTTCACACTGCCTGCTGTGAGAAGACTCGAGGCTGCAAAGATGAAGACACACTAAGAGAAGACATCCCCTGCATTGCCGTTCAGGAGCCAAAGAGAGATGGGTAAAGACTTCCCATTGTTCAGTATGGACTAAATGAACTCTTTTTTACATAAGCTATCAAAGTATATTATTTTTTCCTTTCTGTAACTGAACCCTGGCAACCATTTTTAAATAGATAAAATACATTTATTTTTCACATCTTTGGAAGTTCTTTCTTTCATGCGGCCTTTACGTATTTGACGAAAAATATATTTAAGAGTATATTTTTTAACATCCACCATCACAACCTCTCCCTCCTTCTGAATAAGTGAGTATGCCATGAGGTCTACACAGACCTCTGGACATCTCACTTAAGTCCATGTTGCTCAGCTGTGGATAGTCTATGGTTCGTCTTGCCGGGACAGTCCATCAGCGTTCTGGTGTTGACTGCCACGCTTGTATTGGATGAAGAAGCTGTAGATAGTCCCTTGTACAGCAGTAGGGTTGGAAGAACAAGCTTCCCTTTGTGTCCTTCTTCACTCAAACTGTGTTTTTTGCACCCACAAATCGACATTGTAGATCTCCCACATCATTTCCAAGGAGAATATCTGCAGGCAGGTCGCTCATCACCCCAACCACTCATTGCTTGACCCCAAAGCCAAAGTCCAGATCTACAGTTGCCTTTTGGATATTCCTCCTTTGTCCTCCAGCCAGTTCAATAACAATCCCTGGTCCATGATGTATCGCCTCTGGCCGAACCACTCGGGGATTAGCTATTGTGAGAAATGCCCCAGAGTCACAAAATCCAATGACTCTCTGTCCATCCAGCACAACCTCCTCTAAGTGCTTACTTTGATAGTGAGAGGAACTCGGGGCTGTGGCTTGCACCCGATAAACCCCTAGTGGCCGACCATGAGTGTCTGAGTCATTAGGCAAGTCAACTTGAAGGGGGTGAGAACTCTTCCAACCTTGTATTCAGCTATAGAGAACCAACAGGTCAATTTGGTGCTAAGTCATTCCTCAATTGACCAACAGGGCAAGTATTTTGCAAATGCCCAGGCTGCCCACATCGATAACAACTCCTCTGCGTCATACTCCTTCTAATGTGCATTCTGGAGAAGGCAGTAGGAGAACCTGGTGATAAAGGCCGAAGTGCATACACTCCAACAGGGCCATCTATGGTGCAGGAGTCAGCAGTACACTCCGGTGGAGGTGGTGGTAACTCTTCCTCAGGCAGGATGGAATGCACAAAATGTACTGGACGAGATGGAGGTGCATGGGGCTCCCTCAGAGTCCTTGTGGGACAACTGGATTGCAGGTGCCCAGGTTGTCCGCACCCATAACATCTCCTCTCTGTGATCTCCCCAGGGCGTGGTTGGAACTCTTGGGGCCCAGGATTGTGAGCAGTGGTTATCATCGGCCTGTGGCTGGTTGGATGGGCTGATATAACTGGAGAGGGCCGGAGAGCAGGAGCAGGCTGTGTCTTATTGTCCAGAAGCTCCCTCTATTGCGGTCGGATAGTAAAGGCCTCATCAGCCAGGGCTGCAGCTCCATCCAAGGTGCACGGCGTACGCTCTCTGACCCATTCCCGTATTTCTGAGGGACACTTGGAAAGAAATTGTTCTGTGAGAAATACCTGTAAAACGTCTTCCACAGTGAAGGCGTTTTCCGCTTCCAGCCATCTCCGACATGCCTGGGACATCTTATGAGCATACATCCTAAACGATGCCCCCGTGGTGCATGCGAGATCTTGGAACTGTGCCCTATGTGAGTCTGGGGTGATGGCATGGTAATCCAGGATAGTCCACTTTACAATGTTGTAATCCCGGTTCTGCTGTGAGGCAATGGTGCGATAAACCTCCGCCAGGCTTCCGTTCAGGAGTCCCACTAACAAACGCACCCAGCCAGAATGGGGAACCTCCATCATGACACACTGCTGCTCAAAGTTCTTGAAGAACCCTTCCATATCTCCGGAAGCCTCATCAAATGGCTTGAAGTCCCCCCGGGTGATCTGCACAGGCTCCTGGATCTCTGGGTTTACACTCCAACTCACATTACTCCCTCTGTCGGGCTCCATTGCTTCTTGTCTCCTCTGTGCTTGGCGAGCAGCCTGCTCCTTATACTCCTGAGATACACCGGGGCCAAGATCTGCCATTTCTTCTTCGAACCACAACACCCACTGGCTTTTTGGGGCAGGGATCCCCGTCCCCAGTGTTTGTCCGTCAGACATCTGGGAGGAGGTGGACTGGCTCTCACCTACAAGTAGATCAATTAAGGCTTCTTTACTCAGTCCCTGGTAGCTCAGGCCCAGATCTTCGGCTCTCTCCTTTAGACTGGATGCAGTCCAGTTTCTGTACTTACTCTGTTGGTGGATCTCCATTAGGCTGTACTTTGCTGATCCCGCTGCTGCCACCAGTTGTCAGGGGGTTCTACTCCCATATCAACAGAGCGAGAGAGCAAATGGTCCATAACATAATCCCCACAACAGAGGATAAAATTGTCCAGTAATGGTAAAAATTATCAAGTAAGGGCATAAATGTCCCAGGGATCAGTCACAATCCTCCAGCAGTCCTTTTCCAGGCAAATGGTGTTTTCTCACAGTCTCTCTGGCATGCTGGCCGCAGCCTCAGCTATTCCTTCCCAGAGGATCAATCTTCTTTCTTCAAGATCACAACAGACTGACTAATTCTTCAGGTAAGCAGAGAGTTTAGGTGAATCTCACCCCCCCTCTCCCGACTTAGGAACAAAAGGCTGGCAGGGGAGGAATTAAACCTGCAAATGGGACAATGTATACAGAAGCAGTACAAATAAGACAGTGAACCATGCCCAAACATTAACCCACACAAAATGGTATACAATCCACAATATTCCACCATCACAGTATGTCTCTATCAGTTTTGCAGATCGAGAGACTGAAATTCTTGCCCATTCTTTCTTTGCAAACAGCTCGAGCTGAGTGAGGTTGGATGGAGAGCGTTTGTGAACAGCAGTTTTCAGCTCTTTACACAGATTCTCGATTGGATTCAGGTCTGGACTTTGACTTGGCCATTCAAACACCTGGATACGTTTATTTGTGAACCATGCCATTGTAAATTTTGCTTTATTTTTTGGATCATTGACTTGTTGAAAGACAAATCTCCGTCCCAGTCTCAGGTCTTTTGCAGACTCCAACAGGTTTTCTTCAAGAATGGTCCTGTATTTGGCTCCATCCATTTTCCCATCAATTTTAACCATCTTCCCTGTCCCTGCTGAAGAAAAGCAGGCCCAAACCATGATGCTGCCACCACCATGTTTGACAATGGGGATGGTGTGTTCAAGGTGATGAGTTATGTTGCTTTTACGCCAAACATATCGTTTTTCATTGTGCCTAAAAAGTTCGATTTTTGGTTTCATCTGACCAGAGCACCTTCTTCCACATGTTTTGTGTTTCTCCCAGGTGGCTTGTGGCAAACTTTAAATGACACTTTTTATGGATATCTTTGAGAAATGGCTTTCTTCTTGCCACTCTTCCATAAAGGCCAGATTTGTGCAGTGTACAACTTATTGTTGTCCTATTGACAGACTCTCCCCACCTCAGCTGTAGATCTCTGCAGTTCATCCAGAGTGATCATGGGCCTCTTGGCTCCATCTCTGATCAGTCTTCTCAATGTTTGAGATTAAATTTTTGAGGGACGGCCGGGTCTTTGTAGATTTGCAGTGGTATGATACTCCTCCATTTCAATATGATCGCTTGCACAGTGCTCCTTGGGATGTTTAAAGTTTTGGAAGTCTTTTTGTAAAAAAACGTATGCAGTATGTCAATTTGAGTATGATTAGACAGACAGGAAAAGCCTCAAATTTGCTTAAAATAATAAACTTTATTGATATATATTAAAATTCAATAGACACCCAGTGACTTTAAACACACAAGGGAATAACTGAGGGAGGAGGAGCTAAATGTATATATGGGATCCCTATAGCGCCCTATGGGATCTGGCTCCTACCTACCAACGGAGGGTGTGACGCTGTAACTGTTTTGGGCGCCCCCGTTCCACGTCGGCTTTCCCTCACTGAGGCACACAGCCATGGATCACTCCTCCATACACCTTGGATATTTGTGATCTTTCAGCCTCCTGATGATCCTGACATCCTCAAAGGGGAAACGCGTCGAGGCATTGCAGAGCGTTTATGCTAAGGGAAGTAATTAATCTTAATCATTTTTTCCCTGGGTGTCTATACACCATGTTTATCTTGGCTCCATTATCTTCTCTTATGACTGCCTATAGGCACTGCACTATTTATAGTACATTGTTTTGATTCAGACTGTGCACTGTCAGTTTGGCAGACATTTGGGATTTGTTTATCCATGTTTGTCGGCCTCCATATTCACTGTGTATTCACATAGTGATATCTACTTTATACATATCTCTATATAGTTTTTTGGCCGTATTTGATTTTGTGTTTGCCTATAGGCACTGCGCTATCTATATGTGTACAATTGGTCTTGAACTGTGCACTGCTCTTTTGGCAAACCTATTTTTGGGTTTTCCATGGATGATGGCCGTGATATGGATTATGATCACATTTGTCTGAATGATAATTCATGGGTTACACTGGATGGTTTAAACTGGGTGATCACCTCCCTCTGGACCCAACATATTACTATTTCTTGTATATGGGTGTGGACTCTCATGATTGGATGATATCAATTTGGTATCTATTTCTGATTAACCCATATAAAGCATAGTCCTATATCACTGTTTGGCCATCTTTAGTGTAACTATTTTAATTCACTAGTTTAGGGCTCAGTGAGGGAAAGCCGACGTGGAACAGGGGCGCCCAAAACAGTTACGGCGTCACACCCTCCGTTGGTAGGTAGGAGCCAGATCCCATAGGGCGCTATAGGTATCCCATATATACATTTAGCTCCTCCTCCCTCACTTATTCCCTTGTGTGTTTAAAGTTACTGGGTGTCTATTGAATTTTAATATATATCAATAAAGTTTATTATTTTAAGCAAATTTGAGGCTTTTCCTGTCTGTGAAGTCTTTTTGTAACCAAATCCGGCTTTAAACTTCTCCACAACAGTATCACAGACCTGCCTGTTGTGTTCCTTGGTCTCCATGATGCTATCTGCGTTTTAAACAAAACACTGAGACTATCACAGAGCAGGTGCATTTATACGGAGACTAGATTACACACAGGTGGATTATATTTGCCATCATCAGTCATTTAATACAACATTGGATCATTCAGAGATTCTCAATGAACTTCTGGAGTGAGTTTGCTGCACTGAAAGTAAAGGGGCACGCCCCAATTTTCAGTTTTTTTCTTTTTTACAAAAGTTTAAAATAAGCAATACATTTCATTCAACTGCACAATTGTGTCCCACTTGTTGATTCTTCACCATAACATTAAAATTTTTAAATTTTTATTTAAAATTTTTAATTTTTAAACCTGAAATGTGGGAAAAGGTTGAAAAATTCAAGGGGGCTGAATACTTTCGCAAGGCACTGTACATTCTAAGAAGGGACAGCTTAGTGCTTAGTGTATTAGCAGCAGGGGCGTAACAACCAAGGTCGCAGAGGTCGTGATTGCGATCGGGCCCGGCAGATTAAGGGCTTGCTCCACCTTGCAGGGAAGCAGCCGGCTCCACTCAGTGAGAGAGGAGCTTTGCTGTTCCTGTACGAGTTGTAATACAAGTGGCCAGGCAGTGCATGGCTGTCGCCCTCTCCAGTCTCTTCCTGCCTGTGACCTTGGGCTCTCTGGCCTTGCAGCGTCGCAATCTTCTACTGTGTGTGGAGTGTGGTACTGCTGCCACCGTGAGCTGCAGGAAACCTAACGGTCAGTGCAGCCCCTTCCTCTCCCTCCATCCTGTCACTAGAAGCAGTTGGGACTGAGAGCAGAGGGAGAGGAATGAGTACATGGCAGCTCAGCTCTCAGAACTGCTCTGTGCTGTGTCATCCATTTCCTGAAGACCAGAGACTTCAGTGGTCATGGCTGCTGCCCTATGATGGGGCAGGGATGTGAAGGCCCCGCTGCTCTTGGAAACTGACTTCAGCATAGGTAAGTACATGTAATAATGTGTATGCAGTATATAATATATATCAGTGTGTATGTGGGCAGTATATGGTGTATATCAGTGTGTATGTGGGCAGTATATGGTGTATATCAGTGTGTATGTGGGCAGTATATAGTGTATATCAGTGTGTATGTAGGTAGTATATGGTGTATATCACTGTGTATGTGGGTAGTATATAGTGTATGTCAGTGTGTATGTGGGCAGTATATAGTATATATAAGTGTATATGTTGGCAGTATATGATGTATATCAGTTTGTGTGGGGAAGTCTATGGTGTATATCAGTGTGTATGTGGGTAGTATATCGTGTGTATGAGTGTGTATGTAGGTAGTGGTTCCCTGAAAAATGCCCACAGGAAAAATGCCCACAGGAAAAATGCCCACAGGAAAATTGCCCACAGGAAAAATGCCCACAGGAAAATTGCCCACACGGAAAATTGCCCACATGGAAAATTGCCCACACGGAAAATTGCCCACACTGAAAATTGCCCACACTGAAAATTGCCCACACGGAAAATTGCCCACATGGAAAATTGCCCACACAGAAAATCGCCAATTGCAGCATTACAAAGTTTCAGATCTATGATATTTGAGGTGCAAGGTGAGGATGTTCACATAATAGGTCATCAACTTGTGATTTACAGTTGACCTAGTGCAAAACTGCAAAAATGCTGGAGATCTGTGGTTTGTAGCAGTCTGTCATTATCAGCAATAGATAGATACAGTCTGCTCTAATCTCACTGATTCTGCCTTACTCCTTCCACCAGCCCAAAACAGCAGCACATGCAGAACCAGCAGCAGTGTGATCAAGAGGAGCAATCACTACTATCTGTACTCACAAAAGTATCACTGTATTATCTGTTGAGTTACATGTGACTGCAGGTCACATCTAATACATTATCATCTCAGGGGAGCCCACCAAAAGCAGGGTGCTGCTGGCAGAGATAGGGTACTTTCACACTTGCGTTCATCGCAATCCGCCATTATGGAAAATAGCGCAGTCCGTTAACGGACTGAGCTATTCTCCATAGACTTATATTGACAACGCACTGTGACGCAGTGTCTGCGTTTCATCCGCTGGCCGACACCGAGTCGTTATTTTGACTGAGCACCGGGAGGAGGGAACGCAGCATGTAGCGTTTTTGGTGTCGTTAAAACAACTCACCTTGGCAGTGTCTAATGATCGTCTATGGTGGCGGATTCCGCCGCTATGCGCTAAGCAGCGGAATCCGCTGATGGATTCCATCACATTCTACTGAGCATATGTACCGCCCCGGGGCTTGGCCGGCTGCCGAGACGCTCGGATCCGGGCTCATCGGTGGGTGGCTCGAGCTCCTCCCGGACCCGGGGGTCACGTCACTCTGAAGGGATGCTGACGCTATGTGAGGGGTGGTGTTCGGTGGGGAGGTCCACGGCCGAGGCCGCGGTTGTTTTTGGGGGTTAAGTTCGTGACGCCACCCACGGGTTGTGGTGAATGGATGGACACCACCGCTGCCGTTGACTAGGCTCCCGGGGATGGTGTTGCGCAGCTTGGTGTTGACCCCTTCGTGGGTAGGGGGTGATGGTCCTGGGGGCCCGAGGGTGCTGAGGAGGGGGCATGCGTGCTGGCTTGTTGGTGCGATGCGATGCGCGGCCCATGGAAACTGTTGTACTCACTATTACAGACACACTGGAGTCGGTGATGATGGGGGGGTAGTGCCGGGGTGTGTGCGGTGATGATGGGGGTGGTAGTGCCTGCATGTGTGCGGTGATGATGGGGGCGGTAGTGCCTGTGTGTGTGCGGTGATGATGGGGGCTCTCTCTCGACTAAAGAAAACTAACGCAACGTGTTATTTCACAGGAATCTGTTGCCTTTATTATCACACTATTTACAACGCATCCGTCACATGCGTCACACAACGCATTGTGACGGATGCCAAACAACGCAATTGTGAAAGTAGCCATAGCTGGTCCTGAAAGCCCCAAAGGCACAGCAGAGAGGTGAGACTTTGTCGCTTATACCACCTTGTGTTCGTGCTGGGAATGTATGATATGTTTTTGCAGTGGTGTAACTAGAGTCCATTGGGCCCCAGTGTGAAATTTGGACCTGCCCCCCCCCCCTCCTCACACATGTTCTCACATGTGCATTCATGTCTGTTGGCAATTTTCTGTGGACATTTTTCACATATCATGTGAACATCCTCACCTTGCACCTCAAATATCATAGATCTGAAACTTTCTGATGCTGCAATTGGCAATTTTCTGTGTGGGCAATTTTCCATGTGGGCAATTTTCCGTGTGGGCAATTTTCCGTGTGGGCAACTTTCTATGTGGGCAAATTTCCGTGTGGGCAAATTTCCATGTGGGCAATTTTCCGTGTGGGCAATTTTCCTGTGGGCATTTTTCCTATGGGCAATATTCATGTGGGCATTTTTCCTGTGGGCAATTTTCCTGTGGGCATTTTTCTGGTCACCGTAGGTAGTATATAGCGTATAGAAGTTAGCATATTATATATATAACTAGAAGGTGGCCCGATTCTACGCATCGGGTATTCTAGAATTTACGTATTGTGTAGTTAGTGTATGATTTTTGTTATATATATATATATATATATATATATATATATATAGATGTTGTTGTGTGTAGTTACCAAGTGTTTGTGTAGGGCGCTGTACATGTTCTGGGTGTTGTCTGGGTGTGGCGGGGGGTGAGAGCGGTGTTTGTGTGTTGCGTTGTTTGTGGAGCGCTGTGTGTCTGTAGCGTTGTGTGTGTGTGTTGCGCGGTTTGTGTGGGTGTGGGGTGTGTGTGTGTGTTTTGGGGAGAGGTATGTTTTGTGCAGTGTGTGTGTTGTGCGGTATATGCGTATATTTGTGTGTGCCGTGGTGTCTGTGTAGGGCGGTGTTTGTGGTTCCCAGTGTGTGTGTGGTGTGTTGTGCAGTGCGTGTGTGGCGCTGTTAGTGTGTGTTTTGGGGGCAGGTGTGCACCCCCCATCGTGCTCCATCCCCCATGCTGCGCACCCCCCATCGTGCTCCATCCCCCATACTGCGCACTCCCCATCGTGCTCCATCCCCCATGTTGCGCACTCCCCATCGTGCTCCATCCCCCATGCTGCGCACTCCCCATCGTGCTCCATCCCCCATGCTGTGCACCCCCCATCGTGCTCCACAGTCACACATCAGACAGTATACACGCACACATCTGATCGCATACACTCACACACACGCCCCACTTCTCCCACTGCAGTCCCAGCAGCTGTGCTGCACGCCGTGCTCCTCTGCCGACACTCACAGATCCGATCGCATACACTCACACTTCAGAACACACTCACACACATCCGATCGCATACACGCACACACACACTCACACATCAGAACACACTCACACACATCCGATCGCATACACGCACACACACTGACGATATCGCACATACACGCTCACACAATCACAACATCCGGAGATACCACATGCTTCCGGCCATGTGATCCTCCGGCAGGTCCTGGAAGGTCACTGCACAGTATCGCCGCCGAGAAGCAAGCGATATCACGGGATGTTGTGAGTATGTGGATGCGATCTAATGTGTGTGTGAGGTGTGTGTGAGATGTGTGTGAGAGTGAGTGTGATCTGATGTGTGTGTGTGTGTGTCTGTTCTTATGTGTGTGCGTGTGTGTGTGTTCCGCCGCTGCAGGACCTTGATGCGCTCACCTCGGGGTGAGAGGCCATTCCGTGTGGGGGGCGGAGCCTGGGCGAGCGGCCAATCTGTGCGGGGGGGCGGAGCTGAGGCGAGCGGCCAATCCGTGCGGGTGGAGGAGCCGAGGCGAGCGGCCAATCCGTGAGGCCGAGTGGCCAATCCGTGCGGGGGGGCGGGGCCATGGCGAGCCCAGCGGCCAATCTGCTGTTTGTCACCGTAAGGACATGGCCAATCTGTGCGGGGGTCGGAACCGAGGCGAGGCGAGCGGCCAATCCGTGCGGGGGGAGGAGCCGAGGTGAGGCGAGCGGCCAATCCATGTGGGGGGGCGGGGCCATGGCGAGCCCAGCGGCCAATCCGCTGTTTGTCACCGTAAGGACATGGCCAATCCGTGCGGGGGGCCGGAGCCGAGGCGAGGCGAGCGGCCAATCCGTGCAGGGGGAGGAGCCGAGGCGAGCTGCCAATCCGTGTGGGGGGGGGTGGGCATGGCGAGCCCAGCGGCCAATCCGCTGTTTGTCACCGTAAGGACACAATTTTGGAGCAAGACAGACAGACAGACAGACAGAATAAGGCAATTACAGTTAGGTCCAGAAATATTTGGACAGTGACACAAGTTTTGTTATTTTAGCTGTTTACAAAAACATGTTCAGAAATACAATTATATATATAATATGGGCTGAAAGTGCACACTCCCAGCTGCAATATGAGAGTTTTCACATCCAAATCGGAGAAAGGGTTTAGGAATCATAGCTCTGTAATGCATAGCCTCCTCTTTTTCAAGGGACCAAAAGTAATTGGACAAGGGACTCTAAGGGCTGCAATTAACTCTGAAGGCGTCTCCCTCGTTAACCTGTAATCAATGAAGTAGTTAAAAGGTCTGGGGTTGATTACAGGTGTGTGGTTTTGCATTTGGAAGCTGTTGCTGTGACCAGACAACATGCGATCTAAGGAACTCTCAATTGAGGTGAAGCAGAACATCCTGAGGCTGAAAAAAAAGAAAAAATCCATCAGAGAGATAGCAGACATGCTTGGAGTAGAAAAATCCACAGTCGGGTACATTCTGAGAAAAAAGGAATTGACTGGGGAGCTTGGGAACTCAAAAAGGCCTGGGCGTCCACGGATGACAACAGTGGTGGATGATCGCCACATACTTTCTTTGGTGAAGAAGAACCCATTCACAACATCAACTGAAGTCCAGAACACTCTCAGTGAAGTAGGTGTATCTGTCTCTAAGTCAACAGTAAAGAGAAGACTCCATGAAAGTAAATACAAAGGGTTCACATCTAGATGCAAACCATTCATCAATTCCAAAAATAGACAGGCCAGAGTTAAATTTGCTGAAAAACACCTCATGAAGCCAGCTCAGTTCTGGAAAAGTATTCTATGGACAGATGAGACCAAGATCAACCTGTAACAGAATGATGGGAAGAAAAAAGTTTGGAGAAGAAAGGGAACGGCACATGATCCAAGGCACACCACATCCTGTGTAAAACATGGTGGAGGCAACGTGATGGCATGGGCATGCATGGCTTTCAATGGCACTGGGTCACTTGTGTTTATTGATGACATAACAGCAGACAAGAGTAGCCGGATGAATTCTGAAGTGTACCGGGATATACTTTCAGCCCAGATTCAGCCAAATGCCGCAAAGTTGATCGGACGGCGCTTCATAGTACAGATGGACAATGACCCCAAGCATACAGCCAAAGCTACCCAGGAGTTCATGAGTGCAAAAAAGTGGAACATTCTGCAATGGCCAAGTCAATCACCAGATTTTAACCCAATTGAGCATGCATTTCACTTGCTCAAATCCAGACTTAAGACGGAAAGACCCACAAACAAGCAAGACCTGAAGGCTGCGGCTGTAAAGGCCTGGCAAAGCATTAAGAAGGAGGAAACCAAGCGTTTGGTGATGTCCATGGGTTCCAGACTTAAGGCAGTGATTGCCTCCAAAGGATTCGCAACAAAATATTGAAAATAAAAATATTTTGTTTGGGTTTGGTTTATTTGTCCAATTACTTTTGACCTCCTAAAATGTGGAGTGTTTGTAAAGAAATGTGTACAATTCCTACAATTTCTATCAGATATTTTTGTTCAAACCTTCAAATTAAACGTTACAATCTGCACTTGAATTCTGTTGTAGAGGTTTCATTTCAAATCCAATGTGGTGGCATGCAGAGCCCAACTCGCGAAAATTGTGTCACTGTCCAAATATTTCTGGGCCTAACTGTATATATATAGATAGCTTGTATTGTATATAAGTGTGTAATACAGTAAATGTAATATTGTGCACAGTATACTATGCCTGTAATAGTGTACATACAGTATACAGCCTCTGTAGGGGTATATGAATGCATGTGTAAAAACTGTATCAGAAGAGAACATTACACACTGGGGCAGCAGAGAGAAGGTAAGTATAATTGTTACATTGTGCAGTGTGATGGGGATCATATGTATTAGAATGGTGACATATATATATACAAGGATGGGGGGGCAAAGATTCAAGTATGGGATGGGAAAGCTGGGTGAACAAGGCTCTTTCCCTCAGCACCCAGCTTTTCCATGCTCTGATATCAAGGGGAAGCTGGGTGCTGAGGTAAGGATGTATAGCAGAGTATGGGAGAGCTGGGTGATGAGGTAAAGACATATAGCAGAGCATGGGACAGTTGCGTGGTGAGGGAAAGATGCACAGCAATGCATGGGAAAGCAGGGTGCCAAAGACAAGATGGGTATCAGAACATAGGAAAGCTGGATGCTGATAGAAAGAGAGATTTCAGAGTATGGGAAACCTGGGTGCTGAGAGAAAGAGCTGAGTGTCGGTGTAATTATCCCATGCCTGGGATGCCATGTCAGTGTATGGGGGCCCAAATTTTGCACTGGGGCCCATCGAACTCTAGTCACTGATTAGCAGCATTGGTTTTGCATTCAATATTTCTTTCTAGCACTTTGAGAGATGTTTTGTCAGTGTATTAAATTGGGACATTTTGGATAAATTGCAGTTTATCAAATACGATGAGTATGTGCAATATATTTCGAGTGAAAAAATTTCTGGGACAGTGTGCAATTATTGGATATGTCATTCATCATTATTTCCACATTCATTGTTTCTTAGTTATCTGGAGAATGAAGACTTGAGCTATAGATTTTCCTGTGTGTTCCACAATGTTGCATTTTGAATTCATCACATCTAATATAATATTTCTCAGTAGGGATCTATGACTTTTGCAGTTTTTCTTTACTTGTGGTTCTGGAATTATACAGTTTGGGAAGACTGCTCTAACTGCAGATACGGTGAAGATTAAAGGGTGCTTTACACGAGACGATCTATCGTGCGATAGATCGTCGAGGTCACGGTTTTTGTGACGCACATCCGGCATCGTTTGCGACATCGGTCTGTGTGACACCTCCGAGCGACGCAGTATCGCTCACAAATCGTGAGTCGTGTACTTGTCGCTCGGTTTCATAATCTCATTTAATTAAAATGGCGCCGGTTGCTCATCGTTCCCGGGGTAGCACACGCCGCTCCGTGTAACACCCCGGGAACGATGAACAGCAGCTCACCTCCGTCCCGCGGCACCCACTGGCTATGCGGAAGGAAGGAGGTGGGCGGGATGTTTACGTCCCGCTCATCTCCGCCCCTCTGCTTCTATTGGCAGGCCGCTGTGTGACGTCGCTGTAACGCCGAACATCCCTCCCCCTTCAAGAAGAGGATGTTCGCCGCCCACAGCGACGTCGCTCAGCTGGTAAGTGCGTGTGACGGGGGTTAAACGACTTTGTGCGCCATGGCCAACTAATTGCCCGTGACGCACAAACGACGGGGCGGGTCCGATCGAGCGTGAAATTGCACGATAGATGGTACCGTGTAAAGCAGGCTTAACACCTTCACCCCTGGTGGATTTTCCGTTTTTCGTTTTTGTTTTTTGCTCCCCTTCTTCCGAGAGCTGTAACTTTTTTATTTTTCTGTCACTTTTGCCATATAAAGGCTTGTTTTTTTGGATGAGAAGTTGTACTTTTAAATGAAACCATAACATTTATCATATAGTGTATTGGAAAATGTACAAAAAATTTCCAAGTGCTGAAAAAATGCAAACAAAAGTGCAATTGCATGATTAATTTGGGGATATTCACTGTGTTCACTATATTGTAAAACTTATGTATCAATGTGATGTCTCACGTCGGTACGAGTTCGTAGACGTCAAACATGTATACATTTACTTTCATCTAAGGGTTTAAAAAAAATTAGAAGTTTGTCCCCAAAAAATAGCACATTTTTTGTGCCATTTTCCACAATCCGTAGCTTTCACATTTTTTGGGATCTATGACTCACTGACAGCATATTTTTTGCGTCTTGAGCTGATGTTTGTAATGGTAACATTTTTGCGCAGATGCAAAGTTTTGATCGCCTGTTATTGCATTTTGCGCAAAATTTATGGTGACCAATTAACTTAATATTGGCTTTTGTTTTTTGCCGTTATGTCGTTTACCAATCAGATTAATTGTTTTTATATTTTGATCAGGCATTTCTGAAGGCAGTGATACCAATTGTGTGTATATTTTTACATTTTTTAACCCTTTAAATTTTCAATGGAGTGAAAGGGGGTTATTTACACTTTTAGGTTTTTTTTTATTTATTACAATTTTTTAAAACTTTTTTTTTTTTTTTTTACTTTTTTTTATTTTACTATTCCCCTTAGGGGACTATAAGGATCAGCAGTCTGATCTCTCATTCATTTCTGTTGATCACAGCTACACAGCTGAGATCACCAGAAATTATCGTCTCTTGTAACAGACAGCACTCGGAAACAGGAAGCGAGTCATGTGAGCTACAGGAGAATAGAATAAGCTTCGGCAACCCAAACAAGAAGAAATAAAAGAATTAGAAAAAGTCTCCCACCACCGCAGGACAGGACCTTGCTTCTCCCAAAGGCCTAAACAAACTTATCTCTATCCCCTGGGCATTTTCCCTTTCACAAGGAGATTACAATATATCTCATGACATTGGCATAGTGGAGTCCTGGTGACCCCTTATACTGCTACTATACCCCCGCCCCCAATAGCTTAACCCCTTATTGAAATGACCACAGACACATAGTTGGATGAAATGGCCACAGCAGCCTTTTATTTAAACATAACTTATAATAACATTTATAAAACAGGGGGTTGTGGTCCTCGAAGCTCAAACAATCTGGTGATCACCCAATACTCTGATCCTACCTTCCCCCTAAACCCCATTACTCCC
Organism: Anomaloglossus baeobatrachus; assembly: GCF_048569485.1. NCBI lineage: Eukaryota > Metazoa > Chordata > Amphibia > Anura > Aromobatidae > Anomaloglossus > Anomaloglossus baeobatrachus. Next base: position 332,226,844 of record NC_134358.1, read on the forward strand.
AGCCGCAACCACCAACTCAGCAGCACCAAACAAATATGAGGGGGAAGGGTTAAACCACCAAGCACGGGAACCGACCCCACCAAGCCGATGTTCCCCCATGATCACCAGACCACTCCCCAAACCAGTAATTAACGGGGGGTTCCACCTCCATTGGGACCCCCCAATCCAATTTTCACCAACTTCGAGGACCCCACCCCCACCACCTCTGCCACTATGACCCAAAACAAACAAAACAAAATAAAACAAAACAAAACAGGGGAGGGTGGGCAGGACAACCACTTCAGCTGCAGCCGCAGCAATGGCTTCTTTTCCCGCTGTCTTGCCCTAACGGTCCCTAGACCCCCACCCCTCTTCTCCTTCACCCTATCCCCCCTAGCCACGTCATGCCGGCCTCCACCTACATCTCACCTACAGTCACCTCTGCCAACGATCCTTTGATCAAATGTCCAACGGCCCTCATACCACCCTCCATAGTTCGGGAGGGCACTGCAATCCCACGGCCATCGCCCCCGGCACCAATTCCCTGAAGCGATCCCACTGGAAACGAGAGAGAGCATCAGCAATAGAATTCAACACCCCCGGCACATGCGACGCAGATACACAAGCATTGATGGACAAACAGGCCAGCACTAATCTCCGCAAAACTTTAATCACCGGAGGGGAATTGGCCGAGATATTGTTAATCGCTAATCGCAAATTCTTCACCAGCCCCGCCGACCGCCAAACCTCCGGCCATCGCTCCGCACACCACTCCCCTCCAAAATAAGCCCCGAAGCCCTGACCCCCAGATGCATCGGTAAATAGATCCAGCTCCGAATTACCCACTAGAGGCTCCATAAACAGGGACCGCCCGTTGTAGTCCGCCAAAAATCGTCTCCAAACCTCCAAATCCGCCTTAACATCGGCTGACAGACACACGAAATGGTGAGGCACTAGCACCCCCACAGTGGCCATCGCAAGCCACCGTGAAAAAATCCGCCCCATCGGCATCACTCGACACGCAAAATTGAGTTTGCCCAGCAACGATTGCACCTCCCTCACGGAAACTTTTTTGACCCTCATCGCCCTCGCTACCTCCTCCCTGAGAACGACCACCTTGTCCATCGGTAACCGAAACTCCCACTCGTCCGAGTCAATAACAATCCCAAGAAAAGAAATACATGTCCCCGGACCCTCTGTCTTCTCCGGCGCCAAAGGGACTCCAAAACGCTGAGCTACCCACTCGATCGTCACAAGCAAACTCTGGCAAACCCCCGAATTCCCTGGACCAACACAGAAAAAAATCGTCTAAATAGTGAATAACAGACTGCAAACCCGAAACATCCCTAACCACCCACTCCAAAAAGGAACTAAACGCCTCAAACAATGAACAGGACAACGAGCATCCCATGGGCAGGCATCTATCAACAAAATAATTCCCTTCCCAAAAACAGCCGAGCAAGCGTACACTGTCCGGATGAACCGGCAACAACCGAAATGCGGATTCAATATCCGTCTTAGCCATCAGGGCCCCCCGTCCACACCGCCGCACCCAGTCCGCTGCTTCGTCAAACGACGTATACACCACCGAGCATAACTCAGGATCTATACCATCATTCACCGATCCCCCCCCCCCCTCGGGTAAGATAAGTGGTGAATAAGCCGAAACTTATTCGCCTCCTTCTTCGGCACCACCCCCAACGGTGAAACCAACAGATCCGGAAAAGGCGGGGACCGAAACGGCCCCGCCATACGCCCTAATGACACCTCCTTTACCAACTTATCCCGAACCACCTCCGGATGCTGGCTTGCCGACTGTAAATTCTTAAAATGCCCCTGCCCGGACCCGCTCCCGAAGGAATGCAAAAACCGAATTGAAAACCTCTCGCTAGCAACTCTGCCTCCTCCCTCCTTGGAAACCTATTTAGGTAAGGGAGCATCTCTCGAAGCTTCACTTGAGTCTCCCCCTTTTGAATTACCAGGCCCCCCTCTGACCCTGCTATGTCGGAAACACCTCGACGCTCCACGATTGGTGCCACTACAGTGTGAGCAGTGGTGTTTAAACTTACACTGCTCCCCAAACTTGCACTGGCCCTCATTGAAGAGCCAGCAAAGCCTTGATTTTTGCGATCCCGACTGACCTCCAGCTCCCTCGCCGGCCTGCTGGCCATACCGCCCCCCAGCCTGGCCAGAAGCCCCGGCCGCCCCTGGAAAGGATTGCCCATACCGAGTCGGTGCCATGACCCACAACCAGAGCCCAATATCCTTCTGGTCCCATCTTATGGATGGCCGAATGGCTTTCCGCTGACGAAACTGTTCGTCATACCGCAACCAGGCCTGCCCCCCATACACCCTATAAGCTTCCCCTATAGAATCCAAATAGCAGAAAAGGTGCGAACAGTTGTCCGGCGCCTTTTCCCCTATTACACTGGCTAAAATTGCAAACGCTTGCAGCCAGTTTGTAAACGTCTGAGGGATCAACCGCCACCGGCGCTTCTCCTCATCCTCTTTTTTGTTGTCGTCTTTCTTAGGCTTGTCCAAATTAAATTTCTCTAACGGTAACAAAGAGAAGATTTCAACATAATCATCCCTCCAAATTTTCTCCCTAACTTCCTTCTTTAAATGCGAGCCCAGCGGCCCCTCAAAACTCACGTAAACCTCCCCCTTCGCCTTATCATCCAAATGAATCCTGTCCTTGTCTTTTTCCGTCTGCACGGAAACCGACACTGGCTCGGACCCCCGTCGTACCCCTGCCGTACTCGCCGCCGCCACCCCCACACTCGGGACCCCCGATCCCACCCACGCTGAAGCACAACCTCCGACACTCCCGCTCCCCTCCAGTCGCGCCAACAACTGCCTGACGTCTGACAAAACCTCCCCAACCCCCACTGACCCCGGCGGAGCCGCCTGCCCCTGAGCCATCCCAACCCCAGCCGGACCCACCACACTACTTGAAACATCATTAGCCAAAGGAGACAAACAAAACACAGAACTGTACTCACCAAGCTGCGCAGGAGCTGTGATCCCGCCAGCCGTCAATCCAGAATCCTGCCGTCCAGCCGTCACTGGCGCCGTGACCCTCTCCTGCCTGAAGTCCTCCACTGGTCCGATCGGCGATGGTAGCCTCGGATCGGTCGGACCCGAACCCCATCCAGGTGGTCCACGCACCGCCGCTCCTGGATCCCGACAACCAGGCTGCCGCTGAGACCCAGAGCCGTCCTGCCCTGGCCTGCCGACCTCCTGCCAGTGATCCCGCTGTCCGTCCTGTGCTTCCTGTGCCGTCCAGCCAGGCCGCCCGACAGGAACATCGCCAGCGCGGCCCGCCGCATCCTCCAGGTCCTCCTGACGCCAGGTAGCAGTAGGCCCCTCCCCCCTAACGGGCCGAGGCCTACTAACTACCGCCGACCTCAGCCGCGGCCTTGAATTCCTCCCGGTGCGGAGGGGGCTCCCAAGGCTGGACACCTCCCCCACCGCCGGAGGGTCCCTAACGGGGCTTCCCCGTTGCCACTGAGGCCCCGCAGGCACTGCACCGGACCGCCCCGGCTGCAACTGCGGGAGAGAGACGCTCCGGAGGCCTGGACCTGCGGCATGGCCGCCCCCTAGTCACAGGAGAGACCTCCGCGGCCGGCCCCGGAGCCCCCCCCGACCGCAGACCGCAACGAGCGGGCCGCGCCTGCGGCCTAGCTGGGGCAGACGAACCCGACACCACGCCACCGGCCAGCACCGCCCGCAGCTGCTCCTCCAACCAGCTGAAGGGATGGCGCCGGGCCGCCCCCCGCAGCTCCTCCATGAGACCGTCCATGGTAGGTGGAAGGACAGTTTTTTTTTTATATATAAAGGATTGTCCGTTTTGTGTGACAACCACTTCAGCTGCAGCCGCAGCAATGGCTTCTTTTCCCGCAGTCTTGCCCTAACGGTCCCTAGACCCCCACCCCTCTTCTCCTTCACCCTATCCCCCCTAGCCACGTCATGCCGGCCTCCACCTACCCCCTGGGGAGGGGGTGGAGGTTCCAGCCGGGCACTTTATATTTAAAAGAGGTTATGGCTTGCAATTCCATGACCTTTGCAAAGAAAGCCAGGCATCACAATATACGCAAGGCAGATTCCTATCCTGCGAGCACTATCTTCTATACTCTGTTCATTACGCTACCAGTCTAAAGGTACCGTCACATTAAGCGACGCTCCAGCGATCCCACCAGCAACCTGACCTGGCAGGGATCGCTGGAGCGTCGCTACACGGGTTGCTGGTGAGCTGTCAAACAGGCAGCTCTCACCAGCAACCAGTGACCAGCCCCCAGCCAGAAGCAACGCGTGGAAGCGATGCTGCGCTTGGTAACTAAGGTAAATATCGGGTAACCAACCCGATATTTACCTTGGTTACCAGCGCACACCGCTTAGCGCTGGCTCCCTGCACTCCTTGCCAGAGTACATATCGGGTTAATTACCCGATGTGTAGTCTGGCTATGTGTGCAGGGAGCAGGGAGCCGGCACTGACAGCGTGAGAGCGGCGGACGCTGGTAACGAAGGTAAATATCGGGTAACCGAGGAAAGGGCTTCTTGGTTACCCAATATTTACATTGGTTACCAGCGTCCGCAGAAGCCGGCTCCCTGCTCACTGCACATTCAGTTGTTGCTCTCTCGCTGTCACACACAGCGATGTGTGCTTCACAGCGGGAGAGCAACAACTAAAAAATGGTCCAGGACATTCAGCAACAACCAGCAACCTCACAGCAGGGGCCAGGTTGTTGCTGGATGTCACATACAGCAACATCGCTATCAACATCGCTGTTGCGTCACAAAAGTTGTGCCTCAGCAGCAATGTTGCTAGCGATGTTGCTTAGTGAGACGTGGCCTTAAGAACACAGAAGGACTTCTCTGATTACCCTAGCAGATATTCTTTTTTCTATACACAAAAAGTGAACTCAGGTAAAGTGAGACACAGCATAACGTCTGTCACGTTTCGGCATATATCCAGCACCTTGCATTTGATTTTTCTTGGATCAATAGAATTTTTCATGGTTCTAAGCACAAAGGCTGTTATCATGTGTGCTACTATTTATGGTTGCTTTTGCTTCCCTCTTCTAGACCTCTTTCTGACATATATTTCTTGATAAAAGCTGAAATGTAAAGCCAAAGCATCGAAAAAGTGTACGACATGTGAAAATTGATTTCTTTTGGAACACCGCAATAAAGCATTATAAAAGACTCCCCCCCTTTTTTTTCTTTATTTTTTATTTATTCTTGTGTGAGTCCCAAAGCTTATTCTATTCTCTATCTTGCCACTTTTTGCTTCAGAGCAAATTTATATTGACCTGTGAGCCAGTCATACCCTGACATATGAGCTACAGGAGTTATCACATGACCCTGTGCTACCAAGGCAACCATTGGCTCACAGTGATCATGTCATGTGACTTCCGATGGCAGCGGGTGAGTGAACATTTACTTCCGTGGGGATTGAAGGGGTTAACAGGCACACATGTCTGCTGTACAAATCAACAGACATGTGCAGGAATCACCACCAGCTGCCCGCAGCAGCCGCAGGTGATTACACCTATATGGCTTAGGACGCACCGGTTGTTAGTGGGTTAAATTGAAGCCTTGACTTTTTGAGACTCTGTTGTCACATCATGATGTCTGCAGCTCAGTGCCTTACTTCCAGTTATGAGAAAAGGAAAAAGATGTAAGGGAAAAAAATCATACATACCCATAATGTAAAATAATTTAAGTTTATTTACAATAATGACACAAGCAAGACATACATGTAAAAACATTTATGACAACTTGAAGAGGTGGATATCATAATCCAAAGTATTTTACCCCTCCTTCATCAGGAAAATGCTGATGTAGCAGTAAAAACCAGCAGTAAAACCAGACTTGTGTAAGTCCACAATTCTCTTCCTGAGGTCTTGGCTGATTTCTTTTGACTTTCCCATGATGCTATACAAAGAAGCAGTGTATTTCAGGTGTGCATTAAAATATATCCACAGGTGTGTCTCTCATTAACTCAGATGTTGTCAATAAACCTATCAGAAATTTTCAAAGACATGACACCATCATATGGGCTGTCCCATATTGTTTAAAGGCATAGTACTCTTAAGCGGGCTTTACACGCTGCGATCTCGCTAGCGATTGCACCCGCCCCCGTTGGTTGTGCGACACGGGCAAATCGCTGCCCGTCGCGCACCACCTCACTTACCCCCGTCACATCGACTTACCTGTCCGGCGACGTCGCTCTGGCCGGCGATCCGCCTCCTTTCTAAGGGGGCGGTTCGTGCGGCGTCACAGCGACGTCACACGGCAGCCGTCCAATAGAAGCGGAGGGGCTGAGATGAGCGGAACGTAAACATCCCGCCCACCTCCTTCCTTCCACATTGATGGTGGAGGCAGGTAAGGAGATGTTCCTCGCTCCTGCGGTGTCACACATAGCGATGTGTGCTGCCGCAGGAATGAGGAACAACATCACTAATGAGAGGTAAACGATTTTTTGTTTTAGGACGACCTCTCTGCAGCAAACGATTTTTGCCGCTTTTGCGATCATTTCAGGTCGCACATAACTGTTACACTCTACGATATCGTTAATGACGCCGGATGTGCGTCACAAACAACGTGACCCCAACGATAATTCATTAACGATATCGTAGCGTGTAAAGCCCGCTTTAGTGTATGTATTTGACTTTGCAGAAAGTAATAAAAATGCCTTAAAGAAGTTGTCCAGTTACCAAAACTGATTTTTTTTTTGTCATAAATCTTGCTAATATGTGCCTCTACACACATCTATCATATTATTTTAGCAATATTTCCTTTTATCATGCTCTAGCTGCACATCCTCATTTCTGGCTCCAGTTCTGATGGAGTTAATCGCTCTCTTGACTTCCTGGGTTCAGTTACTACAACTTCCATAATCCTTTGCAGTAACTAGCAATCTATCTCACACCCACTCTGAGCTCCACCCAAACTGTTCCCTCCCCTCCGATCTCCACCAAAACTGTTCCCTCCCCTCCTTCCTGTGTCACCTGCACAACAAGTCCCAGAGTGGAGCAAGTTAGTGACATATAGCACACTATGTGTCAGAGCAGAGCATGTCACTTACTGTCTCCACTCTGGGACTTGTTGTGCAGGTGACAGAGTGGAGCAGATTGGTCCCATGCAGCGTCCGGTCACTTGTGCTGCTGTTGGGAGTACATGATCACACTGCCGACACCGCAGGCTCTCCTGACAGCTGAGCACAGTGGGTGGATAGTGTGATCACATACTTACGTGACAGGGGGGTTTTCAGCTGAAGAAACCCCCCCTGTACTGCACACTGAAGCCCATACCTCCCACAGCTAAGTGATGGTAAGCGGCGCGCTCTGCCTTCACCCCTCCACACTGGAGCCCATACTTCCCACAGCTGACCTATGGTAAGTGGCACGCTCTGCCTTCACCGCTCCACACTAAAGCTGATCCTCCCCTCGATGCTGGGCTGTGACGTGCGGTAGTCACCGCCCACAGCCCAGTCAATCAGTGTGAGTGGCGCCAGCATCCTGTGACGTACCAGTCTTGTTTGAGAGCCCGGAATTGACGGGACGTAAGAGGATACTAGCGGCCACAGCTCCAGGGGGTCATGTGACCGGCACTGAGCGTGCAGGATAGCGCCGCTCAGTGCCAGAACTGGAAATACAAGCCAATGGAGAAAACTCCTATAATGGTAAGTAGAGCTCATAGAGAAAATAAAAAAAATGGGTGAACCACCCCTTTAAACATTCTCTCTCTCTCTCTCCTTATTCTGGCATTTGGCAAATATAAATAATTTTGGTTCCTAATCGACTTAAAACGGGAAAGGTTTATTCTGATTTCATGTCAGATAATGAGAAAAACATGTATATATGTATTTTTAGACAGTGTATGTGAACCTTTGGTTTCAACTGTATATAAGCCCAATAATGATGCAACCATTCTAAACAGTCCATATATGCATTCTAAAAATTTGAATCTTGGAAGTAAAGTCATGTTACATGAGTTGCCGGACCCGGATCATTACCCAGAGTTCCCTGAGAATTCCAGGCCCTGGGTCGGTGCTCGGGTACTTTTGAACTTTTACGCCGTGGCCACACGGGGACTACTGGGGACACTCGGCTCAAACTGGCAGCACAGCGGGAGATGAGTGTCATGCGAGTGTCATTGCGACTGACTTGCAATCAGACCACAGCTGCGGGGTGCGGACCGTCACTGAGGAGGGGCGGCCAGCGCTGAGGAGGGGCAGGCCAGTGCTGAGGAAGGGCGGGCCAGCGCTGAGGAGGAGCAGGCCAGCGCTGCGGAGGGGAGGGCCGGCGCTGAGGAGGAGTGCAAGGGATTTATCTCCCTATCTCCTCCGTTGCCGGCTATTGCCATTCTCGCTCTGCACTTGCATTACACCAGTGTAATGTGAGTGCAGTGTGATGTTTCTCACGCCTTGAATGGGTGAGAGAGAAAGAGTCTCGCATTGCACCCGCAACATGCTGTGACTGTTTTCTCGGTCCGATTAGGGCTGAGAAAATAATCGCTCAATGATGCTTACACATAGAGTAATATTGGTCCGAGTGGAATGCGATGTTTTATCGCATTCCACTTGCTCCGGTTTTCATGCCGTGTGTCTTGGGCCTTACAGTCCGGATTCGCCCATTACTAGTCATGTATGAAATCACGTGATCAGGAGATAAACTAAGAAATGGGCAAAAAAGGAACTGCAAACGTCACTAAATAACATGAATAAATGAATGTGCAAATTAGAACACGGATGGACTTAGAAAAACCTCCTGTAGAAGATATAAGAAATATATCACATGAGAGAAGATAAGAAAAAGTGCCAGTGCAAGGTGAAGGAGCCAGTGCATAGAAAGAGAAAAAACAATAATGTAAAGGACATGCAGAAATAAAGAGAATTTTTTTTCAAAAGGTAACATACATATGAAAATCTTGGAATAGATATAGGTTTTAAATATATTTGTATATTATAGGTGTATATGCACACGAACATGTATGTTGAATAAAGACTATTATAAAAGTACAATAGTTAAAATGTATAATGAGTAGAGATGAGCGAACCGGTCGTGGTTCGGCTGGAGTTCGGTTCGCCGAGCCGAGGTATGGTTCGTGTTCGGTTCGGCGAACCAGTTCGGCGAACCACTCGAACCGCATAGGAAACAATGGTACGCAATCACAAACACATAAAAACACCTAGAAAACACCCTCAAAGGTGTCCAAAAGGTGACAAACAACTCACAACACAACACAAACACATGGGAAAGTGACAAGGACATATACTCATGCAAAAACAAAAGAGCTGGACAATGAAAAAGAGGAGGAGACACAGATATAGGCATGGCATGCCCTTCTAAAATGATGTAAAACACCGCAAGGTGACTCAAAGCGGAGTCTCCCTTTTTTCCAAAAATTGGGCCACACAGACACCCCTTCAGTGGCAACACTTGTGCCCCAGTCATACACTTCACAGGTAGATTTGCATCAAGCACATTCAAAAATACGCCATCCTTAACCGTCCCCAGGATGACACTGGGGTGGGTAGCAAAGTCTTTCCTGATCCCTGATCTGTTCATCTTGGATCATTTTTAGAAACACGGCAAGCAAGGGTTACTCCAAGCGGAGTCTCCCTTTTTTCCAAAAATTGGGCCACACAGACACCCACCCCTTCAGTGGCAGCACTTGTGCCACAGTTGTACACTTCACAGGTAGATTTGCATCAAGCAAATTCAAAATACACAAGCATTTACTCTCCCCAGGATGACACAGGGGTAGTAAATTCCTTGTGGATCCATGACTTGTTCATTTTGATGAACGTTAGTCTGTCCACATTGTCACTGGACAGACGCGTGCGCTTATCTGTCAGCACACACCCAGCAGCACTGAAGACACATTCAGAGACAACGCTGGCAGCTGGACACGACAAGATCTCCAAGGCGTAAGTGGAGAGCTCTGGCCATTTTTCAAGATTTGAAGCCCAAAATGAGCAAGGCTCCAGTTGCAATGTCATGGCATCGAGATCTCTAGAGATGAATGATTTGGTAAGAGACTTAAATCTTCCCAAAGTTGCTGCTGAGTTACTTGACTCAAGGCTCAAAAGCAAGAATTTATTGTTGCCAGGAGTGTCTTTTTCATTGTTCAGACATCGTGAAGACGAGTTTGTTCCTTACTTTGCCAAGGAAGATAAGTTGATTTATTGCATCGATGTCAAAGGTTTGATGGGTCAATTCAAAATTCAATATGATTCAGCGCAATGGCGTCTTTTTATAGATTCTTCAAAAAGAAGTCTCAAAGCAGTTTTACTCCACAACGGCGGTTTTTATGCTTCCATCCCTGTAGTTCATTCCGTACACCTCAAGGAAACCTACGAGAACTTGGAATTGGTTCTTCGTAAACTTAAATATGAAGACCACGGTTGGCAAGTATGTGGGGATTTGAAAGTCTTGTGCATGCTGCTCGGGCAACAAGCTGGGTATACCAAATACTCTTGTTTTCTGTGTCTATGGGACAGTCGAGACCGACAAAATCATTGGACCAAGAAGAATTGGCAGCCGAGGGTGCTCACAGCTGGTGAAAAAAATGTCCTCCGAGAAACTTTGGTTCCTCCCCATAAAGTTCTTCTACCACCTCTCCACATCAAATTGGGATTGATGAAGAAATTCGTAAAATCACTTCCAAAAGATGGAGAATGCTTCAAATACTTGGTCGCCAAGTTTCCAGCCCTCTCGGAGGCAAAATTGAAGGAAGGTGTGTTCATCGGACCAGACATTAAAAGGCTTATAGCTGATCAAGAGTTTATCAATACCATGATGCATCCTCAAAAAGATGGGTGGATTGCATTTAAAGAGGTCGTAGAGACATTTTTAGGCAATAACAAAGACCCTGACTACAAACAAATCGTCGGACGAATGCTGAAAGCATTTCAAGCTTTAGGTTGCCTGATGAGTTTGAAAGTGCATTTCCTCCATTCCCACCTTGACAACTTTCCTGAAAATTTGGGAGATGTGAGTGGAGAGCAAGGTGAACGATTCCACAAGGACATTAAAGAGATGGAAAGAAGATACCAGGGAAGAAGGAGCATTACAATAATGACTACTGTTGGACGCTTCAGAGAGACATTACAGTGCTACTCACAAGCGTAAATCTACCAAGAGAAGCCTCAAAGGGAAGAAGAATCGATTTTAGTGTGTGTTAGTGAGCTCATTGCAGTTAAAAAAATGATTTTCATGAAACATTTGTAATAAAAAATAAATTTTATGAGTCTATTTTCATTTATTTTGAGGTATTGTCTTATTTAACATAGTTACTTAAATTGTAAGAAAACGTGATGTTCTATGACAAAACGGATGTCATTTTCGGATTCAGCGCACTCAAAAACATAAAGATGACGTGGAATAACCAAAACAGCTCTGGAAAAAAAAAATTTTGCAGACCTGTGAATTATTGATAAAATAAGGCATCACTGCTGGTATTAGATACTGAGATAATAGATCTTGAGAATAGTTTACGTAAAGAATTCTCTGCGGATACACTCAATACATTTCTGGAGGAAAAGATTTTATGATGGAAAAAGATACCCAAAAGTGGGAAAAGGAGATCAGCACCACTAAAGCGAAGAAGTATCAGAGAGACATCTCTGACCATGTAAACAAAAAGGTATTTAGGTGGCAGTTTAGACCAGCCCAGACTAAGAGAACAAGACCTAAATCAGGTTCTATATCATCAGTTACCACTAATAGTGAACAATACCAGTCGGAGAAAGTACCATCAACGAGTGTGATACACACAAGATCTGGTGGACGAAGGAAAACTGGAATTTATAACAACCAAGCTACAAATGAAAGAACTGACCAGTTTAAGGTAATAAACCTGTCCCACCATGTGTTGTCAAAAACTCAGGTCCAACTGCTCAGTAAAAGATTATCCTTTGCCCCCACTATGCAGCTTGATACGTTCACAGCAATTAAAGATGTACATCTTGTTGCTCATAAGCTGCACTTTAAACGGATGTTTGCTCAATCTTCCATAGGGGGACCAACAGAGATGGAAAGGGAGGAAAAAGCATTTGATGCTTTAGAAACTTTATCTGAGGAAGCTGCTGGTGCAACCATGAGTAAGTTCCCCACCCATTTATATTCTAAATCAAAGAAATTTCCATCATTGAATTTCTGCCCTGCTTTAGATATTTTTGTTAAGATGGTGAGTAAAGATATTGAGCAGCTCAACCTTAAACCTAACAGATTCTCCAACCTCAGCTGGCAGGAAAAACGGGCCCTTGATGAGATGAGAGGATGGACAGATGTCCAATTTAAACCGGCCGACAAAGGCGGTAATCTCGTAATTTGGCCCAACCAGATGTATGAGAGGGAGGCTAACAGGCAGCTGGGTAATAAAACATGCTATAAAAAACTGTATGTCGATCCACTAGCGGCATTTCAGGCCGAATTAGTTGGAATTTTGGATGATGCCTTTCAGAAGGGCATTATCCCTAAGAAACTGCTCGACTGCCTGGTTAGTAAAAACCCAAAGATGCCAACTCTATGCCTGACACCAAAGCTGCATAAAAATAATCTTAATCCACCAGGTCGGCCAATAGTGTCAGGTATGGGTGGCCTTTGCGAGGGGGTATGCCAGATGCTTGAATTCTATCTAAAGCCCCTGGCAGCCTCCCTCCTGTCTTACATAAATGATACCACTGAGGCATTGAAAAGACTGGATGGTGTTATACTTGACCCAGGTACCATGATGGTGACAACCAACGTAGAGAGTCTCTACACGTCGATAGGTCACCATGATGGACTCAGGGCAACGTCATACTTCCTTAATACTAGCAATTTGGATAAAAAACTGGTTGAGTTGCTGTTAATATTATTGGAGTTTGTGTTAACTCATAATGTCTTTACATTTAAGGGGGCCACCTTTATCCACACAGGGGACCGCCATGGGGCGGCTTGCGCCCCCGCCTATGCTAATTTATTTTTAGGAGCATGGGAAAGGGAGATCTTTCTCACGGAACCAGATGTCGACATAAATAAGGTGAATAACTGGATGAGATATTTTTTACAACATCTGGTTCCTATGGGATGGTACCCCCAGTGAGTTAGCAGGGTTTATCGATAGACTGAACAACAACTCCATTAATGTCTTTTTGACTTACAGGGTAGGCCGTGAAATTGATTTTCTGGATATAAAAATTATAGCAAGCGATGAGGGGAGACTTACCACGGACATTTTCAGGAAATCTACAGCTACTAATGCCCTGCTATATGCGCAATCATCCCATCTCCCTGCAACTATTGGTAGTATTCCCATTGCGCAATTCCTTCAGGCCTGAAGGATCTGTTCCTCCGATGAGGCATTCTCTGCACAGGCTGAAGAACTGGCGCAGAGGTTGATTCATAGGGGATATAGTAAGAGAAAAATTAAAAGGGGTCTTGATAGGGCAAGAAAATGTACTAGGGAATCTCTCCTCTACTCTAATTACCCCCAAGTTAAGAAACAGCAGAAAGGCAAGGTTATATTGATAACAACCTATAATAATCGGTGGAGAGACATTAATGAGATTTTAAAGAAGCACTGGAATATACTAACAACAGATCCCATCTTAAGTAAGAATATATCACAGTACCCATTAATGACAGCACGTAGGGCGAGAAATATTAAAGATCATCTAGTGCGAAGTCACTATGGACCTCCCATGGGGAATCAGAACAAGACAGGGGTAATTGGCTTCTACCCATGTGGGCTATGTAAAGCCTGTGCCAACGTGCAAATGGCCAAAACATTTAAAATTGCTTTTGGTGACAGGGAATATGACATCAGGATATACTTAAATTGTATAATATAATAGAGATGCCTGGCTCACTAAGAAAAAGAAGCTTAAGGTGCTCGGAAAAAATAAGTCCAGTAGATGTAAAGAATCCGGCACACTAAATAAAGTGATTTCCAAAGATGATATTTCGTTTGAATATATTTTATTGTTCTTGTGAGGATATCAAAAAAATCGTATGTGTACAAGTCCAACGTTTCGACCAAAACTTATGGTCTGTTTCAAGGACTGTGAGACAAAAACAATATGTCAAAGAAGGCAATCATATAAGGTAAAATAAAAACATACAGTTACATTAGGCACTATTTAAAATTTGTAGAAAGAAAAATAAAAATAAAAATAAATAAATGACCCAATGGGGAAAGGAAAAACAGGGATTACAATAAGATTCTCCACAAGAACTCGCAATTTTTGTGAAGATAAATACAATATTTCATTACAATAGTACTCATACATCATATTCTCAATGAAAAGAAAAACAAAAGAAAGATAACAGAGGAAGTTGCTGAATAACACAAACCTCAAAGGGTTATGGTATGATGCATATCACATGGGATATTCACTCGCATGGATTTTATATGTATCACTCTTATAGCCTAAGACCAAAAGAGGGATAAGTCAGTAATCGCATGAGTATAGTTAAATGTACCGACGGAGATGAAGTCATGTGAGTCATCAAAGGACAATATTACTATAGGGGATAAGTGTAATTACCTTAATACCCTCACATAGATGGTAGGATGACTAACGTCCTCTTATTAGATTAGATTTGCTTAAGAAGCTGTGTAACCAATGACATGGATGTTAGGCATAGGATATACGTATTTATAAGCAACATGGGTAATAAACTGAATGTTGTCATATGAAATTCAGAAATGTACGTACATGGTCGTCTAACCATCCAAGACGGGAGAAAGCAATGTTCCTCACGTCTTTTAATATGTGCAAAAAATGCAATCGTGAGCAAAAACAGCAACTAGATTGGATTAAATCCATAGGTTAACACCCCTGTAGCTCATGATCTAGAACGTGTATAAAGAGAGATTACAAAGTAAGTAGCTGTCATATTACCAAGAAACACATCAATATGATAAAGATGTCTGCATGAATAGCAGGGATAAAAGAGTTGACATGATCACCTGTAAATGGCTTGTCTATATGGCACCTAATGGAGCCTGAGAAAGGTTCAATATGGTAGGTACAGTAAGGCACCTAAATATAGATAAAATACGTTGTTATGACATGAACTAGTCAATATATCAAAAATCGGAGGTGGTATGGTGCTTACCCACAGTGTGAAATAAATGGGAAAAGTCCTGGGTATGAAGGTGGGGCCTGTTATACAAGACAATAAAGTTTGGGTTTAGTGTATAAAAATACACGTGAGGCTAAGAAGGCCTGGTCAAAGTCATACCTTGTGTCTGTCCTGGTGAACGCCGTGCCTAGGAGTGCCTGGAGGTGGCCGGTGACCTGCCGCGTGTGGGTTATATGGGCTAAAATTAATGAAGCCGCCTGTGTGTTACCTGTGCATTTCCTGTTAGGAGCAGGAGTGAGGCTTGGAGCGCATGACACGCAGGCGCCTCCCGGGGTATCCGGAGGGCGCATGCGCGGGAGGCAGGACCAAGCGTCACAGTGGGGAAAGGTGTGTGCCCCGTGGAGCGCATACCGCGCACGCGCCGCCCGCGTCGGGCCGCGCATGCGCAGCAGGCACCCCACATGGCGTGTGCGATGGGAAGCATGAAAATAGAGCGGAGGATGAGTGCATCATGCGCAGGCCCAGCCCGGTGGTCAGGCAGTGCGTGCGCAGAAGGCAGCTCAACCGCGGCGTGTATAATATAGTGTGGTGTAAAGTGGGAGAGAAGTAGAAGGGTGGATGGAATAAGTCTCATGCATGCGTCGCCAAATACTTGGCAGCGCATGCACAAAAGTAAACCATCAATACATGCATAAGGAACTTTATAAAGAAACATTATAAGAGCTTGTGCAGCCAGCTAGTGAGACATCAGGAACAGGGATGCCCAGGTGCTTGTGATTCATAGCGTGAAGAAGTGAAATCAGGTAGGATGGGCCTAGAGGAAGAGGGAAGGAGAAAACAAAATTAGAAAAAACGTAATATTGCTCTTATGTTCATGATATGCATTTGGCAATATATCAGCTTTACATAACATAAGAAATTCAGATGATAGAATATTTACTGATCATGAGAAGCATCTGTTTAAAGGATGAAGTCATATATCTGTAAAATGGAACAGGTTAAATGAGGACAGCAGTAAACCGCGATATAACATGGATGAAAAATGAATTGTATATCAATGAAAGGTCTCGTATTCCCTATTCAGACCCCTGGGTTCAAGGGTCTGTAAGGTATGTATCCAATATGATTCTATTTGTTTAAGCCTTTATATCCTATTGCCCCCACGTCTTAAGGGGGGTACATGCTCTATGATTTGATATCGGAGCTGTGCTACAGAATGGTGGTGCGTGACAAAGTGGTAAGGAACAGGGAGTAGGGTTTGTTTACAACGAATAGTCGATTTGTGTTTGCTGATGCGGTCTCGGACATGCTGGGTGGTCTCTCCAACATATCTGAGACCGCAAGGGCACTTAATCAGATATACCACGAAGGATGAGTCGCATGTGAAAAAATCATGGATGGGGAAGATCTTTACAGAAAGGGGGTGGGTGAAAGAGTCACCACGTGTCAAGTGGGCTGGGCCTGCGCATGATGCACTCATCCTCCGCTCTATTTTCATGCTTCCCATCGCACACGCCATGTGGGGTGCCTGCTGCGCATGCGCGGCCCGACGCGGGCGGCGCGTGCGCGGTATGCGCTCCACGGGGCACACACCTTTCCCCACTGTGACGCTTGGTCCTGCCTCCCGCGCATGCGCCCTCCGGATACCCCGGGAGGCGCCTGCGCGTCATGCGCTCCAAGCCTCACTCCTGCTCCTAACAGGAAATGCACAGGTAACACACAGGCGGCTTCATTAATTTTAGCCCATATAACCCACACGCGGCAGGTCACCGGCCACCTCCAGGCACTTCTAGGCACGGCGTTCACCAGGACAGACACAAGGTATGACTCTGACCAGGCCTTCTTAGCCTCACGTGTATTTTTATACACTAAACCCAAACTTTATTGTCTTGTATAACAGGCCCCACCTTCATACCCAGGACTTTTCCCATTTATTTCACACTGTGGGTAAGCACCATACCACCTCCGATTTTTGATATATTGACTAGTTCATGTCATAACAACGTATTTTATCTATATTTAGGTGCCTTACTGTACCTACCATATTGAACCTTTCTCAGGCTCCATTAGGTGCCATATAGACAAGCCATTTACAGGTGATCATGTCAACTCTTTTATCCCTGCTATTCATGCAGACATCTTTATCATATTGATGTGTTTCTTGGTAATATGACAGCTACTTACTTTGTAATTTCTCTTTATACACGTTCTAGATCATGAGCTACAGGGGTGTTAACCTATGGATTTAATCCAATCTAGTTGCTGTTTTTGCTCACGATTGCATTTTTTGCACATATTAAAAGACGTGAGGAACATTGCTTTCTCCCGTCTTGGATGGTTAGACGACCATGTACGTACATTTCTGAATTTCATATGACAACATTCAGTTTATTACCCATGTTGCTTATAAATACGTATATCCTATGCCTAACATCCATGTCATTGGTTACACAGCTTCTTAAGCAAATCTAATCTAATAAGAGGACGTTAGTCATCCTACCATCTATGTGAGGGTATTAAGGTAATTACACTTATCCCCTATAGTAATATTGTCCTTTGATGACTCACATGACTTCATCTCCGTCTGTACATTTAACTATACTCATGCGATTACTGACTTATCCCTCTTTTGGTCTTAGGCTATAAGAGTGATACATATAAAATCCATGCGAGTGAATATCCCATGTGATAGGCATCATACCATAACCCTTTGAGGTTTGTGTTATTCAGTATCTTCCTCTGTTATCTTTCTTTTGTTTTTCTTTTCATTGAGAATATGATGTATGAGTACTATTGTAATGAAATATTGTATTTATCTTCACAAAAATTGCGAGTTCTTGTGGAGAATCTTATTGTAATCCCTGTTTTTCCTTTCCCCATTGGGTCATTTTATTTTTATTTTTCTTTCTACAAATTTTAAATAGTGCCTAATGTAACTGTATGTTTTTATTTTACCTTATGTGATTGCCTTCTTTGACATATTGTTTTTGTCTCACAGTCCTTGAAACAGACCATAAGTTTTGGTCGAAACGTTGGACTTGTACACATACGATTTTTTTGATATCCTCACAAGAACAATAAAATATATTCAAACGAAATATCATCTTTGGAAATCACTTTATTTAGTGTGCCGGATTCTTTACATCTACTATACTTAAATTGTATGTCGAAGGCGGTAATTTATCAGGCTTCGTGTCCCTGTGGCCTATATTATATAGGCATGACTACCCAAGAATTAAAAACTTGGGTGGGTGAGCATGTTAGGGACATAAAAAATTCAAAAGAAGCTTCCCCTGATGAGAAATTAAAAACTATCCCCCGTCACTTTAGGGAATGTTACAATTCAGATTCCCGACATCTAATGGTGAGAGAAATTGATCAAATCAAGATTGACTCACGAGGTGGGGATGCTGGGAAGATCCTTGCTCAATTAGAGAGCAAATGGATCTATCGCCTCGGTACTGTATCCCCAGCTTGTCTGAACGAAAGCTTTGGGTTAAGTGCTTTCTTGTAAATATGATTTAAATATTGTCCGGAGACGTTCTGAATAAATTTTAGGTGTTGATTTTAATGTGGTATGGCATATTTTAACAGCTGGGTAACTTATGCTTAGGTGTGATAAATTAACTTATGTCCAAATTCTCTTTTCTGAGGTGATATCATAAAATTTATTTCCGGTCCACTGATATCGGCTTATGAAGAATTATGCTTGGTGTCAATCAACTATTGAAGTGGGAAATATTGGCTACTCCTCCAGATATATGAGGATTGGAAAGAATAATGAGCTTTGCTAAACAAGAAGAAGGAGAGATCAAATATATTGTGATGGTTTTTTTGAATTTTATTTTGTTTTTTGACTTGTTTTCTTCTCTTTGTTTTTTGTTTTTTCATATGACCCATGTGATCTATGATGCATATAAATATATAAAAATGTTTGGGTATAGACCTGCATGGCGGCTTATTCAATCTCATTCCCCATCCGGTCTAAATAATGTACTGAGATGTAACTTATAGTCTAGGCCTAGATACCCCATTTGGGGAACTTGGAGTGTCCATTTAGCCCACTCATAATAATTAGACTGGTTTCGGATAAGAGTAAATATTAGAGATGAGCGAACCAGCCGAGGTTCGGCTCGAGTTCGGTTCGTCGAACGGAGGTCTCGTTTGAGTTCAGTTCGGTGTAATACTATTGTACGTTCTGAGGATTTCGATAGCGTTAGGGCAATGACAACCAGAGACGAGTTCTTGGTACAAGATGTTTATAATATGTAACCACGGTAGATACACAGCAGAACAAACACAGCAGAACAAACACAGCAGAACAAACACAGCAGAACAAACACAGCAGAACAAACACAGCAGAACAAACACAGCAGAACAAACACAGCAGAACAAACACACGAAATACCTTCCCGAAACGGAGCGGAGGGAATTCCCGGGGCCACGCACCGGACTCCCCCAGGGAGACCACCAGAGCGAACCCCTATACAGGGACTGTCCGGCACTCACCCCGGAAGGCCTAAATGCGCAGCAGCCGGGACACCAGGGGCAAACGGTAAAGTCCAGAAGTGTCCGTACGGGATGATAGTCCAGAGTGGTTATGAAACGGAAGGAACCGGGCAGAAGTGCTGACCGAAGACGGCAGACGGAGTCCGGGCACAGCTTGAAGAAACCGGGTATGGTCCAGAGTCGGTCGGTAGTCTTTCAGAAGGATCCAAAGGCAATCAGGAAGTAGAAGCAGCAAAGCAGGAGCACACAGCAAGCAGTATACTCAGGCACTGGACTAGGCTTAGAGGCGGCCTTTTAAGCAGCTGGACAGGAAGTAGGGCAACAGAACATTAAACTCCATGTTAACTGAGGGCAAGCTCTTTCAAAAGAGAACTGGAAAACCCGGAAACCTGACATTACTCCCCCCCCAGAAACGGCCTCAGGACGGATCAGGGCCTGGCTTATCCGGGTACCGGCGATGAAACTGAGCAATCTTCCGGGGTGCCCGAATGTTACCCACCGGTTCCCAGGAATCGTCCTCGGGGGCGTACCCCTGCCAACGTACCAGATACTGAAGCCGACGACGATGGAGCCGGGAGTCAATAATGTCCTCAACCACGAACTGCTCCTCGCCGTCGACCATCACAGGCGGAGGAGGAGGCACGACACGACCATGAAACGTATTAGGAGAAACGGGTTTGAGGAGAGAAACATGAAAGACCGGATGTACCTTCAGATGGTGCGGTAACCGCAGCCGACAGGCCACAGGGCTCACGATCCCGGTGATCTTAAATGGACCGATGAATTTTTGTCCCAGCTTCTGCGAAGGGACACCCAATCTCAGGTTTTTGGTGGATAACCATACAGAGTCTCCTACCTTATACAAGGGTGCCGGTTTCCGGTGAGTGTCTGCCGACCTCTTGTACCGCTCCTGAGCCGTAGCCACAGTGTCCTGTAGAACCTCCAGATTATGTCGTAGCTCTGTCAATCTGTCCTCCACCGCAGGCACCGAAACCGCAACCGGTGACCTAGGCACAATAGTCGGATGGTAACCCAAGTTAGCAAAAAAGGGCGTTACCTTAGTGGAGCTGCTCTGAGTGTTGTTATACGAGAACTCCGCCAACGGAAGCATCTTCAACCAATCGTCCTGCAGATGGCTGACATAACATCGAAGGTATTGTTCCAGGGTTTGATTAGTCCGTTCGGTTTGCCCATTCGTCTGAGGATGGTATGCAGAAGACAAACAGACATCAATCTGGAGTGCCGTACAAAACCCCTTCCAGAACCTAGACGTGAACTGCACGTCCCGGTCAGAGATGATCTCGTCTGGTACCCCATGCAATCGGAATACGTTCTGGATAACCAAATCCACTGTCTCTGCGGCTGAGGGAAGACCGGTACACGGAATGAAGTGAGCAGCTTTAGTCAACCGATCCACCACCACCAAAATGGTATTGTGACCGCCTGAGACTGGCAACTCCACAATAAAATCCATTGAGATAGACCCCCAAGGGCGAGATGGCACGGGTAACGGTTGGAGGAGTCCCGTAGGAGCCACACGAGGGACCTTGCACCGGGCACAAACCACACATGAGTGGACATAGTCCTTTACATCCTTTAAACAGGTAGGCCACCAGAAAAAACGGCTCAGAAATTCCTGCGTCTTCTGTACCCCCCTATGACCAGCCAACACGGAGTCATGGACCAACTTGAGAACCCGAAGTCTTACGGCCTCCGGGACATAAATGCGTCGTTCTCTCAACCACACACCATTCCGAAGAACAAGAGTTACATCATTCGGGGGGGCAGCAAGAAATACGTCACCATCATAGGCCAGCTTGATGTCCTTCCACAAGTCCTGGTCCTGGATTACTCCAACGAAATTGGCATCCGATAACACGGTCTGAGACGGGGTTCCAGGCACGGAGTCCACGGCATGGATTCGGGACAAGGCATCGGCTTTCCCATTACGTGAACCTGGACGGTATGTGACGATAAAATTGAACTGGTTAAGGAACAAACTCCAACGGGCTTGTCGTGGAGACAGACACCTGGCAGATTTAAGAAATTCCAGATTACGGTGATCTGTGAGTACTATCACTTGCTGCGTGGCTCCCTGTAAGTGGTGTCTCCATTCCTTGAAAGCTGAAATAATCGCTAACAATTCCTTGTCCGCAATGTCGTAGTTCCTTTCTGCAGGGGACAACCGGCGGGAAAAGAAAGCACACGGATGCAAGAGACTCTTGTCCCCAGTCCTTTGAGAAAGGATGGCCCCTAAGGCGTAGTCGGAAGCGTCGACTTCCACGATAAAGGGAAGTGCGGGATTCGGATGTACCAATATTGGCGCTGAGGTAAAACAAACCTTGAGACGATGGAATGCTTCCTGGGCCTGGGCGGACCACACAAACTTCTGTCCTTTCTTGGTTAACAGAGTGATGGGACGAACGATCTCTGAAAAATTACGGATAAAGCGTCGGTAAAAGTTGGCAAAACCGACAAAGCGTTGTACCTCTTTGATGTTTCCCGGTTCCGGCCAGTCTAGAATTGCTTGTATCTTGCCAGATTCCATGTTCAGTCCCTGAGGAGAGATGACATAACCTAAGAATTGTATTTGTGAGGAATGGAATTCGCATTTCTCCAGTTTGATGTACAGGTGGTTTTCCCTCAGCCGGGTAAGTACGGTCTTGACGTGCTCCTGGTGTTCCTGTAGGGAATCAGAAAAGATTAGGATATCGTCCAGATAAATCACCATGAATTGGTCCATGATATCCCTAAAAATATCATTAACTAGATGTTGGAAAGCCGCGGGAGCGTTACAAAGTCCAAAAGGCATCACTAGGTACTCAAAATGTCCATACCGACATCGGAACGCGGTCTTCCACTCGTCTCCGGGACGTATGCGAAGTAGATTATATGCCCCACGGAGATCCAATTTGGTGAATATTTTTGCTTGTTGGACCCTCTCCAATAGCTCAGGAATCAACGGTAACGGATACCGGTTCCGGATGGTTATTTTATTCAGTTCCCGGTAGTCAATACAGGGTCTCAGAGTCCCCTCTTTCTTTTTCACGAAAAAGATGGGTGCCCCTGCCGGTGAGGTAGACGGGCGAATAAATCCCTTGGCTAGACTTTCATCAATGTACTCTTTGAGTGCTTCTAGCTCAGGTGCCGCCAACGGGTAGACATGACCAAACGGGATCTCCGCCCCTGGGAGTAAGTCTATGGGGCAATCATACGGTCTATGCGGGGGAAGCCGATCGGCTTTTCTTTTGTCGCATATATCAGCAAAGTCTTTATAAACCGGGGGTAAAACAGGTACCTGTACAGTGCCCTCCGCATTCGGTGTTACTGGAACCGGAACAGTTGGACTAATGGTCGGACCACTCTGCGGTGGGAAGGATATTTCCTTAGTCTCCCAATCGATAACTGGATTTGTAGACCGTAGCCACGGAATACCTAAAATAATCGGAAAATGAGGAGAAGAAATTACCTTGAAAACAAGGGTCTCCTGCTGACCTGGCTTCATCACGCATTCTAGCGGTACTGTTTCCCGATCAACTGGTCCAGAGATTAACGGAGATCCGTCTACCGTTTCCATGGTAACCGGTGAGGATCTTTGCTGAGTCCGGATACCGTGTTTCCTGGCAAAAGAAGAGTCCATGAAATTTCCCCCTGCCCCAGAGTCTATCATTGCAGAGGTAGGTATTAGCTGTCCCTCCCATCGGATCTGAATGGGGAGCGAGCAATGGGTATGTTTCCCTTCTGAGTCCTTCGGTGAGGTTGACATTACAGTCAAGGGAAATACCGCATCCAAGTGTCCACTTGCCTCAGAGATATCGGACTCTGCATCCGTGTTGTCACACTCTGCCATGGCTGCCAATACCTTATTTGGGCGATTTGGACGTTTCGGGCAGTCGATCAAGAAATGGTCCGATTGACCGCAATAGAAACACAAACGCTCACGGAGCCGGTGTTCACGACATTCGTTGGTCTCTCGCTTTTGCAGAGAGTCCACTTGCATAGGAACGTCCTCTGCCTCCCGTGGCGTCCTGAGAGCGGGTTCTCTGGAAGGAAACGCAAAGTTATTTACACGGTTTACAGCTGCCCATTTTTCCTGTCTCCGTTCCGTCAAGCGGGTATCAATACGCACACAGTGCTGGAGAAACAGTTCAAAATCCCCTGGAGACTCGGAACGAGCTAACTCGTCCTTGATGGTACCGGACAAACCTTTTCTGAAAACAGACAATAATGCATTGTTTCCCCAATCGGTGTCTACCACTAACCTCTTGAACTCAGTGGCGTATTCAACAACAGAACGCTTTCCCTGACATAAGGAAAGGAGAGCCGATTCAGCGGTAGCACGGCGATTCGGATCATCAAACATCTGCGCCATTGCGGTCAGAAAGTCATCCAGGTGATTTAAACGGATGTCCCGATTCTCTATCATAGGATTAGCCCAAGCCAGTGCTCGTGAGGTTAGTAACATGATTATACATAACACTTTGGACCGGTCAGAACGGTAATAATCAGCATGTACATCAAAAAATAGTATACTAGGGGGTAACCTAGGCATACCGGCAGCTGATACGGATGTAGTGGGGACGGCTTCCTGAGCCTCCACTCTGACTTGCAAATCCTGAATAGCCGGACCCAGTACCTGGTGATCATGGCCCAGCTGTGCCTCCACATCTCTAAGTTTAGTTTGTACCGCTTCCATCTCCTGCTGTAAGGAGTTAATCATGGAAAAGAGCTGATCTACTCGTGTCTCAGTCATTGCCCCAGCGAAATCCTCTCTTGGCCTGAGTATAATGTAATACTATTGTACGTTCTGAGGATTTCGATAGCGTTAGGGCAATGACAACCAGAGACGAGTTCTTGGTACAAGATGTTTATAATATGTAACCACGGTAGATACACAACAGAACAAACACAGCAGAACAAACACAGCAGAACAAACACAGCAGAACAAACACACGAAATACATTCCCGAAACGGAGCGGAGGGAATTCCCGGGGCCACGCACCGGACTCCCCCAGGGAGACCACCAGAGCGAACCCCTATACAGGGACTGTCCGGCACTCACCCCGGAAGGCCTAAATGCGCAGCAGCCGGGACACCAGGGGCAAACGGTAAAGTCCAGAAGTGTCCGTACGGGATGATAGTCCAGAGTGGTTATGAAACGGAAGGAACCGGGCAGAAGTGCTGACCGAAGACGGCAGACGGAGTCCGGGCACAGCTTGAAGAAACCGGGTATGGTCCAGAGTCGGTCGGTAGTCTTTCAGAAGGATCCAAAGGCAATCAGGAAGTAGAAGCAGCAAAGCAGGAGCACACAGCAAGCAGTATACTCAGGCACTGGACTAGGCTTAGAGGCGGCCTTTTAAGCAGCTGGACAGGAAGTAGGGCAACAGAACATTAAACTCCATGTTAACTGAGGGCAAGCTCTTTCAAAAGAGAACTGGAAAACCCGGAAACCTGACATTCGGTGAACGTTCGACGAACCGAACTCGAACCAATAGGATATAATGGGAGGCAATCACAAACACATAAAAACGCATTATAAATGTACACATACAGTTAATAAACATTGCCATAACACTTACCGGTCCCCACGATCCCTCCTGCACTCTGTCTCCTGCCGCTATTCCATCCGATGATCGCTGAATCCTCCCGGTGACCAGCACTGCCAGCAGTGATGCAGGACCTATCGTGACGTCAAAATAGCCATGTGACCAGTCACGTGGCTATTATCTCATTGGCTACAGACTCGTCACATGACTATGACGCGTCATGTAGGACCTGTGATTGCACTCTCCGGTACACGGTGCACATTTGTGTATCGCCGTGTACCGGCGACATGCTCTAGCACACGGTCGACTCCCCGTTCCGTTAGGGACCGGCTGACACAGCCGGTCATTAACGGAGATCACCGTTGCCATAGCAACGCAGTTAGCGGTGACGTCACTGCTAACCGCGGCTCCGGGAATCACATGATCGGAGCCCTGTTGCTATGGTAACGCGTCTGTCACTGCCAGCAGCCAGCAGCACTGATCTCTCACGGAGTGAAGGCTGCATGCTGCTTCCCGTGCAGCCTTCACCGAGTGAAGGCTGCACGGGAAGCAGCGTCTTCCCTCATGCAGCAGTGATGGAGCACAGCTGCATTTGTTGAACGAGAAAGACAGAAGACCATGGATCGTGGAGGGCTGACAGGGGGTAATAAAGATGGAGTCTCTAAGTGTGTCTGTGTATTTATTTCTATTAAAGTATTTTTTCTCTGTGTGGTGTCTTTTTTTTAACCCTTTATTGGAGATTCTTAATGGCCGGGTCAAATGTGCCTGACATTAAGAATCTCTGGCTTAATACTGGCTAGTAAAACAAAGCCAGTATTAACTCATGATTACCCAACAAGCCACCCAGCTCCAGGGCTGTTGGAAGAGTTGGATACAGCGCCAGATGATGGCGCTTCTATGAGAGCGCCATTTTCTGGGGCGGCTGCGGAATGCAATTCGCAGCAGAGGCGCCCAGAAACCTCGGGCTAACCTGTGCTGTGGATTCCAATCCCCAGCTGCCTAGTTGTACCCGGCTGGACACAAAAATGGGGCGAAGCCCACGTCTTTTGTTTTTTAATTATTTCATGAAATAAGTGAAATAATTAAAAAAAACGGGCTTCCCTATATTTTTGGTTCCCAGCCGGGTACAAATAGGCAACTGGGGGTTGGAGGCAGCCCGTGGCTGCCTGCTGTTCCTGGCTAGCATACAAAAATATGGCGAAGCCCACGTCATTTTTTTTTGTGGGCAAAAAACTTCTGCATACAGTCCTGGATGGAGTATGCTGAGCCTTGTAGTTCTGCAGCTGCTGCCTGCTCTTCTCCATACAGACAGACAGCAGCTGCAGAACTACAAGGCTCAGCATACTCCATCCAGGACTGTATGCAGAAGTTTTTTGCCCCCTGAAAAAATTATGTGGGCTTCGCCATATTTTTGTATGCTAGCCAGGTACAGCAGGCAGGTACGGCTGCCCCCAACCCCCAGTTGCCTATTTGTACCCGGCTGGGAACCAAAAATAAAGGGAAGCCCTTTTTTTATTATTTCATGAATTTCATGAAATAATTAGAAAACAAATGACGTAGGCTTCGCCCCATTTTTGTGTCCAGCCAGGTACAACTAGGCAGCTGGGGATTGGAATCCGCAGCACAGGTTGGCCTGAGCTTTCTGGGCCCCACTGCTGCGAATTGCAGTCTGCAGCCGCCTCAGAAAATGGCACTTTCATATAAGCGCCATCTTCTGGCGCTGTATCCAACTCTTCCAGCACCTGCCTGCTATACCTGGCTAGCATACAAAAATATGGCGAAGCTCACGTCCTTTTTTTGTAGTTTTTTGGCAAAAAAAATAAAAAATGCTTCCCTGGATTTTCCATTGCCAGTGAAGGTAACATCAAGCAGTGGGGGTTAGCAGCCAGTAGCTGCTTGGATTACCCTTAGCTAGCAATACAAAAAATGCAGCGGGAGCCCATATATATTTTTTTTAATTATTTATTTAAATAACTAAAAACAAAATGGGCTTCCCTGTATTTTGATTGCTGGACATCACAGTGCTGTAAAAATAAATCTTTAAAAAAAATGACGTATCGCTCCGCGGTATTTTTGATTCTCAGCGCAGATAAAGCAGACAGCTATGGGTTGCCACCCCCATCTGCCTGCCGTTACCTTGGTTGGCAATCAAAATACAGGGAAGCCCATTAATTTTTTCTATTTAAAAAATAGTTACAAAAAAAAATGACGTTGGGTCCCCCCAGTTTTGATAGCCAGCTAGGGTAAAGCAGATGGCTGTAGCCTGAAAACCACAGCTGGCAGCTTTACCGTGGTTGGGGAGCCAATGTGGAGGTCCCCCCAGGCTCTTTTTTTATAATTATTTTATAAATATTATTAATAATTACACAAAAAAAGTAGGGTCCCCCCCCAAATTGGATAACCAGCCAAGGTAAAGCGGACAGCTGTGGTCTGGTATTCTCAGGGTGGGAAGGTCCATAGTTATTGGGCCTTCACAGCCTAAAAATAGCAGGCCGCAGGCACCCCAGACGTGGCGCATCCACTAGATGCGCCAATCCTGGCGCTTCACCCCAGCTCATCCCGTGCCCTGGTGCAGTGGCAAACGGGGTAATAAATCGGGTTGATACTAGCTGTAAAGTCACCTGAGATCAAGCCCAGCAGTTTGTGATGTCATGGCGTCTATTAGATACCCAACATCATAAACTGTCAGTACTAACAAAAAAAAAAATCGACAAAAGAAATTTATTTGAAAAAACAGTCCCCAAAACATTTCCTCTTTCACCATTTTATTGTAAGAAAAAAAATAAAGGGGTCCCACGACGACTCTGGACCATCTAGAATATGGGGGGAGACACTCAGGGAACGTATCCACCATTTTCTAGGAGTGCAGACCCTTCATGTGAGGAGTGTGGGTGCAATGAATCTGCACTCACTCTCCCCGGGTCCACAGCAGCAGAGTCCATGTCGTAATAGTTGCTACCAAAGCTGCAATGCCCTGCTCATGAGGTAAGGGCATGCCTAATCAGGAGAACTATTCTACATTTCCAAATATTGGTATTTGCTGATATTATTGCTATTCCACCTACTATATATTGGGGATAGGATCTTGGAGATGGAATACCCCTTTAAGTCCAGTTATCCAGCTGAATGAATACTTAACAACAGAGCTCGCTATTTAGATGTGTTTTCTTGTGGCGTATAACGGACTCTCATGTTTGGTAGTCGTTCAGCAGGGAAACTATAAAAGCAAATCCCTCCATTTGGAAATGTAGTATATAGCTCTCCTGATCAATTAGGTTCCTTACCTCATGAGCAGGGCATTGCAGTAATAATAATAATTTATTCATTTATATAGCGTTATTAATTCCATAGTGCTGTATGTCTTTGGAGTGTGGGAGGAAACCGGAGTACCCGGAGGAAACCCACACAAACACGGGGATAACATACAAACTCCTTGCAGATGGTGCCCTTGGTGAGAATTGAACCCAGGACCTCAGCGCTGCAAGACTGCAGTGCTAACCACTGAGCCACCGTGCCGCCCATTTAGCTTACAGATGCATAACCACCACTCACTGTGTCTGAACACAGGTAGCTGAGCTGACAGCCGCTCTGTGCATGCGGCAGCGTCTATTGTGAAGGAGAGGGTCGTGGGGGGATCAACGCTGCACAGGTACCGTGGGACACCGGGGAACACCGGTGGGGTAATAGGGGGTGACCTGGCAGGGCCTGGGGAGGAGTTTTCTGTCGCATGTGTCATGGCACATGCGACAGAAATCAGAGGAGTAGGGTGAATGCGGCCGGTGCGCTGCTGTGCGCGTGGCCATCTTGGATTTCTGGGAGGGCATCAGGGGGGGCACTTTGGCGACACCGGGGGACCGGAGGGGACCGGGGAGGAGATTGATCATGTTTGTTCATGCCAGATGGGAGATAAATAATTTTTTACCGGCGCTGTCATTTACTGTAACGTGATCATCGGTATACGGTGTATACCTGTTATCACGTGAGCGGGGACCGGAAAAACCGTCCTGAATCATGATCTCCAGGGTCTCAGCTAGCCCTGAAACCCCGGAGATTTTTTGACGCTGGGGGGCGTTATTCACTTATTTCTGCCTGCTGTTTATAAACGGCAGATCAGAATAAGGCTACATTCACACGACCGATCCATTTTTGTGGTCTGCAAAAAACAGTCCGTTTTTTTTCACGGGTGCATCCGTGTGGCATCCGTTTCCGTTCCGTAGACGGTCCGTATGTCATCTGTTTGTCATCCGTGTGCCTTCCGTTTTTTTTGTGTACTGCAAAAAAACTGAAGGAGGGAAAATACATAAATTTACCCAGGATCCTTAGCTGAAACCTACATGAGGCGGTCACATGTTCACTCCAGTGCCATTTTCTACTGCTTTTCACAGCGTAGAGCGCTCTGGTGATTTTCCTGTGCGTGTACACTTCATAACAGTCTTTTCTGTCATTATAATGGCAGAAAGACACATAATGTCCCACTCTCCTGCATTTTGTAATTTTGCACCTTTTGGGGCCTTTCATGTGGCTTTGTATTTAGCCAAAAAAATGAAAAAAAAAAAATGACGTAGGGTTCCCCCTATTTTTGTAGCCAGCTTTGGTAAAGCAGACGGCTGCAGCCTGCAGACCACAGCTGGCAGCCTCACCTTGGCTGGTAATCCAAAACTGAGGGCACCCCACGCTGTTATTTTAAATTAAATAAATAATTAAAAAAAAAACCACGTAGGGGTCCCCCCAAAATTGGATCACCAGCCAAGGTAAAGCAGACAGCTGGGGTCTGATATTCTCAGACTAGGGAGGTCCATCGTTATTGGACTCTCCCCAGCCTAAAAATAGCAGGCCACAGCCGCCCCAGAAGTGGCGCATCCATTAGATGCGCCAATCCTGGTGCTTCGCCCCAGCTCATCCCGTGCCCTGGTGTGGTGGCAAACGGGGTAATATATGGGGTTAATACCAGATGTGTAATGTCACCTGGCATCAAGCCCTGGGGTTGGTGAGGTCAGGCGTCTATCAGATACCCGACATCACCAACCCAGTCAGTAATAAAAAAAAATATACGACAAACACATTTTTATTTGAAAAAACACTCCCCAATACATTCCCTTTTTAACCAATTTATTAGAAAGAAAAACAAATCCAGGTCTGGTGTAATCCAAGGGGTTGCCATGACGATCCACACTGTCCCAGTCAATGAAAAGCAGGATGTTCCCCATTGGCTGGGAGAGCAGTGCAGTGACCAGAGCTAACATCAATGGGTCAGCCCAGGTCACTGCAGGGGGATGACAAGTGTTGGTGTCAGCGAGGTACATTACCTGCACTGATCTCCTGCACTGCTGACAGCACCTGTCACTGAGTTCAATGACCGCTGCCTTCACAGCCAAGTATCGCGAGAAGCCCGTGACGTCACCGCTAGTCAGTCTCGGGTTGGAAGCAAGAGAAGGTGATGTGACAAGCGGAGGCCATGGAGGACAGTGACAGCGCTGAGGTTGGGACTTCATCACCGCAGGTAAGCCGAGCGGGACCATATGTGCAGAGTGCCAGGAGGACGTCAGTGTCGTGGACTGCATGGCTGGGGACGTGTGTGTTAGTGTGTGTGTGTGTGAGTGTGTGTGTACATGCCGCGGGCAGGAGGGGGCGGAGTGAGCTGAGCGGGGAAGTGTGGGCTTTCTGCACGTAACTAGGATAAACATCGGGTTACTAACCAAAGCGCTTTGCTTGGATACTCGATGTTTATCTTGGTTACCAGCTTCTGGCAGGCTGCCAGCGATGGCTCCTGCACATTGTAGCTATAAAAAGCCCTGCTTTTTTCTGCTAGAACCGTTCTCGAACGTATCTAGAACTATCGAGCTTTAGCAAAAAGCTCGAGTTCTAGTTCGATCTAGAACAGCCCCCAAAATCACTCGAGCCGCGAACTGGAGAACCTCGAACCGCGAACCGCGCTCAACTCTAGTAAATACCTGCTGCTACACATGCAGTGCGTGGCTGCATTCCGAATGAGGATTCCACATTCTCCAGTACGGCCAGCGGTGCGGGGGCTCGCGCATGCGCGGTGGCTGTGGCATCGCGTTGCTGGAACAGGAATGAGGTCTTTTTTATACACTTCCTCATTTCATGGAAGCACCTGCGCCATTATGAGCATGAACATGTTGCATGATTTGGATAATTACACACACATATAAAAGGTCATCGTGACTGCCCCAAACATACCTGCCTCCTGATGAAGCCCAGGTGAAACGCGTTGAGGCGCGGTGGGGTGTGAGAAGCATTAGCCGCTAACCAGGTCTGTACTCAGATTGTATTCATACGCTGCTATTTGCTCTGTGTACTATAACAAAATTGCTGTGCCTATTTTCTGGTTTACTATCTGCACTTATATATGTGGTAGCCTTCAACTAGGTTTGCACTCAGATTGTGCTTATACGCTGTCACTTGCTGTGTGTATTATCACAAAAAAATCTTTTGCTAAGCGCACAAAAAGCACCATTTACACGCTGTGACATTGCTAACGATATATCCGGCGTCGTTAGCGACATTGCAGCGTGTGACACCTATGAGCGACCTTAAACGATCGCAAAAGAGACAAAAATCCTTTGTCTGTGAGAGGTCGTTCACTTACCATTTATTGTTGTCTGGTCAGTAGCGATGTTGTTTGTCATTCCTGCGGCAGCACACATCGCTATGTGTAACACCGCAGGAATGAGGAACAACATCGCACCTGCGGCCGCCGGTAATGAGGAAGGAAAGAGATGGGCAGCCGCATAGTGACATCGCTGTGACGTCGAACAAACCGCCCCCTTAGAAAGGAAGCAATTCGCCGGCAACAGCGACGTCGCTAGGCAGGTAAGTATGTGTGATGGGTGTTAGCGACGTTGTGCGCCACGGGCAGCGATTTGCCCGTGATGCACAACCGACAGGGGCGGATACGCGCACTAGTGATATCAGTACCGATATTGCAGCGTGTAAAGTACCCTTTAGGCTGATTATCTGTATCCATGTATGTAGTAGAGAGGCCATATTCCCCCCTTTTTCTGTATGTCAGCTTGATTATATCAGGCTGCGGACCATGAGAGGTCCATATGTACTAGATACAGGACCTAAATTAATGAATGGTCACATTATACACATGGGAATGTTATGCTTCTCTGCAACATGGATGCATGGAGCGTGTCTAATGTTAGTGTGACACCCCTGACCGGGTCAGGCACCACTGAGTACTGCACCCATGCTGGGACAGTGCTTCCAGGTGACTCCAAAGGCCAGCATGAGGTGTGTAGACACAGACACATCAGACACATAGCAACCAGGTCTCTAACACCATTAGATGGGACCCTTGGGTAGCATCTGGAAGAGGCTAGCTTTCAATTCTTATCAAGGGGTGTAGTGGAGAGGCTGGAAGCTAAGCTGCAGAAGCTGTAAGGAAAGTAGGAGGAGTGAGCCAGTCTGGGGGTGGAGTGTGGCAGATGCTGGGAGACGCAGGCACATCGATACCCAAGTGAGACCCTGCACGTGTAGTAGCTGTTAGCGGGGGAGAACAGTTACCAGAGGGTCAGTCAGAAAGACACCTGAGGAGAAGCAGTCGAGTACGGGGACTGCTGGTGACTAGGCACGCACAGGGAACAGGTTCCTAGAGCAGACGTCCATTTATTGAGCTGCTAAACCTGCCGGTGTGGGGACTAGAGGTACCTCACCAATGAACGAGAGTCCGAGGTCCGGGCAGCAACAGGAGGACCCATAAGGAGACAGAGCCAGAAGCCATCTCACCTGGTCCACGCTGCCGGCAAATGGGCCAAAAAGGGGAGAAAAGGCAGTAGCGACTTCCCTGGATAGACCCCACGGTACTTCAAGTCAGGGGTTATCTGAAACAAGAAGTGCTAGGAAGGCGAGTTAATGGTTACCCTCAGATCGACCTGAAGGAGTTCCTGGTTTCACCTGGTTTAATCTCAGCATCACCCGGGTACCTCACAAAACATCTAACAGTGAGTAAAACAAGTTGAAAGACTTTCCGGACTAAAGCGGGCTTTACACACTGCGATATCAGTCCCGATATCACTAGTGTGGGTACCCGCCCCCATCTGTTGCGCGACACGGGCAAATCGCTGCCCGTGCCGCACAACATCGCCCAGACCCATCACACATACCTGCCCGGCGACGTCGCTGTGACCGGCGAACCACCTCCTTTCTAATGGGGCGGTCCGTGCGGCGTCACAGCGACATCACTGAGCGGCCTCCCAATAGCAGCGGAGGGGCGGATCTGAGTGGGACGTAACATCCCGCCCACCTCCTTCCTTCCGCATAGCGGCCGGGAGGCAGGTAAGGAGAGCTTCCTCGTTCCTGCGGTGTCACACTGAGCAATGTGTGCTGTCGCAGGAACGAGGAACAACCTCGTTACTGCTGCAGTAACGATTTTTGAGAATGGACCCCCATGTCACCGATGAGCGATTTTGCACGTTTTTGCAACGATGCAAAATCGCTCATCGGTGTCACACGCAACGGCATCGCTAATGCGGCCAGACGTGCGTCACCAATTCCGTGACCCCAACAAGTTCGCATTAGCGATGTCGTAGCGTGTAAAGCCCCCTTTAGACTGAGTTATTCTGGGACCTGATGTTCTACACACCCGAGCCCCTGGGGCCAGCCTCACTCATGGGAGGCCACACCACCAGACTGCAGACTCAATCAGCCCTAGATGCTTGTTAAACCTGCAGTGGCGGTCACCCATAACCCTAACCGCAAACCGTAAGTGGCGTCACGACTCCCATGTAAATAAACCTGACATACCTGTAGCCAGATATACCCAAGGTGAAGACCCTGTGGCGTCCCCGAAGGTGGAGTGGTGTACCTGAGGTGACCGCTGCTGGTGGGCGACACATTAGTGTGCCATAAATATACACTGTGTTAAATGGGTGTCTATGACATCCAAATATATAAGATCTGGAACTACACACTATCCCTGTAGTGCTGAAGCTAAGTGGCTGTAAATAGACTACGTACCTACTACAGTTGGTGGTGATGTCCTGCGGCGCATGGACTACTCTTTACATACATTTTTATGGTTTGAATGGTGCGTTGCCGGACACCACGACCAATGAGGGGTATTTATATATGTTAACCATTTTTTGATTAACCCTGTGTGTCAATTGACTGACGTATTGATTGGACATTGTAACTGATGAGTGCTCCTCATGTAGTCATCTTGACTATGGATATTTTCTATGTGAGCCTGTTATACGAGAGTTAATGCCCCCCTAGGATTATTTACAATACTGTATGACAATTGTGCAATTGCCGCCATTTTGTTGCTGTTAAAAGCACGCGATTTAAGAAGCTGCAGACCACACAAAAGAGAGGTAACCGCCCACGAAGAGGTGTGGTTGTCCCAGAATCCCCGGAACGTTCTGACCCCGCGAGAGGAGGAGGTGACCTGAAAAAGGAACTCGGAGGGAAGATGGACGCCATGAGTACTAATGCCCCCAGCCAGGGTGACACAGCCCAAGCGATGCCTGGCCCCAACGCGGTGAACGAAGCAGCGCCTTGTTCCGATGCGGCGGTCGCAGCTGCGCTGGCCAAAATCTCCCCGATTATGCCGATCTCCTTACCGTACGTCCCAGGGGCGACCTGGCTGCCCCAATACGCTGGCAAAGCAGACACCCTGACTGCATTTAAAAAGAAGATCAGCACCCTGCTGCACATGTACGCAATGACCGGTAAGCAGAGGGTCGCAGTAGTGCTGAGGCAACTGACTGGAGCAGCAGAATTAAAGGCTGAGGCCTGGACCAGTAATGACCGGGGCTCTCTAGAAACCATTTTTGCCAAATCGAAAGCTGCCTTTGAAAACCGCACAGAGGCAGAGCTGAGAATGGGCTTCTATAACTTCCACCAGAAGCCCCAAGATAGCATAAGAGACTATGCCCTCAGGATGCAAGCCGCACTGCAGGCTCTCAAGCTCGTGGACCCTGTCAGTGATCAGGAGGGAAACAGGATGATGACAGAATAGTTCTTGCAGGGCCTGCACTCCTCTGGGGATAGAAAACAGATGAGGCTGTGGTCCCTGGAACACAGTGATGTGGACTTTGCCATTCTGAAAGACAGGGCCGTGAAAGCACTTCAACCCCCCATTCACACGGACCCCATCCAACCAGCATGGTCTACCAGCACCCCGACTGTCAGAGCAGAATCCTCCTCGCAAGCCTTGGTAGCTGCAAAAGGACTCATCACCTCGGCTGGAGTCACAGAGACCCTGTCCTCCCAGGTGCAACAGCTCAGCAAGGACGTCGCCCGGATCTTGAAAGCGATGCAACTTCCACCAGAATCCAAAACCCCTCATAGGATCCTGCTAGCTGACAGCTCAAAGGACGTCCCCTGGATGCGAGGGCGAAGAGGTCCCTCATCCCGAGGGAGGAGCAGCGATTGCTATAAATTGTCTGGACAACCCATCTGCCGCCATTGCCAGGAAGCAGGCCACTATGCAAG
Source organism: Anomaloglossus baeobatrachus (assembly GCF_048569485.1). Lineage (NCBI taxonomy): Eukaryota > Metazoa > Chordata > Amphibia > Anura > Aromobatidae > Anomaloglossus > Anomaloglossus baeobatrachus. Next base: position 332,262,425 of record NC_134358.1, read on the forward strand.
GGTCTGTCCTTTAAACAGGCCAAACTTGGGGCCAAGGGCCAGTCCCCAGGAATAGGAACACCCGGCCCAGCTGACTGCCATGATCAGTATGTGGGTGGACGACCGGTCCTGTCCATCACCCTGGACGGGATCCCAACCTTAGCATTATTGGACACCGGCTCCCAGGTAACGACAATCCCGTATGTCCTTTATCGCAGGTTTTGGTGGGACGAGGATCTCCGACGACCGGACCCTGACCTTACCATCTATGCAGCTAATGGACAACCTATAGACCAGGTTGGGGTCAAAGAGGTAACCATAAAGGTGGGAAGGCAGGAAATGAAGGGACAAGGACTGATTGTTGTAGATAATGATGCAAGGGAAAGGAACCCACAAATTATTTTAGGCACAAATGTCATAGAAAATTGCCTAGGGGAAGTGTTGTTGTTGCTTCACCAGATTGCTGAAGGTGTTGAGGGCGGACACCGGAGAGCCCTGCAAAAAGAGATCCGAGTCATCCTGAGGAAGCAACAGGTAAACCAGATTGGCGATGAAATTGGTAATGTACGAGTGATAGATGCTAACCCCATTGTGATACCCCCACGGAGCGAGATGATATTGTGGTGCAGGGCAGCGGTAGGTCTCAGAGGACTGGATTACCAGTCTGTAGTAGATCCCACTCATTCAGAACACTGGACCACAATCCTGACAGCAAGAGGGGTAGCTGACGTACACAAGGGGAGGGTGCCCGTACGAGTGCTGAACTGTGGGGAGGAGGAAGCTAGATTACCAAGATACACTACCATTGCCAAACTGTTTACTTGTCCAAACAATGCTATACAACCTATAGGTCCCCTGACGCATGCTTACTTCGCAGAGGACGAGACCTCCCAAAAACAGTTTAGAGGACTGGTGCCAAAAACTCAATGTGGGAACTGACTCTATCCCCACCTACCAGAAACAAGGCGTTCACCGGGTCATACAGGAATACGAGCAGGTTTTTAGTAAGAACCCACTAGTCTTTGGTAGGATCAAAGGGGTGCAACATCACATACCCACAGGCAGTCATCCTCCCATTAAGGAAAGACATAGGCCTATACCACCAGCCCATTACAAGCGCACAAAGGACATGCTGAAGGACATGAAATAGGCAGGAGTCATTAGGGACAGTTGCAGCCGTTGGGCGGCTCCGATGGTCCTGGTGAAAAAGAAGGATGGCACAATAAGGATGTGTGTGGACTATAGATGGATAAATCAGATAACACACAAGGATGCCTACCCTTTGCCACGGATAGAGGAATCCCTCGCTGCCCTAAAGGCCTCTAACTATTTTTCTACCCTAGATCTCACTAGTGGCTACTGGCAAGTATCTGTAGCAGAAGAAGATTGAGAAAAGACAGCCTTTACCACCCCCATGGGCCTCTGTGAGTTCAACAGCATGCCATTTGGACTCGGCAATGCCCCCGGGACCTTCCAGAGGTTGATGGAGTGCTGCCTGGGGCACCTCAACTTTGAGACCATCTTGCTCTACCTGGATGACGTCATCGTGTACTCCAAGACCTATGAGGACCACGTGAAACACCTGGCTGAAGTCTTTGAAGCACTATCCCGATATGGGATGAAGCTGAAGCCATCCAAGTTCCATTTACTAAAGCCAAAGGTCCAGTACCTAGGTCATGTGGTCAGTGCGGAAGGAGTAGCACCGGACCCAGAGAAGGTCACTGTCATCCAGAAATGGCCCACACCCACCAACGTCCGAGAGGTACGTCAGTTCCTTGGCCTGGTAGGCTACTACAGGAGGTTCATCAAGGACTATACGAAGATGGCGGCGCCTTTGCAAGAGCTCGTGGTAGGTCAAGCAAAGAAGGGAAAGATCTACAGCCCACCGTTTCACTGGGGAGAAGCAGAAGAACACTCCTTCAGACAAATGAAAGGGGCCCTGACGGGTAAAGAGATTCTAGCCTACCCTGATTACAGTCTACCATTTGTGCTGTATACAGATGCCAGTAATGTGGGGTTGGGAGCAGTGCTTTCACAGGTACAGAAATGCAAGAAATGTTTGATCGCTTACGCCAGCAGGAAGCGCCGGCCTACTGAAAGAGACCCAGACAATTATAGCTCATTTAAGTTAGAGTTCCTGGCTATGGTCTGGGCTATCACAGAGTGATTCAAGCACTACCTGGCAGCCACCAAATTCACCATCTTCATGGACAACAACCCCCTGACCCACTTGGATACTGCTAAATTGAGTGCCATGGAGCAACGTTGGGTAGCCCGACTAGCAAGTTATGATTTTACTGTCAAGTATCGAGCCGGCCGCAAGAATGGCAATGCAGATGCTCTGTCAAGGATACCTCACTTAGCAGACGAGGCTGAAGATGTAGATGACCTTGAAGAGATTGAGCTGCCAGCGTTCCATCACCATGGAGCCAACCAATGTCAGCAGTCACACACCAGCCACCAAGAAGTGATCCTGAATCCGCTACCTCACTACAACTGGAAGGATACTCAGGAGAATGATCCAGTGGTTGGCTTGGTGAAGAAGCTGATCACTCAACCTGGCACCAGCCTTGATTCGGAAGCCCCGCCTGAGGCAGAGCACCTATGGAGAGAGAGGGGTCGATTATTTATCCACCAAGACAAACTCTACAGGAGCATCATTGACCCAAAGACGCATGAGAAGGTGTGGCAGGTGGTTGTGCCACAGAAGGATGCTCGGATGGTGCTGGAAGCCTATTACAATGGCGCAGGCCACTTTGGTTGGAAGAAACTGGAGGCACTACTTAAAGAAAGATTCTACTGGGTGGGCATGAGAGCTGCCCTGGAGAAGTGGTGTAGAGACTGCGGCCCCTACAATCTAAGAAGAAAAGACCATCACAGTCAGAGAGCACCGCTAAAGCCGATCCAAACCAAACAACCCTTGGAATTATTGGCCCTGGACCATGTAAAGTTGGCGCCCAGCAGACAAGGCTACAACTATGCTCTTACCATGGTTGACCAGTAACTCCAGGTTCCTAGTGGTAGTACCAGTCAAGGACTTGACAGGCCAGACTGCAGCCAGAGCTTTCCAAGCCCATTTATGTAGACCACATAGTTATCCAGACCAATTGCTCACTGACCAAGGCCCAGCCTTTGAAGCTGAGGTGTTCAAGGAGTTTTGTAACCTTTATGGCTGCAAGAAGATCCGTACCACACCTTACCATCCTCAGACCAATGGCATGTGCGAGAAGATGAATCACATTGTTCTCGACCTCCTGAAAACTCTACCACTGGAAGAAAGATGCCAGTGGCCAGAGAAGCTGCCTAACCTGGTGGACATGTATAACAACGTCCCCGTGAGTTCCACGAACTGCACACCGGCATATCTGATGAGGGCCAGACCTGGAAGACTGCCAGTGGATCTGGAAATGGGGATTGAGAACCCCGAAGAACCTCTACAAGGTTCTGATTAAGATTCCACCCGCCAGGCCCAGTACAAGAGAGTACAAGAGTGTGTGGAGCGAAGCTTGACCCAGCAGCGGGAGAGACAAGAAAAAGCCTACAATCAAAATGCACCTGCTGCTCCTTTGATACCTGGAGAAGTGGTCCTCAAGAGAAAGAAAAGAAATCACAAACTCGACAACCACTGGGAAGCAGAACCCTACACCGTGTTACCGTCAACACCTAGTCGTGAGAAGACATGGCTCATTAGCAAAGATGGAGGAAAGACGACAGCTGTGGTTTCCAGAGACCACCTTCAGAGATGCCCTGAACAGCTAAGAATGCCTGAGGAAGTCCCCAACTCTTCGCCAGTCGAAGAACAAAGAGAGAAGATGATCCACACTGTGCTTGGATATTTCCCTGCAAGTTGGCCTCAATACAATGGAGCTGTTGTAATTCCAGTGATCACCTTCCCTCAACCCAGAGAAGAAGTTAGAGGACAAGAAGAACCTGTTCAGAACTTAGAAGAGCCAAGTGAAGCTGAATCAGAAGACAGTGCACAGATATCAGCACCTAGTACACCCATCATTCACATTGAGACACATACACCGAGTGAGAGGACACAACCTCAGACAGATGACAGCATAGTATTGCGTAGGTCAATCCGCAGCAACTTTGGTCAGCCCCCAATACGGTATAGAGAAAGTACATTTTAGTTTAAAGTGTCTAACAAGTATAGTTTAAAACTGTTTCCTGAAAGTTTAGTAACGTTTAAGAATGTGCCCGCAAGGACTTTTGCGCGAACTGTTTGAGTATTTATTTTATTTAGCACCAGGTTACTTGCACTTTAAATATGGACCACAGGCTATGAACTGGCTATAGCCACAAACTCTCGCATTGTAAAAAGTTACCTCAGTGGTACCAACCCTCAGAGTGTGCCTGTTTATGGGGCATGGTTCTGCACCACCAGAGAGCATGCCTGTTTATGGGGCCTGCTCTCCAAGACCAAGAGAGCACGCCTGTTTATGGGGCCTGCTCTCCAACCCCATGGAGCATGCCTGTTTATGGGGCCTGCTCTCCAACACCAAGGAGGCTGGTATGCCTGTTTATGGGGCCTACCCTACACCACCCTCCTCAGGAGAGGAAGATTGGAGGAAAGATCTGGGATACAGATGGCCCACACCTGGTCACCAAAGGGACCAGTGACCTGCCTCCTGGAGGTTGTGGGTGGGTCCAGGACTTGTGGGTGGTGGTGGAATGGTACCTGGTATGTTTAAATGTAAATATCCCCCCCTGTGTGGGAAAAGTGTGCATGTAATCCTTTTCTTGTCTTTGCAGCCCGAGGACGTGCTGTTGATAACCAAGGGGGAATGTGGCACCCTTGACCTGGTCAGGCACCACTGAGCACTGCACCCATGCTGGGACAGTGCTTCCAGGTGACTCCAAAGGCCAGAATGAGGTGTGTAGACACAGACACAGACACATAGCAACCAGGTCTCCAACACCATTAGATGGGACCATTGGGTGTTACACCTCGTGGCCCTCCGGTTGCAAGGAATGAGGTAGTCTCCCATTCCTTGTCTGCCACAAGCCGTTCTGTTCAGCAGCGCCGAAGTTCTAGGAGACTGCGCGGTCTGCAGGAGATGCCTGCTCACAGACACAGCAGAAGGGTGATACCTAGTGGTTCTCCCTTTGCAAGGAATGAAGCAGTCTCCCATCCCTTGCCTGCCACGTGCTCTCCTGCTCGGCATCACAGAGGGTCTGAGAGGTAGTGCAGTGTGCAAAGGATGGATGCTCAAGGAAGCAGCAGGACTTCCCTTATCTCTGCACATTGTGAAACCGAGAATCCCGCCTTTATGACCCAGAGGCAGGAAGATGAGCATGTGCCCCACGTGACGTCTTCTGATTCGCTCACTGATATCACACGGCCCGATGACGAGGCTGGTGATGTGCTGAATCCTGACTGGCCGGGCCAGGACGTCACGAATCCGGATTGCGTCATGTCCGTCTCGCGCCCGCCCTTGGGTGGAACTACGCCTCCTTAAAAGCTCCCCCGGCCTTCATGGCGGCACGCAACCGTCCTATGTTTGGATGTCTGGCAGCGTGCTGCCACGCCACTGTACAGACGTCATTGTTTTTTGTGGGTTTTGCCCTTGCTGCTTAGGCAGCACCTGGTTTGCAGGTCTTGCCCCTGCCTTGCTGCTCTGGCAGTATTCTGTTTAGCAGGCTGTGTTCCTGTCCCAGGTGAGCTCCTAGAGTCTCTGTCGGACTCACCTATTAGTGAAGCACACGTGCGTGGGCACCTCTGTGCTACCCTCGTGCCATATTCCTGTGACTCCCGCTGGCACACGTGCATAGGCACCTCTGTGTGTCCCCATGCAACAAGTACACCGAACGAGGAGCCCCGAGCCATACAACCCTCATGGGTTAGGGCAGATGGGTGTACATAGAGCGTCTGTGACATTCAAGACGATCACTAGTAGCAACCCGCTCACTCTTTCCTAACCATAGCAGCGGTCCCTTACACCGCACAGTGGACCTTGACCGGCGGAAGCTGTCCATTTCCCATCTTGGCACGCTTCCCTGGGTCCCCCTCGTAACAGTTGGGTAGCCTCTAAGAGGCTAGCTTTCAATTCTTATCAAGTGGTGTAGTGGAGAGGCTGGAAGCTAAGCTGCAGAGACTGTAAGGAAAGTAGGAGGAGTGAGCCAGTCTGGGGGTGGAGTGTTGCAGTTGCTGGGAGACGCAGGCACACGGACACCCAAGTGAGACCCTGCACGTGTAGTAGCTGTTAGCGGGGGAGAACAGTTACCAGAGGGTCAGTCAGAAAGACACCTGAGGAGAAGAAAGTCGAGTACAGGGACTGCTGGTGACTAGGCACGCACAGGGAACAGGTCCCTAGAGCAGACGTCCATTTATTGAGCTGCTAAACCTGCCGGTGAGGGGACTGGAGGTACCTCACCAACGAACTAGAGTCCGAGCCTCAGCAGCAACAGGGGGATCCATAAGGAGACAGAGCCAGAAGCCATCTCACCTGGTCCACGCTGCCGACAAACGGCCCAAAAAGGGGAGAAAAGGCAGTAGCGACTTCTCTGGATAGACCCCACAGTACTTCAAGTCAGAGTTTATCTGAAACAAGAAGTGCTAGGAAGGTGAGTTAATGGTTACCCTCAGATCGGCCTGAAGGAGTTCTTGGTTTCACCTTGTTTAATCTCAGCATCGTCCGGGTACCTCACAAAACATCTAACAGTGAGTAAAACAAGTTGAAAGACTTTCCGGACTGAGACTGAGTTATTCTGGGACCTGTTGTTCTACACACCCAAGCCCCTGGTGCCAGCCTCACTCACGGGAGGCCACACCACCAGACTGCAGACTCCATCAGCCCCAGGCGCTCGTTAAACCTGCAGTGGCGGTCAACCATAACCCTGACTGCAAACCGTGAGTGGCGTCACGACTCCCATGTAAATAAACCTGACATACCTGTAGCCAGATATACCCAAGGTGAAGACCCTGTGGCGTCCCCGAAGGTGGAGTGGTGTCCCTGGGGCGACCGCTGCAGGTGGGCGACAATTAGTGTGCCATAAATATACACTGTGTTAAATAGGTGTCTATGACATCCAAATATCTAAGATCTGGAACTACACACTATCCCTGTAGTGCTGAAGCTAAGTGGCTGTAAATAGACTAGGTACCTACTACGGTTGGTGGTGATGTCCTGCGGCGCATGGACTACTCTTTACACACATTTTTATGGTTTGAATGGTGCGTTGCCGGACACCACGACCAATGAGGGGTATTTATATAGTGCTCCTCATGTAGTCATCTTGACTATGGATATTTTCTATGTGAGCCTGTTATACGAGAGTTAATGCCCCCCTAGGATTATTTACAATACTGTATGACAATTGTGCAATTGCCTGGTAATATTTACTGTAGGCTTATTGCTTCCTCACCCGCCCCTCCCCAATAGGATGGAGGGTGCAATTTTGCATTTCTTGTTTGCCCTATGCCAAGTGTTAGGTTTTATATATTGCTAATAAATAAAAATATTTTTATGGATGTTTTGCATCAATGGTATTCTTGATTGGATACAAGTGAAGTAACTGCTGTATAGGATGCTATCCTCCATGACTTTTTGGTGAGAACATGTGGACCATGTGTTGCTATAAACTCTCCAATACAGTGCACTTTCCTACATTCCCCACCACTTTGGATTCGCCAGTTCTCTGACAAGGGGAATCTTCCTGGACTCTGAGTCGGTAGTTCTCGAGGCACAGTGCCATGGCGGACATCATCTGTTTGCAGTTCTGCACATTTTGCATCAACTGTTGCCAGATGAATTTGTCTTGGGTGTATCTTAAAAGGGGGACACCAGCACTGGCCCGTTCAGTCCTCCAAAGTCCCTCCAGGGGTGGTTCAGTAGGAAGCCTCAGCAGTTCGAGGGCTTTGGGTTGGTGCTTAGCCTGGGTTCCTCCATCCTCCTGTGTTGGGAGTGGGTGTGTCACCTCGGGAGATTCAACAAGAGACGTCCACCATCCTTCTTCATCACCCATGGCCTTTTCAGTCACTGGTGTTCGCGCTTTTGGTGTGCTCTGAGGCCGGGGTTGCTCTGTTTCGGACACGCAGGGGTAGCGCATATTCCGATGTAGGACTCAGCTAGGGCCTGTCTCTTCTCCTTCAAGTTGTACCTCATACACCGGATTGTCAGGGTGCACTCTCTTCACCACACAGTAGGGCACAGCTTCCCAGCGATAGTCCAGTTTACTCTGTGGCCGTTTGGCTCGCACTAACACTCGATCCCTCAGGTGTAAGGGTGCCTCTTGGACCGGTGTCATGTCAGGATGGTTCAGCTCCCGGAATCTCTGTTCGACAAGCTGCTGGAGGACCCGGAGATGATGTCGATGCTCCCGTAACACATGGATGTGTCCGACCAGAGCTAATTTTCCTCTGGACCGAGTTCCATCTGGGTGATCTCGCGGCCCTCACGGCCGAGCATGAGGGTATACAGAGAATACCCGTTGGTGGCGTGCACCCGATTATAGTGCACCCACAGTAGTTCTGAAAGAAACTCGGTCCATTTCCCTTTCTGATACTCTTCCAGCGTTTGTAACATTTGCAGCAGTGTTCTATTGAAGCGTTCGCAGGTCCCATTACCTTGGGGGTGATAGGGAGTGGTGCAAGACTTCTCGATGTTGTACAGCTGATGCAGTTCTTCCATCACCTTTCCCTGAAAACACTCTCCTTGATAATTGTGGATTCTCTCTGGGCACTGATACACGCGGATGAAGTCCTGGCAGATGGCCCGGGCTGCAGACTTGGCCGTCTGATCCCTCATGGGTGTCACAACCGCAAACTTTGTGAAGTGGTCCATCATCACCAAACAGTATTCATAACTGCTGAGGGATTGACCAATCATCAGGTAGTCGACCATTAGTATCTCCAGGGGTTCAAATGTTACCAACACCTGTGTAGGGGTCCGTTGTTCAAGGGACTTGGTCAATTCACATTGTCAACATGTCCTGCAAATGTGCTCAACTGCTCGATGTGACTGAGGCCAATATACCAGCCGTTACAGCCACTGGAAAGTCTTCTCCACTCCAAAGTGTGCCCTCCTTTTATGAGCTTCTTTAGCCAGGCACGACACTATTTCTTCCAGGATCGTCACTTGCCAGGTGGTCCCAAACTACCTCTGCAACTGGATCCACCAGTAGAGTAGCCCATTCTTCATAGCAAGACGCTCCCACTGACCAAGGGGTTGCAGAGCAATGACTGAAAGGCTCTCTCTTTCCTCCCGATGGGGTCATTGATTAAGAGTCACCCAGGTACGTATCTTGGCCAGCTTGGGGTCAGCCTGCTGTCAACACACCCACTCCTACCCTATGGCGTCCCAAGACTTGGGTAGGCCGAGATTCTTCCCCAGCTTCTTGGGCCTTCACCAGCATTGCTGCAAAGCACTTAACATTGGGTGTCTCATATCACTTCAGCTCTTCATCAATAACCCATGCTGGTTGCGCCAGGGTCATTCGTGACAACGCATCAGCATGTGTGTTTTCGGCTTTTAACTGGAAGGAGATTTTATACCAAAACCTGGACATTCTGGCAACCCAGCGTTGTTCCAAGGCACCCAGTTTTGCATCCTCTAGGTGAGTGAGGGGGCTGTTGTTAGTGCGCCCTTGAACGTCTCCTTCGGACAGGTATCCGGCAAACTTTTCAGTCATCGTCCATTCCAGGGCCAGCAGCTCGAGTTTGAATGAGCTATAGTTGTCGGGATTTTTCTCCGAGTCAAGCAGGGAACGACTGGCATACGCTACGACTCTCTCTCATCCCTCCTGAACTTGAGCTAGCTCCCAGCCCATAGAGACTGCTGTCAGCGTACAAAACGAAGGGCTGGGTGAGGTCTGCATAGGCCAGGATGGGGGCATTAGTTAGTGCCATTTTCAGGGTTCAGAAGGGTTCATTTTGTTCAGGGCCCAACTGGAGAGGCTGATTTTTGGTATTCCCCACTGTCAATTGCAAAGCGCATGCAGGGGTGCCACGATATTGGTAAAGTCCTTAACAAACCCTCTGTAGCACCTGGATAGGCCCAGGAAAGCCCGAAGTTCTCTCAATGTCGTGGGAGTCAGCCATTTTTGCACTGCATCGACCTTTTCTGAAGTTGGGTACACCCCCACGCTGGACACAGTGTGCTCGAGGTATTCAATTTCTCTTTGGAACAGATGGAATTTTCTGGGTTTGACCTTCAGCTCATGCCTCTGCAGTCACTCCAACACCTGACTCAGCCGGTTAAGATGTTCCTCGAAGGTGGAAGAATAAATATAGTATTGTCCATGTATTTCAAAGTTGACTTGAAGTTCAGGTTACCCAGACACCTCTACATCAGGTGCTGAAATGTCCCTGAGGCATTGGACAGTCCATACAGCATCCTGTTAAACTCGAACAACCCCATGGGTGGATAAAGGTGGTCTTCATCCGGTCTTTTTCAACCATGGGAACCTGCCAGTACCCACTTGCCAGGTCTAGAGAAGAGAAGTATTTTGCCTTCCTTAAGGCCAATAGGGATTATTCTATTCTCGGTAAGGGATAGGAGTTCCGGTACGGACAGTGCCCGCATTCAGTCGTCTGTAATCCACACAGAGCCGCAACTTCCCTTCCTATTTCCTAACCAAGATGATTGGGGCCACCCATGGGCTCTGGCTCTCCTCACCCCATTCATACTTACGTGTGTCCAAAATATTAGGAATACATAGGTCCACGTGTGTACGTGTCTCCGGTACTTGAGAAAACTGCCAAACACGTACCGGAGGCACGTACGTCTGAAAGAGGCCTTAGGCTGGACATAGTCACATATGAATATTCACATTGAAGCACTATATTTGTACATAGAAGACGGCTCACTTTATTAACTATCTTTAAATTTTGTACTGGACACATCATTATTCTCCCCTTTAGGAGTCCCCTAAACAATCATTTTTGTAACATGATGATGTTTTTAAACGTAATTTTGTTTGTGAATTTTTTGTAACCAATAAAATATTTATACATTTTGAATATAGTATTCCTTGTGTGTGTATTTCTCTGCACGCATTCTTTAAGTCATTGTACTAATGGAGTTTATTCTACATTACTTTATCCACTATATAGAGAGGAAATAACTGATAAATAGACATGATTTTGTTAAATATCTTCCCCTGTCTTAAATCTGTGGATTTTTGTATACTCAATGACTTGTAGGAAGGTCTCCATGAGGTATCGCTTCACGTCCGCAGCCTTGTGAGTTTTACACGTTCTAATCATAGCATTTCTGTATGCAAGCTGTCCATTCGCATTGAATTGATGATGCCCTACACCTTAATAATTCACTTTTTTTCTCTATCTCGTTCCGTTTTCGAGATAAAAATGCTAACTCCGTTATTTTCCAACAGGTGGCGCAATAGGTGGTTTCATTGCGTAGCGCATGGTTACTTTACTATACCTAGACACCACGTCTATGCCTATAGCTGCCGCCGTTCTCGAGTTACTTGTCGTGGACAGGATATGGGTGGACACACTTTATATAGGGGAAAAGAAATTCCTCCCTATACCTCAAAGCTCCCCAAGCTCAACACTAACACCAATGCTAGATTAGAATAGATCCACACATATATAGGAGCAAAAACAAGGATAACATTAAAATAGATTTTATTGAAAAATATTAAACTCATTAAAAAAGAGAATATACAGAAACCGCGTATGGGGAACCGTGCATCATACAGGGCAAACATAGATCAAACTACATACATAGGATAATTATTATAGCCTAATACAAAAAAGTCAGTTAGGTGTAAAATATATTACATATACCAGTGCAATAAATTCATAAATACACTGTTTAAATAGTAAAATATCCAGTTCAAAAATAAAAGGATAGAAAAAGCACCAGAGACTGTATACCATCCAAAAAAAATAAATAATAATACATTATGTGAATACAAGTGTATGAAGGATGTATATACACCAAAGTGACTAGTGCTTTTGTAAAAAAATACCCTGTGTAAATATCAATAACAATATTATGTAAATAATTATTTGAACCTGTATTCTATATAATATCCACCAGATGGCACCAAAGTACAATAAGGAACTGTGGCATTGATGCTTGATTTGTTATACTTTGGTGCCATCGGGTGGACATAATATAGAATACAGGTTGAAATAATTATTTACATAGTATTGGTATTGATATTTACACAGCGTATTTTTTACAAAAGCACTAGTCACTTTGGTGTATATACATCCTTTATACATTTGTATTCACTTAATATATTATTATTTATTTTTTTGGATTGTATACAGTCTCTGGTGCTTTTTCTATCCTTTTATATTTGCACTGTTTTTTTTACTATTTAAACAGTGTATTTATGTATTTATTACACTGGTATATGTAATATATTTTACACCTAACTGACTTTTTTGTATCAGGTTATAATTATCCTATGTATGTAGTTTGATCTATGTTTGCCCTGTATGATGCACGGACTCCCATACGCGCTTTCTGTACATTCTCTCTTTTTTAATGATTTTAATAATTTTCAATAAAATCTATTTTAATGTTATCCTTGTTTTTGCTCCTATATGTGTGGATCTATTCTAGTTTTCCATTTCAGTCAGGAAAAATAAACAATTGTGTGCATTAGCTTTATGAATTGTCATGGCTTTTGCTGGGATTGTAAAATCAGTTTTTAATTTGCATGAAACTCATTATTGTTAAAATGCTGCCAAACAAACGCAGCAAAAATGCAACATGTGAAGATAGCCTTAATGGCCAGGCCATCGTTCATCGTATTTCCCATCGCCTATGACTGCAGTAGAGGATAGTGTATTTGTGTCACTGAGGACAGTGTATTCGTGTATTTGTCATTTATTTTTAAAAAATTGTTTATTTTACTTTGCACCGGTTGTTCATTGTACCTGGGGTAGCACACATCGCTCCGTGTGACACCCCGGGAACGATATACTGCAGCTTACCTGCGGCCGACGGCAATGCTGAAGGAAGAAGGTGGGCGGGATGTTTACGTCACGCTCATCTCCGCCCCTCCGCTTCTATTGGCCGGCCACTGCGTGACGTTGCTGTGACACCGAACGTCCCACCCCCTTCAGGAAGTGGATGTTCGCCGCCCACAGCGACGTTGCTCAGCACGTAAACACATGTGACGGGAGTTAAACGACTTTGTGCGACATGGGCAGCAATTTGCCCATGACGCACAAACGACGGGGGCAGGTACGATCGCACATGCGATCGCACTATAGATCGCATCGTGTGACGCCCGCATAAGGGCTGCCAAAAAGTAGAGGGAGGAACTGGAATATAGCCAGCAAGAGATGAAGAGGAGAGACTCAGATTCAATTCTGGTATAATATTACAAAGATTCTGACTCCAAACAGGCATAGGCTATACACTTAGTGCAAGGCCTAGCTAGAATTCCAAAGACAGATTGTAATATACACAGCAAGAGAGAAGGGCCTGTGACTAGAGATGAGCTGACCCCTGGATGTTCAGTTCAGCTGGATTTTAGATTTTGGGATCCAGACTTGGTCTTATCCATAATGGAAGTCACTAATTGGGCAACTCGGGTCTCTGCACATATGCAGCCAACATTAAACAGAACATTTTCGGGGGAGGCTGGATACGGTTTTTCCTTTTTTTTGTTTGGTGCACACTACATCCAATAACTCTGTTCTTACCCCCAATTGAAGCCATTCAAACACTGCAAGCAGCTTGCACTGGGCTGAGCATTGAGCGTACCCGAGCGCAGCGATGCTCGCTCAAGTGGTCAGCATAAGATAAGCACCCAAACTCCAAACCAAAACGATGTTTTTTTTGTAACGTCTGGTTTCGGTATGAACACCAAACTTCAAATTCGCTCATCTCTACCTGTGACTACCTTTTCTGTCAATTCTAAAAAGATTCAGACTCCTAACCTGTTTCAGCTTGTGCACTCATTGCAAGGATTATGTAGACTTCCAAGGAATGATTATACAAAGAAGGCGAGGAGGCCTGTGACTGCATTTTGTGTCCATTCTAAAAAGATTCAAACGCGTACTCTAGTTCAACCTTGCAGTCAGTGAAAGGAATAGCAAGAATTCCAAGGATGGATGGAAATACACGCAGCAAGATATGGAGAAGAAGGCTTCTTACTACATTTTGTGTCAATTTTATAGAAATTCAGACTCTTTCCCTTGTACAGCCTATTCACTCATTGCCAGGACTATCTAGAATTCTAAGGAGGGATTATACACATGTAAGAGCAGGGTCAAAATGCAGCACACAGAAAGAGGAACAGTGGTAAGTCAATTTATTAATTTACTGACAGGGAAACAGAAGGCAAGGGAAGGTTATCACAAGGAAAAGCAGTTCAATTTCTGGTTACACTAGAACAGGAGTGGGGAACCTCCGGCCCGAGGGCCGTATGCGGTCTACAATAACTTTTTCTGCAGCCCCCTGGCCGATTCCCGGAGACCACAGTGCTGGGGCGGCCGCCGCATCTTGATGGCTGCTGGCCCTTTAAATCCCCGCACAGCGCGTTCAATGCTGGACGCTGCGAATCCTATACCTGAAGGACTACGTCTCCACGCTGACACTGGCTAGCATGAGGACATACTTTGTAGGGGGCATAGGCGCGAGGTGCGCTCCAATCCAACAGAAGAGGAGCAACTGCACCATCATTCCCCAGGTCATATTGTGGCCGGCGGCAGCGGCTCTCTGTGCCCGGTGGCAGTGCACTTTCTGTGCCCGGTGGCAGTGCTCTCTCTGTGCCCGGCACCAGCGCTCTCTCTGTGCCCGGCGGCAGCACTCTTTGTGATCCCAGCCTCCCCTAGGTCTGCCTGTGCTTGCAGCCTCCCCTAGGTCTGCCTGTGCCTGCAGCCTCCCCTAGGTCTGCCTGTGTCTGCAGCCTCCCACAGGTCTGCCTGTGTTTGCAGCCTCCCACAGGTCTGCCTGTGCCTGCAGCCTCCCACAGGTCTGCCTGTGCCTGCAGCCTCCCACAGGTCTGCCTGTGCCTGCAGCCTCCCCCAAGTCTTCCTGTGCGTGCAGCCTCACCCAGGTCTGCCTGTGTGTGCAGCCTTCCCCAGGTCTGCCTGTGCATACTGCCTCCCCCAGGTCTGCCTGTGCTTGCAGCCTCCCCCAGGTCTGCATGTGACTACAGCCTCCCTCGGGTCTGCCTGTGTCCCCAGCCTCCCCCAGGTCTGCCTGTGTCTGCAGCCTCCCACAGGTCTGCCTGTGCCTGCAGCCTCCCACAGGTCTGCCTATGCCTGCAGCCTCCCACAGGTCTGCCTGTGCCTGCAGCCTCCCCCAAGTCTTCCTGTGCAAGCAGCCTCACCCAGGTCT
This sequence comes from Anomaloglossus baeobatrachus, assembly GCF_048569485.1. Taxonomy (NCBI): domain Eukaryota; kingdom Metazoa; phylum Chordata; class Amphibia; order Anura; family Aromobatidae; genus Anomaloglossus; species Anomaloglossus baeobatrachus. The sequence continues at coordinate 332,277,685 of NC_134358.1, forward strand.
GCCTGTGTGTGCAGTCTTCCCCAGGTCTGCCTGTGCATACTGCCTCCCCCAGGTCTGCCTGTGCTTGCAGCCTCCCCCAGGTCTGCATGTGACTACAGCCTCCCTCAGGTCTGCCTGTGTCCCCAGCCTCCCCCAGGTCTGCCTGTGTCCCCAGCCACCCCCAGGTCTGCCTGTGTCCCCAGCCTTCCCCAGGTCTGCCTGTGTCCCCAGCCTTCCCCAGGTCTGCCTGTGTCCCCAGCCTTCCCCAGGTCTGCCTGTGTCCCCAGCCTCCCCCAGGTCTGTTTGTGTCCCCAGCGCTCTCTTTGCCCCCCAGCTTCCCCCAGTGCTTTCTGTGCACCCAGTGCTCTCTGTGCCCCCAGCTTCCCCCAGCACCATCTATGCCCTCAGCTTCTCCCATGGTTCTCTTTGCCCCAGCCTCTCCCATCATTCTCTGTGCCCCTAGGGCTGTCTGTGGCCCTCCGGCATCCCCCAGCATTGTTTGTGCCCCCAGCTATGTATTTACTCCAAGCAATGTTTGTGCCTCACAGCTACAGTTAGGTCCAGAAATATTTGGACAGTGACACAAGTTTTGTTATTTTAGCTGTTTACAAAAACATGTTCAGAAATACAATTATATATATAATATGGGCTGAAAGTGCACACTCCCAGCTGCAATGTGAGAGTTTTCACATCCAAATCGGAGAAAGGGTTTAGGAATCATAGCTCTGTAATGCATAGCCTCCTCTTTTTCAAGGGACCAAAAGTAATTGGACAAGGGACTCTAAGGGCTGCAATTAACTCTGAAGGTGTCTCCCCCGTTAACCTGTAATCAATGAAGTAGTTAAAAGGTCTGGGGTTGATTACAGGTGTGTGGTTTTGCATTTGGAAGCTGTTGCTGTGACCAGACAACATGCGGTCTAAGGAACTCTCAATTGAGGTGAAGCAGAACATCCTGAGGCTGAAAAAAAAGAAAAAATCCATCAGAGAGATAGCAGACATGCTTGGAGTAGCAAAATCAATAGTCGGGTACATTCTGAGAAAAAAGGAATTGACTGGTGAGCTTGGGAACTCAAAAAGGCCTGGAAGTCCACGGATGACAACAGTGGTGGATGATCGCCGCATACTTTCTTTGGTGAAGAAGAACCCGTTCACAACATCAACTGAAGTCCAGAACACTCTCAGTGAAGTAGGTGTATCTGTTTCTAAGTCAACAGTAAAGAGAAGACTCCATGAAAGTAAATACAAAGGGTTCATATCTAGATGCAAACCATTCATCAATTCCAAAAATAGACAGGCCAGAGTTAAATTTGCTGAAAAAACACCTCATGAAGCCAGCTCAGTTCTGGAAAAGTATTCTATGGACAGATGAGACAAAGATCAACCTGTACCAGAATGATGGGAAGAAAAAAGTTTGGAGAAGAAAGGGAACGGCACATGATCCAAGGCACACCACATCCTCTGTAAAACATGGTGGAGGCAACGTGATGGCATGGGCATGCATGGCTTTCAATGGCACTGGGTCACTTGTGTTTATTGATGACATAACAGCAGACAAGAGTAGCCGGATGAATTCTGAAGTGTACCGGGATATACTTTCAGCCCAGATTCAGCCAAATGCCGCAAAGTTGATCGGACGGCGCTTCATAGTACAGATGGACAATGACCCCAAGCATACAGCCAAAGCTACCCAGGAGTTCATGAGTGCAAAAAAGTGGAACATTTTGCAATGGCCAAGTCAATCACCAGATCTTAACCCAATTGAGCATGCATTTCACTTGCTCAAATCCAGACTTAAGACGGAAAGACCCACAAACAAGCAAGACCTGAAGGCTGCGGCTGTAAAGGCCTGGCAAAGCATTAAGAAGGAGGAAACCCAGCGTTTGGTGATGTCCATGGGTTCCAGACTTAAGGCAGTGATTGCCTCCAAAGGATTCGCAACAAAATATTGAAAATAAAAATATTTTGTTTGGGTTTGGTTTATTTGTCCAATTACTTTTGACCTCCTAAAATGGGGAGTGTTTGTAAAGAAATGTGTACAATTCCTACAATTTCTATCAGATATTTTTGTTCAAACCTTCAAATTAAATGTTTTAATCTGCACTTGAATTCTGTTGGAGAGGTTTCATTTCAAATCCAATGTGGTGGCATGCAGAGCCCAACTCGCGAAAATTGTGTCACTGTCCAAATATTTCTGGACCTAACTGTATGTCTGTGCACCCCAGTGATGTCTGTGCCGCCCAGTGATGTCTATGCCCCGCTGCTTCCCTAGTGATATATATTCCTCCCAGCCCTCCCCAGCAATGTTTATGCCTCCCCAGCTATGTCTGTGCTCCCCATCAATGATGTATATACCCCCAGTAATGTATGTACCCCCCAGTGATGTATGTACCCCAGTGATGTCTATGCCCACAACCATGTCTATGTCCCGCAGTTTTTCTAGTGATGCATACTACTCCCAAGTGATGTATTTGCACTCAGCATCTCTTTTGATGTCTATGCTCCCAGCCTCCGTAGTCATGTCTATGCCCCCAAGCCTCCGCATTGATCTATATTCTTCCCAACCCTCCCCTGTTATATATATGCCTCCATCCCCTCCTGTGATGTATATACAGCAGTCCCAGCCAACTCATACCTGGAAAAGCAGTTGTGAAAAGCAGCAAGATCAATATCGCCTAATATTACAGCTGCACCAAAGAGTAGAAGCTCCAGCTGCCATAGTGAGTTAATTGACCAAATATAGCAGGGCAATTTTCAAGTTTGATAGTTTTGTGCGGCCCCTGAAGGTTGGTAGAAATTTCCAAATGGCCCCTGGCACAAAAAAGGTTCCCCACCCCTGCACTAGAAAGACAACACAGTAGCTTATATAACAGACTATCAGAGGCAAGAGATAAACACATTAATTCTTGTGGGAAATAGTTTAGAAATGTCAGGGCCTCCGTCCATAATCTCCAGACCCTACATTTCCGGTCTCTATAGATTACGGTCACTGAATTGCACAGTATACTAAGTCTTCCAGGTCTCTCCAATACAGTGCACTTTCCTACATTCCCCACCACTTTGGATTCGCCAGTTCTCTGACAAGGGGAATCTTCCTGGACTCGTTAAAATCTTCCTGTCCCATGGCGGACATCATCTGTTTGCAGTTCTGCACATGTTGCATCAATTGTTGTCAGATTAACTCGTCTTGGATGCATCTTGAAGGGTGACTCCAGAATTGGCCCGCTCGGTCGGTCCTCCAAAGTCCCTCCAGGGGTGGTTCAGTAGGAGGCCACAGCAGTTCGAGGGCTTTGGGTTGGTGCTCAACCTGGGTTCCTCCATCCTCCGGTGTTGGGAGTGGGTGCGTCACCTTGGGAGGTTCAACAAGAGACGTCCACTACCCTTCTCATCGCCCATGGCCTTTCCAGTCAGCGGTGTTGGTGCTTTTGGTGTGCTCTGAGGCCGGAGTTGATCTGTTTCGGACACGCAGGGGCAGCGCATATTGCGATGTAGGACTCAGCAAGGACCTGTCTGTTCTCCTTCAGGTTGTACCTCATACACCGGATTGTCAGGGTGCACTCACCTTGCATACAGAAATGCTATGATATGAAACTCATGACCCCCCAGACAATTGAATGCTGTTCACGCATATGGCGCTCATTTAACTTTGATGCTCAAAATAGCCACCGTCAGCTGCAATGCACATCTGTACTCTGGACAGCATACTGTATCTTGCTGCACGTTGTGCAATATGGTAGGTGACACGTTTGCACAGGCATCTGTGATACGTCGTCGTAGGTCCTGCAATGTTGGTGGCGGGGTCGCATACACCTGCTGTTTGATGTGACCTCACAGAAAGAAGTCCAGTGGGGTCAGGTCAGGTGAGCGTGGAGGCCACTCCATGCAGCCACCATACTCAATGACTTAAAGAATGTGTGCAGAGAAATACACACAGAAGGAGTACTATATTCAAAATGTATAAATATTTTATTGGTTATAAAACATTCACAAACAAAATTACGTTTAAAAACATAATCATGTTACAAAAATGATTGTTTAGGGGACTCCTAAAGAGGGGAGAATAACCATGTGTCCACTACCAAATGTAAAGATAGTTAATAAAGTGAGCTGTATTCTATCTACAAACATAGTGCTTCAGACTTAACAACATGGAGGAAGTATAATATATACAGCTTATTACCTTTCCAGACAATTTGTCATAAATTTAATCTCCCTTTAAATGAACTGGCAAATTAGACACTCCTTAACCAGTACTTAAATAAAAACAAAAAGTTAACCTTTTCACTACCAGTAGATTTGTTGGATATTTTATTTAACCCACAAAATAAGTTATATTGGAAAACTAGCAACATTTATGCCATTATTAATGAAGACCTCCAATTTGATAAAAGTTCAAATATTCTGAACTGGGAGAAAGATTTTGGTCAGACTTTTCAATTGGAACAGTGGCAAAAATCATTAAATTTAACGTTATCCAACACTTCCTGCGCCACGTTGCAAGAAACTTACTTTAAGGTGCTTTCACGCTGGTATTTTACTCCTCAAAAGCTACACAAAATGTCCGTATCTAACTCTCCTTTGTGCTGGAGAGAGTGTGGAGAAAATGGGTCAATTTTGCATATTTTTATGGAGTTGTCCAGCTTTAAAAAAGATGTGGGAAGATGTATGTGATCTAATACATAACGTTACATCACAGAGTTTTATTCTCTCCCCCCAACTGGCACTATTGTTAATTGGTATAGAAGAGTTTAAAGACCCATGCAGACTCATAATTTGCCATATTCTACACGTGGTAAAACATCTTATTGCTTCAAAATGGAGACAGGTAGAGGCACCTTCCATAATAGAGATTATTGAATGGATATCATCACATAATTCATATGAGTATAGTTTTGCATTGAAAGAAAAGAACTTTTTGAGATACAAATTGAGATTGTCTTTATGGGCGGAAACATTTATGCCTAGTCTGCATATAACTTAGCCTCCTGACATGTAATGATTATTATTTCTCATGTATATTATTGTTTTTGTTGTTCCAAGTACGTTGGTGACAAAACGTTTGATGGTAATACTTTTGAAGCATTGGCCATAAAGGCGACACTTAACTGTTGGTTTTTCCTTTTTCCTTTATGTCTATTCCTGTTTTTCCTTTCCTTAATTCCTCCCTTATTCCTTGTATTTTTTGTATTAAAATTTGTAAAATGTTAATAAAAAGATGCAAACCAAATATAGTGCTTCAATGTGAATATTCATATGTGACTATGTCCAGCCTAAGGCCTCTTTCACACGTACGTGCCTCCGGTACATGTTTTGCAGTTTTCTCACGTACCGGAGACACGTACACACGTGGACCTATGTATTCCTAATGTTTTGGACACATGTAAGTATTTTTCAACGTAACGTGTGTCCGTTCCGTACTTACGTGTGTCCGTGTGTTTCTCACGCCGACATGTCCGTTTTTTTCCGGCATCACAGGTGTCACACGGCCCACACCCGTACCAAACGGATGTAGTATGGATGCGGTCCCGTGTGACACGCACCGGAGAAACACGTGTCATTATTTTAAAATAAAAAAACATACCTCCACCAGCACTGCAGAATCTTCCGCTGCAAACAGTTGCTGCCGACCGCCACTCATTATGAGCGTGTTAAGGAGGTGGGCGTGATGTCACAGGCGCTAATCTCCGCCCCTCCGCCTGGCTGGAAGCAGCATCAGCGGGTAATGGGCGGGGCTGGAGCTGAAGATCAGTACCCTGGACAGCAGCAAGGACCACGTGAGTATTAAAATTACCGGTTCTCCGTGTGCTATCATGGATAGCACACATAGAACACATGTGGCCCTCACGTACAGGAGACACGTACTTACCGACACAACACGCAAGGAAAATAAGTGTCTCGCGGTACGTGCGTGATTTTCACGTTAGTGTGAGAGAGGCCTAAGCTGGGAAGCACAAAATAGTGTTCTATAAATGCCCCACTCTGCTGAAGAAGCCGCCTACGCGATATGCGCGTGCAGTATGGGTTGGAATATCACCATTGCGCCCAGTTACCAGGATTTTGGATGTCTTTCTCTATGGGTGAGCTTTATACACAGGGCATTAAACACTTCACTATTGAATATACTCTCCTCAATGAGCTGCTCATAGAACACTATTTTGTGCTTCCCAGCTAAGGCTGGACATAGTCACATATGAATATTCACATTGAAGCACTATATTTGTACATAGAAGACGGCTCACTTTATTAACTATCTTTACATTTAGTACTGGACACATGGTTATTCTGCCCTCTTTAGGAGTCCCCTAAATAATCATTTTTGTAACATGATGATGTTTTTAAACGTAATTTTGTTTGTGAATTTTTTGTAACCAATAAAATATTTATACATTTTGAATATAGTACTCCTTGTGTGTGTATTTCTCTGCACGCATTCTTTAAATAATTGTACTAATGGAGTTTATTCTACATTACTTTATCCACTATATAGAGAGGGTATAACTGATAAATAGACATGATTTTGTTAAATATCTTCCCCTGTCTTAAATCTGGGGATTTTTGTATACTCAATGACTTGTAGGAAGGTCTCCATGAGGTATCGCTTCACGTCCGCAGCCTTGTGAGTTTTACACGTTCTAATCATAGCATTTCTGTGTTGACTCGTATTAAATTGATTATGCCCTACAATTTAATAATTCACTTTTTTTCTCTATTTTGTTCCGTTTTCGAGATAAAAATGCTAACTCCATTATTTTCCACCAGGTGGCACAATAGGGGTTTTTATTGCGTAGCGCATGGCTACTTTACTATACCTAGACACCACTTCTATGCCTATAGCTGCCGATGTTCTCAAATTACTGGCGATGGACAGGATATGGGTGGACACACTTTATATAGGGGAAAAGAAATTCCTCCCTATACCTCAAAGCTCTCCAAGCTCAACACTAACACCAATGCTAGATTAGAATAGATCCACACATTTATAGGAGCAAAAACAAGGATAACATTAAAATAGATTTTATTGAAAAATATTAAACTCATTAAAAAAGAGAGAATATACAGAAACCGCGTATGGGGAACCGTGCATCATACAGGACAAACATAGATCAAACTACATACATAGGATAATTATAATTATAGCCTAATACAAAAAAAGTCAGTTAGGTGTAAAATATATTACATATACCAGTGCAATAAATACATAAATACACTGTTTAAATAGTAAAATATCCAGTTCAAAAATAAAAGGATAGAAAAAGCACCAGATACTGTATACCATCCAAAAAAATAAATAATAATTCATTATGTGAATACAAGTGTATGAAGGATGTATATACACCAAAGTGACTAGTGCTTTTGTAAAAAAATACCCTGTGTAAATATCAATAACAATATTATGTAAATAATTATTTGAACCTGTATTCTATATAATATCCACCAGATGGCACCAAAGTACAATAAGGAATTGTGGCATTGATGCATGATTTCTAAACTTTGGTGCCATCTGGTGGACATAATATAGAATACAGGTTGAAATAATTATTTACATAGTATTGGTATTGATATTTACACAGCATATTTTTTTACAAAACCACTAGTCACTTTGGTGTATATACATCCTTTATACATTTGTATTCACTTAATATATTATTATTTATTTTTTTGGGATGGTATACAGTCTCTGGTGCTTTTTCTATCCTTTTATATTTGCACTGTTTTTTTTTACTATTTAAACAGTGTATTTATGTATTTATTACACTGGTATATGTAATATATTTTACACCTAACTGACTTTTTTGTATCAGGTTATAATTATCCTATGTATGTAGTTTGATCTATGTTTGCCCTGTATGATGCACGGACTCCCATACGCGCTTTCTGTACATTCTCTCTTTTTTAATGATTTTATTAATTTTCAATAAAATCTATTTTAATGTTATCCTTGTTTTTGCTCCTATATGTGTGGATCTATTCTAGTTTTCTATTTCAGTCAGGAAAAATAAACAATTGTGTGCATTAGCTTTATGAATTGTCATGGCTTTTGCTGGGATTGTAAAATCAGTTTTTAATTTGCATGAAACTCATTATTGTTAAAATGCTGCCAAACAAACGCAGCAAAAATGCAACATGTGAAGATAGCCTTAATGGCCAGGCCATCGTTCATCGTATTTCCCATCGCCTATGACTGCAGTAGAGGACATAGTATAGGGGAGAATAAAACTGCACCCGCCGGTAGTCACCGGAAAAGTGTAATTTTAACATTTTACTACTTTGTCTTGACATGTGATGTATGATATAGTCAGGCACATCCTGTTTAATTTATCAAGGAGGGACTCTGAAACTCGCAGAGCCTATGCAGACAATGAAAGAACTGCAAAAATTAGAAGGAAGAGAGACTTCAATAAACCCTGTATTAGACAAAAACGAGGGTGTTATACACATTCTGAAAAAGCTGTTAGGTAGTAGGACTGCTACACTCCAAGGCTGTTCACAAGTGCAAGGCTGAACAAAATTAGCTGAAAAACTGCAATACCCCCTGGAAGACTTGTAGAGAAGGGCCTCTGACAACATTTTTGACCATTTTTAAGGAATGGGACTCCTAGACTGGTAAAGCCTATGCACTAAGTGTAATGCGGGCGTCACACGAGGCGATCTATCGTGCGATAGGTTGTCGGAGTCACGGTTTTCGTGACGCACATCCGGCTTTGTTGGCGACGTCGTTCCGTGTGACACCTACGAGCGATCGCAAATCGGTGACAAATCGTGTACTTATTGTTTATTTTTAAAAAATTGTTTATTTTACTTTGCACCGGTTGTTCATCGTACCCGGGGTAGCATGCATCGCTCCATGTGACACTCCAGGAATGAACTGCAGGTTACTGCAGAAGGAAGAAGGTGGGCGTGATGTTTACGTCCCGCTCATCTCCGCCCCTCCGCTTCTATTGGCTGGCCGCTGTGTGACGTCGCTGTGACGCTGAACGTTCCACCCCCTTCAGGAAGTGGATGTTCGCCGCCCACAGCGACGTTGCTCAGCACGTAAACACGTGTGACGGGGGTTAAACGACTTTGTGCAACACGGGCAGTGATTTGCCTGTGATGCACAAACGACGGGGGCAGGTACGATCGCACATGCGATCGCACTATAGATCGCATCATGTGACGCCCGCATAAGGGCTGCCAAAAAGTAGAGGGAGGAACTGGAACATAGCCAGCAAGAGATGAAGAGGAGAGACTCAGATTCAATTCTGGTACAATATTACAAAGATTCTGACTCCAAACAGGCATAGGCTATACACTTAGTGTAAGGCCTAGCTAGAATTCCAAAGACAGATTGTAATATACATAGCAAGAGAAAAGGGCCTGTGACTAGAGATGAGCTGACCCCTGGATTTTCAGTTCAGCTGGATTTTAGATTAAGTTCAGTTTGGGATCCAGACTTGGCACTTATCCAAAATGGAAGTCACTAATTGGGCAACTCGGGTCTCTGCACATATGCAGCCGACATTAAACAGAACATTTTCGGGGGAGGCTGGATACGGTTTTTCCTTTTTTTTGTTTGGTGCACACTACATCCAATAACTCTGTTGTTACCCCCAATTGAAGCCATTCAAACACTGCAAGCAGCTTGCACTGGGCTGAGCATTGAGCGTACCCGAGCGCAGCGATGCTCGCTCAAGTGGTCAGCATAAGATAAGCACCCAAACTCCAAACCAAAACGATGTTTTTTTTGTAACGTCTGTTTTCGGTATGAACACCAAACTTCAAATTCGCTCATCTCTACCTGTGACTACCTTTTGCGTCAATTCTAAAAAGATTCAGACTCCTTACCTGTTTCCGCCTATGCACTCATTGCAAGGAGTATGTAGACTTCCAAGGAATGATTATACAAAGAAGGAGAGGAGGCCTGTGACTGCATTTTGTGTCCATTCTAAAAAGATTCAAACGCGTACTCTAGTTCAACCTTGCACTCAGTGAAAGGAATAGCAAGAATTCCAAGGATGGATGGAAATACATGCAGCAAGATATGGAGAAGAAGGCTTCTGACTACATTGTCTGTCAATTTTATAGAAATTCAGACTCTTTCCCTTGTACAGCCTATTTACTCATTGCCAGGACTATCTAAAATTCCAAGGAGGGATTATACACATGTAAGAGCAAAGTCAAAATGCAGCACACAGAAAGAGGAACAGTGGTAAGTCAATTTATTAATTTACTGACAGGGAAACAGAAAGCAAGGGAAGGTTATCTTATCACATGGAAAAGCAGTTCAATTTCTGGTTACACTAGAACAGGAGTGGGGAACCTCCGGCCCGAGGGCCGTATGCGGCCTACAATGACTTTTTCTGCAGCCCCCTGGCCGATTCCCGGAGACAACAGTGCTGGGGCGGCAGCCGCATCATGATGGCTGCTGGCGCTTTAAATCCCTGCACAGCGCGTTCAATGCTAAACGCTGCGAATCCTATACCTGAAGGACTACGTCTCCACGCTGACACTGGCTAGTGACTCGCCCACCCCAGGGCTTTGGGACACCTGGTGTCGGGCCGGACTAGTCCGGGGATAGTCAGTGGTGGCGGGGCCCGACTCTGTGACCCTGGCGGGATCAACTAATATGGCAGTTGTCGGGGTGATAACTTTAATTAAAGTTTGTGGAAATATTCGTGACGCCACCTGTGGATTGCGACTAAGGAGCCGCCGCTGCTGGATGAGACCTCCGGGGCTGATGGATTAGCAGCTGGGATGGTTCTGCTCCCCACAGGTGGAGTGGTACCCCGGGACAGCTGTTGATGCTTATTAAAGTCTATGGTACTTTGGAAATGGTGCAGGGCTAATCAGGACAGTGAAAAGAACCGACACAAACAACAGTCTCTTTACCTTCTTTTCTTTTACTTTGTAACAGTCCAGTCCTGGGAGTTCTTCCTTTGCTTCTACAGGACCCTGCACTCTGGGTTTAGCAATGGCCCTCAGCTGCTGGGACTGGTGGTATGTCCCTTTCTCGTAGGATAGGCTGTGCAGGCCCTCTCTGATGCTTCCCTGCTGGGGTCCACACCGGGCCCTGGTGATGCAGCTGTACCTTCGGGTTGTTTTGGGGGCCAGGAGACCTACAGTCCTCCTGCCCTTCGGATTCGGTTACTGGGGGATCTAACACCCTGGCAACCACAGACTCCGATGTCTAATTTTTACTATGTTCTTCTGAGGCGAACAGGTTCTGACCAGTTCTCCCCTAGAATCTTCTCTCCGTGCCTCGCTACGGCTCCTGCTTCTTCTGGGTTGAGCTAGCCTAGCTCCAAACCCCAGCTCACAAGACCGTCTACTCAGCTCCTCTCTCCTTGAACTTCTCTAACAGACTACTTAACTCCTCCCTCAGGTCAGAGCTTAAGGAAGTGCTCCCTGGAACTCCAGGTTTAGAGCTCCCTCTGTTGGCCTGAGGTAGAAACGGGGTTGGATGTTGGTACTTAGACTTCCCCAATTACCTCCAGGTTCAGCATTAACCCTTTGGAGGGACAACACTGTTGTGGCAACCAGATCCTGGGGCGCCACACTCCCCCTTAGTTAAAACCAGTACTCCCGGACTGAGGAAACATAAATAGAGAATATTAGAACATTTCATCCCTTTATGGGAGGCACATTTCTTAAAATGTTACAAACTTAAAGAATAACTACTACGAGTCCAGTGTGGCTCCCTGCCGGGTGTCCATTACACTGCTCCATGGGGGACCTGCCGCGATAAAACCCCCAACTTAGGCTCTGGGCGTGCGTCAGAGCATCGATGACCCCATTGTATGCACGCCGGACGGGTTTTTCTTCTGGGGTGGTGAGCACACTGGTGCTAACTATAAACAATTAAAGTTTTTGGCCACCCATAGTCCAGTGACCCAGTTGTCCATATACTCAATCACTTAAAATAAAACATTACAGACATTTTATACAAGACACTTTCACATAACTATTTACACTCTGATTGGTATTCTATTTTCTATTATCTATACCTTTGAGGGGGCTGTCCCTGGGTGCTACGTTGGAACCTGCATAGTACCGGTGTTTGTTCCTGACTACTTGGAGTGTCTGCTACCTCAGTGTTACTGGTAGGCCTAACCATGATAGGTATGCGTGATTGTTGCCTACGGGGTCTGAGATTCGCCAAGGGTACGACAGGTTCACCACTGGCAGGGGGTTGATTCTCCTGTTCCACTGCTGGCGTGGCATCTTGTGTTGGGACTGATAGTTCTTCAGGTGGATCTGGAACTTCTTCTGCTTCTGGCACGACCACATGCGGGAATGTCAATACTGGTACCACTATAGCCATATTTATTTGGGTCCATGTTTTGGGGAATTTTCAAAGTACTGTTTGGATCATATCTTCCTCTTTTTCCTGAAGTTGGGGACTTTCTTGAACTTCTTCTTGGATTTTATACTGTTCAGGGCATACCTTCAGACAATCTCTGGAAACTGCTTGATATGTTTTGCCTCCATCTTTACTTATTAGACACACTTTGCTGTTGTCAAAATTTGAGGGAATAATTGTGTAGGGCTCATTTTCCCACTGGTCATCTAATTTGTGCATTCTCCGCTTTTTCTTGAGGACTTGTTCTCCAGGTGCTAAGGGAGTTGCTGGGGCTGTTTGATTGTAGTTCTTTTCTTGTCTTGTTCTGGCATGGGACAGGTTCTTTTCCACACATTCTTGAACTTGGCGGCATTGTTGTTGTCGCTCTGTATTCCAATCTTCTATCTGTTGAACCGCTTCAGGTGACAGAGTCCACATATCGAAGTCTACAGGTAACTTGCCAGGTCTTGCTCGTATCAAGTAAGCGGGGCTGCAGTTGGTGGAATTTACCGGTATATGATTGTACAAGTCCACTAGATCTAGCAACTTCTCTGGCCATTAGTTTCTTTCTTTCAGAGGTAGAGTCTTGAGCAAATCAATAACCACATGGTTCATCTTCTCGCATAATCCATTGGTTTGAGGGTGGTACGGTGTTGTTCTTATTTTCTTACAGCCGTACATGTTACAGAATTCTTGGAACACTTCCGCCTCGAATGCAGGGCCTTGATCAGTCAGTACTCTTTCAGGATAACCGTGGGGTCGACAAAAGTATGCTTGAACATTAAGCAAAGGAAGAAAAAAGGAACGGCACTCACCGGTAATTGCTGTGAAGTATTCAGGTTTATTTCATGGTCAGAGGATACATGCTTCGGCGTTACAGGGAGGGAATGAGGATGGTTAGCACAAAAAGACTACGGCCGTTTCGCCCCTGTAGGTGGGGCTTCAACAGGTCTTACAGATTAGTGACCTCACTATGCAGGTTTATAAAAAAGCAGCAAGCTCCAATCATATGTGCAGGTGAGTTAAAAAGAGAAAAAAAAAGAACATATAAAAACAAGGAAGCCCAAAATGGGCTAATATCACTAAATGAATCGCAATGACGGACACACTATTTTAATTACATATGCTGATGTAGTAAATTGTACTTTTTCAACCCAAAAATACGACTAAGTCGTTTTTTTCATTAAAGCCTAGCGGGCCCATAGCATTATATTTGATAATGTACTCAGCTTCCTTTTGTAAAAGGACCTTATGAGTATCACCACCTCTAGGTGACGGTTCAACCAATTCTAATCCAGCAAACGTTAATACGTTGCTATTTGCTTCATGAAAATTTTTCACATGTTGGATCATCTTGGTTGCGCCGACTCCTGTGGTTATGGAATTCCTATGTTCACGGAACCGCACAAAGAGTGGTCTGATCGTCTTCCCTATGTAGTATAATCCACAGGGACAGAACACGATATAAATTACCATTTTGGTTCTACAAGTAATCAGATGTTTGGTCCTGTGCCAGGCATTGCCCACTTTTAGAGATTTACCAGTAAGATGGTACTGACAGAATGAACAATTACCACATTTATGGTTACCCAGAGGACCAAGGTTATGCAGCCAAGTTGAGGTTGGTGTGTAGCATTTTTTTACTAGTATGTCTCCGATGTTTTTAGACCGTCTGTATGTAATTAGTGGTCTATTTTTAGCTGTATCTGCTAAATCTCTGTCTTTTTCTATTAGGTGCCAGTTTTTATTTATTGTAGTCCTAATGATATTGTCCATTGGACTATACTTAAAATTAAAAATCAAACGTTTTTGTGGATTATTTTGCTGGTCTGAACTGGAACCTATTTTTCTGGACAATTTTTTATTTTTTATTTTTTCTTTTGCTACTTTTTTATTAGCTCGTTCCTGCGCTGCAAATACCTCGGCTCTTGGGTACCCGCGTTCTAAAAACCTTTTCTGAAGATCCTGGATTTGTTCGTTTAATTTCTCAATATCATTTGTAATTCTGTACACCCGCAGAAACTGGCTGTATGGGATGGATTTGAGGACATGTCTTGGGTGGGCACTTTTATGATGTAATAAATTATTCACTGCTATGGGTTTCCTAAAGATCTCACGTGTGATCTGCCCATCTTTTATCACTAATTTAACGTCTAGGAATTCTATCTCATTTTCTCCATATTGATGAGTGAATAACATATTAAATTTATTTGTTAAATTTAAATGTTGAACAAAAGCTTTTACCTCTGCCTCATCTCCATCCCACACAATCAGGACATCATCCACAAAACGTAAATACAGTTTTATATGTCTGATAAAAGGATTATTCAGGCCATATACTAGATCTTCTTCCACAGTGGCTAGATATAAATTTGCAAATGTGCAAGCCACCGGTGTCCCCATCGCCACGATGGCAACCACAGACTCCGATGTCTAATTTTTACTATGTTCTTCTGAGGCGAACAGGTTCTGACCAGTTCTCCCCTAGAATCTTCTCTCCGTGCCTCGCTACGGCTCCTGCTTCTCCTCGGTTGAGCTAGCCTAGCTCCAAACCCCAGCTCACAAGACCATCTACTCAGCTCCTCAGTGTCATTATCCTGTACCCCAGTGTCAGTATCCTGTACCCCAGTGTCATTATCCTGTACTCCCAGTGTCAGTATCATTATCCTGTACCCCCATTGTCAGTGTCATTATCCTGTACCCCCAGTGTCAGTATCCTGTACCCCCAGTGTCAGTATCCTGTACCCCCAGTGTCATTATCCTGTACTCCCAGTGTCAGTGTTGTTATCTTGTACCCCCAGTGTCAGTATCCTGTACCCCCAGTGTCATTATCCTGAACTCCCAGTGTCAGTATCATTATCCTATACCCCCATTGTCAGTGTCATTATTCTGTACCCCCAGTGTCATTATCCTGTACCCCCAGTGTCAGTTTCATTATCCTGTACCCCCAGTGTCAGTATCATTATCCTGTACCCCCAGTGTCAGTATCCTGTACCCCCAGTGTCAGTGTCAGTATCCTGTACCTCCAGTGTCAGTGTCATTATCCTGTACCCCCAGTGTCAGTATCCTTTACCCCCAGTGTCAGTATCCTGTACCTCCAGTGTCAGTGTCATTATCCTGTACCCCCAGTGTCAGTATCCTGTACCCCCAGTGTCAGTATCCTGTACCCCCAGTGTCAGTGTCAGTATCCTGTATCCCCAGTGTCAGTGTCATTATTCTGTACCCCCAGTGTCATTATCCTATGCCTTCCATGTCAGGACTAGTATCCTGTACCCCCAGTGTCAGTGTCCTGTACCCCCAGTGTCATTATTCTATACCCCCAGTGTCATTATCTTGCACCCCCAGTGTCAGTGTCATTATCTTGTACCCCCATTATCATTATCCTGTACCTCCCTCAGTATAAGTGTCATTATCCTGTACTCCCAGTGTCAGTGTCATTATCTTGTACCCCCAGTGTCATTATCCTGTACCCCCAGTGTCAGTATCCTGTACCCCCTGTGTCATTATCCTGTACTCCCAGTGGCAGTGTCATTATCCTGTACCCCCAGTGTCAGTGTCATTATCCTGTACCCCCAGTGTCAGTGTCATTATCCTGTACCCCCAGTGTCATTATCCTATACTCCCAGTGTCATTATCCTATACTCCCAGTGTAGGTGTCATTATCCTGTACCCCAGTGTCAGTGTCATTATCCTGTACTCCCAGTGTCAGTATCCTGTAATCCCAGTGTCAGTGTCATTATCCTGTACCCCCAGTGTCATTATCTTGTACCCCCAGTGTCATTATCCTGTACCCCCAGTGTTAGTTTCATTATCCTGTACCCCCAGTGTCAGTATCCTGTACCCCCAGTGTCAGTGTCAGTATCCTGTACCTCCAGTGTCAGTGTCATTATCCTGTACCCCCAGTGTCAGTATCCTTTACCCCCAGTGTCAGTATCCTGTACCTCCAGTGTCAGTGTCATTATCCTGTACCCCCAGTGTCAGTATCTTGTACCCCCAGTGTCAGTGTCAGTATCCTGTACCTCCAGTGTCAGTGTCAGTATCCTTTACCCCCAGTGTCAGTGTCATTATCCTGTACCCGCAGTGTCAGTATCCTGTACCCCCAGTGTCAGTGTCAGTATCCTGTACCTCCAGTGTCAGTGTCATTATCCTGTACCCCCAGTGTCAGTGTCATTATTCTGTACCCCCAGTGTTAGTATCCTTATCCTATACCCCCAGTGTCAGTATCCTGTACCCCCAGTGTCAGTACCCTGTACCTCATTATCCTGTACCCCTAGTATCAGTGCCATAATCCTGTACCCCCATAAACACTGGTGGCCAATCATTGCCTGATAATTATGTAATGTGTGAGGGTGGAAAGAGAAGAGATTTCACCAGAGTCTCCACATGGAAGAGTGTTTAGAGTGGTAATTCTTCACACCTGACTCTTAGGATCTGTGTTCACTGGAAAATGGCATTTTCTTAAGAAAATTCCTCACCCTCTGGCAGAATTCCGCACCCGCAGCAAAAAAACGCACCAAAAAACGCATGCGGCTTTGCCGCGGTTTGTTGCGCTTTTTGGTGTGGATTTGCCGCGTTTTTTTCCGTAGGTTGGTCCCCGCAGTTTTTAACCATTATTTAATGGCAAAAACACAGGTACCTGCGGAAATTAAGTGACATGTTACTTCTTTTTGCTGCAGAAATTCTGCAGCAAAACTTGGAGAGAAAAAAAAGCAGTGTGAGCACAGCATTTTTATTTTCTCATAGATTTTGCTGGAGAAGGACTGCAGTCAGGTTATGAACAAATTCTGCAGGTTTTCTGCAGCAAAATGCGCGGCAAAAAAATACAGTGTGCGCACAAGGCCTAATAGGGGATTTCTCAGATGGCGGCAGAGGTGGATTAACTTTAGTAATCTTTTCCATGTGAAGATGCTGGATAACATTTTGCTTCACTGTGAATATTGTTTGGCTGATGGACTCGGTGGTTTTCTTAGGACAAGGAATGTTCGTGTGTAAGAAAGACTGCAACTGATTGTAAATCACAGATTCCATTATTAACTACAATAAATAAGATGCTACAAGAAATCCTGTGATATATACAGGACACAATACTGTTTTTTCTTGCACACTGTAGAGTTTGCTAAAAGGTACAGGTTTTGTGAGAGAAGCCAAAAATGATCAAGTAACAAAAACTTTTACGGTAGTTAGAGTGTGGGCCCCCAGAGTCTTTTATCCTGGTAAGCCCCTGGCACCCCAGTCCAAACCTGACGCTGGTACAGAGGGGTGGGCGGGATTATGAGAGGGGGGGTGAATATTAATTTTGCATTAATATATGTTTAACTAGCCAACGTGCGACTATAAATTTTCCGGGGCTTACATCAACACAACGGGGTAACATATAGTAATTAAAATACAAGACATCCCCTGAAAATAAGTCCTAGCAAATTTTTAAGAGTCAAAAATAATATAATATCTTGTCTTATTTTCAGGGAAACAAGTTAGTTAAGAAACTTAATTGCAATAATGATTTTTAAACACAAGAAAAAACTGGCCATGCCAAAATTAGGTGTAACACCGGGGAGTCACTAAATAGTGGTCCCTCGGTGGGTATATTCTTCAGATATCATAGAAAAACTGGAGGAAGAAAGAACAAAGCCAGAAGAAAAAAGTAATGGTGAAATATAAATATTTTATTTATTATAGTGCAAAAAATTCATAAAAACATGAGAGGAGAATAAAGGCTCAGATGCAAAGAGAATGGGGCTATCATTCAAGGATGGGCTGCACAAAAAGTGACAGTGACAATGAAAGGGCTCCTCTCCTGCACAGTGCGACCCACCATAGTGAAGATGTAACAAGGGGAATCAGAAGTAGTAACAGGTAAACCCATTAATAATGTAATAGAAAGTTATTTGAGTTTTTGCCTGATGGTGAATGTAATGGCACAGTGCATGGACTGGAGATTCAAAATGCCACAGTTCAGCAAATAAGTACTATTTCTTCATTTGGTGGGTAAATAACCAGTCAATGCACTGTATCCACCACATGTGCACTGCCATTACAAATTGATTGGGTATGAATGAAAGTTAATGAGGCTAGTAATAACTACAGAAATTGAGTTTGCATTAAGAGATAGCAACAAATGGGTAAAGATTCCGGTGGTTAACAAATAGGTAACCACCGGAATCTTCTACTTCTGATTCCCCTTGTTACATCTTCACTATGGTGGGTCGCACTGTGCAGGAGAGGGGCCCTTTCATTGTCACTGTCACTTTTTGTGCAGCCCATCCTTGAATGATAGCCCCATTCTCTTTGCAGCTGACCCTTTATTCTCCTCTCATGTTTTTATGAGTTTTTTGCACTATAATAAATAAAATATTTATATTTCACCATTACTTTTTTTTCTTCAATACTGATTTTTAGCCTTACATTAAGTAGAAAATAAAAACTGTTCCCAAAGGTGAACAGGAGAAAATTTTAATCAATGATGAATTACATTTTAGCATACCTTTATCTATTTTACCAGAACATGTGACCATGAATAATACCTACACCCTGAATGAAAATGCTTAAATATTAACAAGTCCTATAGTTATGTGTGTCCTTTCTCTGCTGTGGGAAGTTCTGAAGATGCTCAATACTGATATTTATGGCAGACTTACCTGTACAAATTCCAGTTTGGACTTGTTTGTTAATTACTTAAGGCATTTTATATTCATTCTATATGTGTTGCCTTATACCAGCATTTTTAACCCAATAAAATCTGTGGAATTTAATTGCCAAAGATTTGTTCTGGTAACTAGATCTCTAACAAGCTTTTTGCTATTTCAAGCCAAATGAGCAGATTGTTTTTTTTTCTTTCTTTTTCAGTGAAACATAATTGGTACTATCCGGTGGAAAATTGTTGTACCCATCTTTACTGTCAGCTGTTGTACACAGTCTCTTTTCTCATAATAGAGATGACTTTGGGGAATACAGACAGTATTTTCCCAGGATTCGGCAGCCCAGATTCTCACATGCAGCTGTGGTTAGATAAAGACTGTGACAACAAACAGTATATAAAGGATGGTATGGCAGCCATGGAACAGGTGTTAGCTGTGGCCACGAATACAGTTTTTACCCAATAAATTCCTTGCTGCCGGAGCTGAAAAAGCAATACTCCAAATACAAAAATATAAGCTTTAATAATCAATTTTAAAATACAACAAAGTGGAATCTATAAACACATATTTAATGTAGAAAAACCAACCATAACATAATGGACTATGGATATGTATATATAATATTTTAATCTTATATAATCTAATATGTAAACCCCATAGCATCTGGACATTGCTGCAAACTTTTCCACAAGGGTGCACCACTTTCAAGGTCTCATAGGGGATCCCTGAACCAGTATGGAGGAACTACATTTGTTTACTGATGAAAGTTAATGTTGTGAACTCCATTAAGATTGTAAGCCTCCTGAGGAACCCCGTTATTCCAGGGTAAAACGTGTCGAGACAATTCTTGTTGGGATGAGAGGATGATGGGAGGATAAACCACTACAAGAAACAGCAAGCACTTTTTTTCAGAAATAGAGAATGCAACTTGTTTGGTGCAGTGATATTCCAAGACATGTGCTATATCCCAACTAATACTGACAATGTATTGAACCTTCATGATGGATGGTATTTTCCATTTAACTCTTATGTAGCCCTGTACATTTAACGGGCCACACTCCAAATGCGGCCATTACCTATTGAGATATATATATATATATATATCTCTTACCTCTAATCCCTGTTGTTCATTCTTGTTTAACCCTATGGGAGTAGCAAAGAGTTAATGTCGCGGGCGGGGAGGCCGCCGCGCGCTCGCTAACGCTCGGGTCCGGCGCTGCTGCGATGGCTGCTCGGTGGCTCGAGCGGTGGGCCGGATCCGGGGACTCGAGCGGCGCTCCTCGCCCGTGAGTGAAAGGGGGGGTAGTTTGGTTTGGGGATTTGGTCCGTGACGCCACCCACGGGTTGTGGTGAGGTTGGGCACCACCGCTGCTATTGACGGGGATCCCGGGAGCGATGGCAGGGAGCAGCTGGGATGTTTATCTCCCCTCCGTGGGTAGGGGGTTGGTGATCCCGAGGCCCGGTGAGGTGACGGGGAGGCAGGGTTGGCAAGGTGCAGGGTCGCTTGGACTGCGCAGCGCGGCGCCGGATGGCATGGTAGTACTCACTCAGCCACAAATGGATGCAAAGTCTCTGGTAAACCAAACGGCTGGATGGACGGTTTCCACAGCCGGCTGCTGAGCTTTCTCCCGGACGGTTGGTGGTGGCTGCCTTTCCCTGCACCTTTGTGTATGTTCGGTCCTGATGGCTTCCCACCGGTAACCCGCTCCCCAGCGTGTATATGTGCCAGAGGAGCTCTTTTGCCCGCAGGCTCTGGCCCTTGGAACTTTAACTGTGGCGTTAGCTGTATTTCCTTTTGCTGGTTGAATGGTTGCCTTCAATCGGGTCTTGGCTGTTAGGAAACCACTGGGGTTCCAGTCACTGACGGATTTGACCTATTTAACGGCGACTCCAAGCCTGGTCGGGGTCCGCAGGCCCTGCCGGTTTGTGCTGGCTTCACTTCGCTCCCCGGTTTGGTACCGGCGGGCCACCGCCCGACCTCGGTCCTATGGTTCCGCGCTGATCTGCCTCTCCTGCACACGGCCACCACCGTCTGCCAACCTTGCTCTTAGTGCCTGGGCCACACACCCGGACACGGTCAGTTTGCTCCACCACTACTACTTCACTCCTTCTCCTTCACTTCCCTAACTGAACTCCACTAACTTCCTTTTCCCACCTCCAGGGCTGTGAACTCCTCAGTGGGTGGGGCCAACCACCTGGCTCCACCCCACCTGGTGTGGACATCATCCCCTGGAGGGAGGCAACAAGGATTTTGTGTCTGGCTGATGTGCCTGTCTCGAGGTGGGGGTGTATGTTGTGATGACCTGGCTAGTCCAAGGCGCCACATTAATTCTGACAGTCACATAGAGAATATATCAGTGTTGATTATTCCATCAGCGGCTATTATCTACTGATGTATTTATGTTTTACCTCTAATCCCTTTTTTTCTGCATTCACCCAATAAGATAAAAAAAGCCCACATGGGTAGCATTTTTTGGATCTTATTGCTGTTCTGATTAAGTATCTACAGATTTCTCTCCTCCATTTTTGATGGATGTTTTATACTTGGTGTTTATCATTGTTTAACCCTATAGGAGCAGCAAAGAGTTAACCCTGACTGTCACTTTGAGAACATATCAGTGTTGATCATTTGACTTTTGACTCAACCCCCTTGTGAAGGGATTGACAAACTTATACCTTTCCCCTATCTAATAATAGACCATTTAGAGATTTAGGGTTGAATAGAGTAAGACAGGGGAAAGCTGCCGTTGAGCGGAGGGACAAAAATATCTTACGATCACCTCCGCTGTCAGGAAGGCATCATTGCTAGGAGTTAGTAGGGAAAGGTAGTGTAGCGTCCCTGAAGCCATCAGGGAGCTACAAGGTTCTGTATCCTCACCAGGCGAGTGGCGGTCACACACAAACACTTCACAAAATACCAGTTTTACCCAACAATCCCCCATAGAACGGTACAAAGCTAGGGTCGGACCATTGGATGGCCGTTTAGAGGTGGAGCCAGTCCAGTCCACTAGTTGACCAGGTGGGAGGGGCAGACTGTGGACAGTCAGAGTAGTCAGAGGAGTCGAGGAGTGACGGTGGATGTGAGGAGACGCACTGACTTGGAGTGAACAGTAACCTGGTGCCCAAGAGGGTAGTTGCCGGTGGAGTACTCCCGAAACTACACACCAATGGGGTACAGGACCCTAGGTCAGGCAGAAGCTCCAGGAAGGCCTGATAACACCTGCACAGCGAGGGGGCCATCAAGGACCTCGCTGACCTTAAAAATCTGAGACTCAGTAGCAAAGGGACAACCGGGGACAGGACCAGAAACTCCAACCCCACAGGGTTCATGCTACCGTCATACAGACAGTAGTGGAAAAAACACCAGACAGGGACCCCCAGTTGCTCTATGCCACAGGGACCCACCAACCAGAGACAGGTGCAGGGGAAGAAGGTACCAGATTACTACACTGGCACTGGGACAAAGGTGAAGCCAGCCGGCCTTGGGTAACCAGTTGCCACCAGAAAGTGAGTAAAGAACCAGTTGCATTGAATCCCATGTGTAGACTACCTTCTTCTGACACCTGTCATTACACCTACCCTCTGGGGCCCGGCTCTGCTTGCGGAGGGTCTAACATCCAGGCTGCCATTAACACCAGAGCCAGTGATGGACATTGTGCAGTGTCGGCTCCATCTACATATCCGCAACACTGCAAGTGGCGTCACGTGTGAACACTATTTTAATCCCCTGTAAATATTCCCCTTTACAAAAAGGGCCCAGGGCACAGAACCGGGCAACGGCCACCAAAGTGACATTCCCCAGATATACACAGCCTGGGACCGAGTACCCAGTAACCCTGGGTGTCAGAGTAGGACTATGAATTTTTTGAGATAAAGATTTACATATTATACAGTATATACATATCCATAGTCCATTATGTTATGGTCAGTTTTTCTACATTAAATATGTGTTCATAGATTACACTTTGGTGTATTTTAAAATTGATTATTAAAGGGTATATTTTATATTTGAAGTATTGCTTTGATTGATAGATGTTTTAGGACTCCAATATGGCCATCTTATGAGTAGATATTCAGAGCAGAAAAGGCCTTTTACATTAAGAAACCTATTTTCATTAGCCACCTTTTGCTTTGATTACTGCTTTGCACACTCTTGGCATTCTGTTGATGGGCTTCAAGAGGTAATCACCGGAAATGGTTTTCACTTCACAGGTGTGCCCTGTCAGGTTTAATAAGTGGGATTTCTTGCCTTATAAATGGGGTTGGGACCATCAGTTGTGTTGTGCAGAAGTCTGGTGAATACACAGCTGATAGTCTCCTACTGAATAGACTGTTACAATTTGTATTATGGCAAGAAAAAAGCAGCTAAGTAAAGAAAAACGAGTGGCCATCATTACTTTAAGAAATGAAGGTCAGTCAGTCCGAAAAATTGGGAAAACTTTGAAAGTGTCTCCAAGTGCAGTGGCAAAAACCATCAAACGCTACAAAGAAACTGGCTCACATGAGGACCGCCCCAAGAAAGGAAGACCAAGAGTCACCTCTGCTGAGGAGGATATGTTTATCCTAGTCACTAGCTTCACAAATCGCAGGTTAACAGAAGCTCAGATTAGAGACCAGGGAAATGCCACACAGAGTTCTAGCAGCAGACACATCTCTAGAACAACTGTTAAGAGGAGACTTTGTGCAGCAGGCCTTCATGGTAAAATAGCTGCTAGGAAACCACAGCTATGGACAGACAACAAGCAGAAGAGACTTGTTTGGACTAAAGAACACAAGGAATGGACATTAGACCAGTGGAAATCTGTTCTTTGGTCTGATGAGACCAAATTTGAGATCTTTGGATCCAACCACCGTGTCTTTGTGCGACGCAGAAAAGGTGAACGGATGGACTCTTTATGCCTGGTTCCCACCGCAAAGCATGGAGGAGAAGGTGTGATGGTGTGGGGGTGCTTTGCTGGTGACACTGTTGGGGATTTATTCAAAATTGAAGGCATACTGAACCAGCATGGCTACCCCAGCATCTTGCAGCGGCATACTATTCCATCCGGTTTGCATTTAGTTGGACCATCATTTATTTTTCAACAGGACAATCACCCCAAACACACAAACACACCTCCAGGCTGTGTAAGGGCTATTTGACTAAGAAGGAGAGTGATGGGGTGCTACGCCAGATGATCTGGCCTCCACAGTCACCAGACCTTAACCCAATTGAGATGGTTTGTGTCGTTTGCCTTCCCACTGTTATCATCTTTATCTTTATCATCACTGTTATTTTCCCACATGTTATCATTATCACCACAGCATCTTGCAGCGGCATGCTATTCCATCTGGTTTGCGTTTAGTTGGACCATCATTTATTTTTCAACAGGACAATGACCCCAAACACACCTCCAGGCTGTGTAAGGGCTATTTAACTAAGAAGGAGAGTGATGGGATGCTACACCAGATGACCTGGCCTTCACAGTCACCTGACCTGAACCCAATCGACATGGTTTGGGGTGAGCCGGACCGCAGAGTGAAGGCAAAAGGGCCAACAAGTGCTAAGCATCTCTGGGAACTCCTCCAAGACTGTTGGAAGACCATTTCCGGTGACTACCTCTTGAAGCTCATCAAGAGAATGCCAAGAGTGTGCAAAGCAGTAATCAAAGCAAAAGGTGGCTACTTTGAAGAACCTAGAATATAAGACATATTTTCAGTTGTTTCACACTTTAAGTATTTCATTCCACATGTATTAATTCATAGTTTTGATGCCTTCAATGCGAATCTACAATTTTTAGAGTCATGAAAATAAAGAAAACTCTTTGAATCAGAAGGTGTGTCCAAACCTTTGGTCTGTACTGTATATATATTCAGTATATATACACGCCATTTTACCAGTAGAGGGTAGACTTGTGAAGATAGTGCAGCATGACAAAAAAAGTGAGCTCATTTTTCATGTACTAGTTTTGAGTGATCTTACAGATATCCAATGAGCCATGGTCATTGGTGCTGATCTTCCTGGGGATACCTTCTTTCAATTTCTCATGCAACAGAGATATAGAGAGTGTACCAGGAATTGTGCGATGGAGGAAAAATATTCAAATCCAACTGCCAAATGCAACACTCGTGCTCTCCATATCTGAATGAACAACTTGTTTTTTACCATGAGTAGGCTGTAATAACAGACAACCCTTTTCAATGTCTTTGATGTCTAAGGCCACGTGCGTGTTTGTTCCGTTTCTGTATATACCAGAGACACGGACAAACATGCACCAATGTTAATCTATGATTGTGGTCACACGTGCGTTATTTCATTATGTCCGTGTGTGCATGTCCGTGATCCGTATGTGTTTGCGTTTTGCACGGATGCATGTCCGTTATCTGCACGGAGCACGCACATGTGGACACAATGAAAGTCTATGGGTATGTGCACACACGTTAGTAAACACGTATGCATCTACCTATAGTCCATGTCCGTTTGGTGTTTTTATTTCTAGTGATGTCGGCCATTCTTTCTATTTCTGTGTATGTCGGTCAATCTCCCTGAGTCCGTCGGTCGGTCTCTCTGTCTCTCTGTCGGTCTCTCTGTCTGTCTGTACCTCTCTCACAGTCTGTCGGTCAGTTTCCCCCCCTCCCTCATACTTACCGTTCCCCGATCACCGGCGCGGCGCTGCATGGCATTCAGACTGCTGCGGCGGCTTTTACTATTTGAAAAAGCCGTCCGCTCATTAAACAATCTCGTATTCCCTGCTTTCCCCACCCACCGGCGCCTATGATTGGTTGCAGTGAGACACGACCCCACGCTGAGTGACAGCTGTCTCACTGCACCCAATCACAGCAGCCGGTGGGCGTGTCTATACTGTGCAGTAAAATAAATAAATAAATAATTAAAAAAAACAGCGTGCGGTCCCCCCCCAATTTCAATACCAGCCAGATAAAGCAATACGGCTGAAGGCTGGTATTCTCAGGATGGGGAGCTCCACGTTATGGGGAGCCCCCCACCCTAACAATATCAGTCAGCAGCCGCCCAGAATTGCCGCATACATTAGATGCGACAGTTCTGGGACTGTACCCGGCTCTTCCCGATTTGCCCTGGTGCTTTGGCAAATCGGGGTAATAAGGAGTTAATGGCAGCCCATAGCTACCACTAAATCCTAGATTAATCATGTCAGGCGTCTCCCCGAGATTCCTTTCATGATTAATCTGTAAATTACAGTAAATAAACACACACACCAGAAAAATCCTTTATTAGAAATAAAAAACACAAACATATACCCTGGTTCAACAATTTAATCAGCCCGAAAAAGCCCTCCATGTCCGGCGGAATCCAGGATGGCCCAGCGTCGCATCCAGCTCTGCTGCATGGAGGTGACAGGAGCTGCAGCACACACAGCCGCTCCTGTCAGTTCCACGCAGCAACTGAAGACAGCCGCGCGATCAGCTGAGCTGTCACTGAGGTTACCCGCTGTCACTGGATCCAGTGACAGCGGGTAACCTCAGTGACAGCTCAGCCGATCGCGCGGCTGTCTTCATTTTCCGTGTGGAGCTGACAGGAGCGGCTGTGTGTGCTGCCGCTCCTGTCACCTCCATGCAGCAGAGCTGGATGCGACGCTGGACCATCCTGGATTCCACTGGACATGGAGGGCTTTTTCGGGCTGATTAAATTGTTGAACCAGGGTATATGTTTATGTTTTTTATTTCTAATAAAGGATTTTTTCGGGTGTGTGTGTTTATTTACTGTAACTTACAGATTAATCATGGAAGGTATCTCGTGGAGACGCCTGACATGATTAATCTAGGATTTAGTGGCAGCTATGGGCTGCCATTAACTCCTTATTACCCCGATTTGCCAAAGCACCAGGGCAAATCGGGAAGAGCCGGGTACAGTCCCAGAACTGTCGCATCTAATGTATGCGGCAATTCTGGGCGGCTGCTGACTGATATTGTTAGGGTGGGGGGCTCCCCATAACTTGGAGCTCACCATCCTGAGAATACCAGCCTTCAGCCGTATGGCTTTATCTGGCTGGTATTGAAATTGGGGGGGGGACCGCACGCTGTTTTTTTTAATTATTTATTTATTTATTTTACTGCACAGTATAGACACGCCCACCGGCTGCTGTGATTGGGTGCAGTGAGACAGCTGTCACTCAGCGTGGGGGCGTGTCTCACTGCAACCAATCATAGGCGCCGGTGGGCGGGGAAAGCAGGGAATACAAGATTGTTTAATGAGCGGCTGGCTTTTTCAAAATAGTAAAAGCCGCCCAGCAGTGTGAATGCCGTGCAGCGCCGCGCCGGTGATCGGGGATCGGTGAGTATGAGAGAGGGGGGGAAACTTCAGTCACTCGGGGGATTAGCGGTCACCGGTGAATCCTTCACAGGTGACCGCTAATCAGTACTCGACACAGACAGGGCCGCGGTATGAGGGTGAAGTCGAGTGAAGTTCACCCGAGTTCATTCTCATCGCGCAACTCTGTCGGCTGTCAGCCGACATTTATAAACGACATTGTGCATCACACACATGGACATTCCACACGGACATTCCACGTACACATACACGTTAATTCCACACGCACACACGGACGTTCTACACACAAACACGGCTAGCATACGCAATTCACACAGATGCCACACGGACCATAAAAACGGACACAAAATCGATGTATGGACCCGAAAAACGGCCCGTAACACACGTGCGTGTTTTTCACGGAAGTGTGAAGGGGGCCTAAGATAAAGTTCCCATGATGAGTTTTTGTTGCGTTTTTGACTGCATCTTACAGTTCCAACAAAGTGAATGGGATTTAAAGAAATCTCAAGCCTAGTGAGCTTTTTATATGTATGGATGCCTTTTTGAAATCCGCAACATGTCCATTTTCTCTTCCTGGTATGGTAAGTTTTATGGATGGAATTTCCCCATAAAATTGCATTGGATATGAAAAATCCATAAAAATAAAACACATGGGTTTTTAGTGTGTTTCTGCTGTGGAAAAATGCAAGTAATCCACACATGACTATCAATAAATTTTTATAAAAGTCAAATACCAGGAAGTATCAAACACAAAGCATCTTTTTTTAAAACATTACCACTGATAGGCAAACTCGTAGATATCCAGGATCGGCAGGACTTACCGGATTTAAAAAAATAAATAAATAAAAAAAAAACCTGTTTCTGACCGGAATTGATCCCGGATATTTGGCCGGATGCCAGTCCCCATATAAGTCTAGGGGGACCAGTCTTCGAAGCATAAAAATGGTATTAGAAGGGATTGGAGGATTAGAGCAAGTGCGTTATACTTACAGAGTCTCCGATACGGCTGTAACAGCTTTTGGGCTGCTTACACCTCTTCCTGGACTGCTCATTTACCTTCATGCATATTTGCTGCTTCTTCCACCCACCAACAGTCCTGGCATCTGTGATTGGTTGCAGTCATAGGTGCCCCCCAGCCTGTGTGACAGCCTCTAACTGCTTGCAATCACAAACCCTGTCTGCGTGTTACTATCATGGTATAAAAATAAAGAAATTTGCATAAAGTCCCACCGTATTGTGATACCCAGCATAGATAACGCATATGGCTACAGGCTGCAGCCCCCAGCATGTGTTTATCTTGGCTGTGTATCAAACTAAGAGAAACCGCATGCAATTTTAAAAATGGCATATGTGACGCCCTGGACCCCAGGGGTCACAGGTTACTACACTCACCACATACACCCCCCCCACTAGAAAGGTACCACCAGTCAACCACAAAGACCTGATTGCCTCCCTCAGAGTCAGACAGGCACACCAGGTGGGCGGAGTCAGGCGGAAAGACACGATCCCCCGAGGAGTCTGCTGGCCTGAGGCAGGAACACAGTAGACAGTGGCCGCCTGCAGGAGACCGGGAATACGACTGGTGGAACTGTGAGGGACCGGGACAGGGTAGCGGCCCGCCGGAACCGAACCGGGAAGCCAACAGGATACCGGAGCACCAGGCACGGTACTGAGACCCCGAATTAGACTATACGCCATCACCATAGTCAGAATAACTGATTGCGGTCTGGACCTCAGGGGTTCATTCCCACCAAAGTCCCGATTGAAGGCAACAGCCCAACCCGTCCAGATAAGAGCCACCGCCAGAGGCCAGAGATTCAAGGGCCAGTGTCTGCGGGCAAAAGGGGCTCCTATGACACATACACGCCGGGGAGTGGACTACCAGTGCCCAGGCACAGTGGTCACACTACAAACACAGGTGCAGGAGAAAGGCGGACATTGCCAACCCGACTAGGAAGCTGCAGCCGGCTGCGGGCCCCGTTCATCCCTCCGTTTGGTTTACCAGTGACTGTGTGGTTTAATCGTGAGTACACCAGCGCCATCCGGCACCGCACCGCACCGCACTGCAACCCTGCGCCCTGCACCCCGGCCCTCACCCAACCAGGCCCCAGGACCAACATCCTCTACCCACGGAGGGGTCAACACCTAGCTGCGCCACTACACCGCTCCTGGGATTCCCCGTACCTTCACCGCAGCAGTGGTGTCCCCCATCACCACAACCCGTGGGTGGCGTCACAAACAATCATCCGAAAACCAAACACCCGCATTCCCCAGCGTGTAGTACCAACCCTCATTGCAGAGCGACGTGACCCCCGGGTCCGTGAGAGGCTCGAGCCACCGCCCGCAGTACGAGCACGGATCCGAGCGGCTCGGCGGTCGCAGCCGAAGCCGCGGTACACATACAGTCCCCTCAGTTTTGATACTAAGCCATGGTAATGCACAACAGCTGGGGGCTGGTATTTTCAGGCTGGGGAGACCCAAACTTATTGCCCCCTCAAGCCTAAACATAGCAACTTGCAGCAACCCAGGATTGTCACATCAATTAGTTAGTGGCAATCAGGGTAATAAGGGATTAAGAACAGCCCACAGCTGCCACTAAGCCCTAGATTAGTAATGTGTAAGTGAAAAGAAATAAACACAAACTCCCCAAAAATCCTTTATTTGAAATAAAATATAAAAACCCCACTTTCTTTCACCAATTTATTAACCACAAAAGCACCCAGGTCTGACGTAATCCACACGAGGTCCCATAAAGATTCCAGCTCTGCTATATCTAAAGTGACATGACCACCTGCTGTGAGCTTCAGGCAGAGAATGAATAAGCCATGCGATTAGCAGTGACGACACTCAGGCTATTTTCGGTCACAGCCGGTGGTTCCTAAAGTCCTTCTCCTGTGATTGCAGGTAACCCGATCGCTGGTTACCTCATTAAACTCAGTCGATGAGTTCACAAACCTGCATCTCCTGGCAGAAAACTGCTTTTTTTTGTCAAGAGATGCAGATTTGGTGCTGAAAATAAATTTTACATCATATGCCTGCACCCAATATTCACCTCCAGGCAAAAAAAAAAAAAAGCATCACTACCATATCATATCGCATGTGGTTTTGATGTGTTTTTTTTCCAGTAGGTGTAGATTGGGTGCAGGAATATGGTGTAAAAAAGTCATCCACAAATTTGCATCTCTTGACAAAAAAACATGTTTTTTTGCTAGGAGATGCAAGTCTGTGAACTCAGCGGTGAGGTGAGGTCAGTGACTTTACTGATGTATGGTGACCTGCAATCACAGGTGGAGCACTGTGGGAACCTCCAGCTGTGACCACAAATACCCTGAGTGACATCACCATTCATTGCATGGCTTATTCATTCTCTGCTTGATGCTCACAGCAGGCGGTCATGTTCTATGACCACCACCTGTCACTTCAGATATAGCAAAGCTGGAATCCTCATGTGAGCTCCTGTGGATTACATTGGACCTGGCTGTTTTGGGGGTTAATAAAGGGATGAAAGAGGGTGTTTTTTATATTTTATTGCAAATAAAGGATTTTTGGGGAGTTTGTGTTTATTTCTTTTCACTTACAGATTAATAATTGAGGAGTCTCATAGACACCTCACATTACTAATCTAGGGCTTAGTGGCAACTGTGGGCTGTTATTAAGCTTTTCTTTTCCTGATTATCATCGCATCATGGCAATTGGGATGAGCCAGGTAAAGTTCCGTGATTGTCACATCCAATGCATGTGACAATCCTGAGTGGTTGCTATTTTTAGGCTGGGGAGGCCAATAAGCATGGGTCTCCCCGGTCTGAGAATACCAGCCCCCAGCTGTTGGACTTTATCATGGCCTGATATCAAAATTGAGGGGGACCACATGCCGGTTTAAGTAAATATTTTATTTTATTTATTTATTTATTTTTAAAAGCCACATGCAGTTCCTCCTATTTTCATACACAGCCAAGACAATTGGGAGCTGCAGCCTGTAGCTGTATGCTTTATCTGTGCTGGGTATACAGGGGGACTCTAAGCCAATTTATTATTATACCATGATAGTGACATGCAGATAGGGTCTGTGATTGCAAGCCGTGAGACGCTGTCACACAGGCTGGGGGCACGTTTGACTGCAGCCAATCACAGACACCAGGACTGCAGATGGGTGGGGGAAGCAGTGAATATATATGAGGCTAATAAGTGGCCTCGGAAGAAGAGTGATGGCCAGTTACAGCCATGCCAGAGACTTGGTAGGTATAGCGCGCTTTCTTTATTTTTATTTAATTTTGTTTTTTATTTCCCAAGTTGCTTGATCTGGATCATTAGCTGGAGTTCTCTGAGAACTCCAGGCCCAGGTCCTGCACCTGGATACTTTTGAAAAAGTGCAGATCCGGGCATTTACAGTCCGGATATGCCCAATGTGACGACATGGACACCCAATGCCTAGCATGGGTTAAAGTTTCTTAAAATTCAGCCAGACGTATTGTTCTTCTGTGTGTTAACTCATGTTTGCTAAACTATTGTTTGGGACCAGACCCTTCCGAGCAATCATTGTAATGTAGTTGTGTATTGCTAATCTAATGTAAATTACCTTAGTAGCCATTGTCTAGTCTGTGACTTGCCGACTTCATGTAGATATCCTTAATCTTTCTATCCACATCATTTAAATGAACATTATCCATGCAGCTTGAAATTCATCCAATAAGAGAAGCAACCTTGTACAACCAATCCGATAAGGGCACAGTATATACTAAGGGAAGGCTATGGCTATAAAAGGTGACTTCTTGCAGTCACCAGGTGGTTGATGTATTTTGCATGATCCAGTCTAAGCTCTTAGGAGCTGGCTAGAGGATTAGGATACCTTGTGGACTCGGTCTAGGGACTTTGGCTCTGACTAGAGCATCACTTGGCTACATGACTTCAAACCAGAGACTACTTAAGAAGGAAACCCAGGTTGGGACAATTCAGTCACCTGGTACAGACTTTGCAGACCTCAGCCAGCTTCCTAAATCTGGCGTTATTCCATTCTCGGTGGGTGCCCGCCAAAAGCGGGGTGCTGCTGGATTGGAGTAAATAGCCCTGGAATCTCTGAGGCATGGACATTCTAAATCCCTGGTGAGCCAGCGGAAGGGTGAGACTCTGTTGCCTGTTACATTTGTGTGTTTTGCTGGTTATGTGCCATGTGCCGTTAATATTTTGGGGATCCAATAAAGTCTTAATATTGTCATTCCCTCACCCTGTGTTGTCTGAGTAGTATTCCGCCCACGGTTAAGGAGGTCGTGCGTTCAGTTGGGATGAGCCCTGAGCCACGCTGTCTTTCTAAAGGCAGCTGGGCCAGCGGACAAGAGCACCCACTGAGCCCCGTGTCTCCACACCCATCACTAAACACTACGTACCAAAGCGAGACAAAAACCGTAGCATCAAAAATGCCATAAACATAAAAGTAAAAAAGGCACTCAACAACACAAGTAACCTACTTTACCTAATATGTGTAGAAATGCTGCAGAAAATCTGTAGCATCAAAATCTCACCAAATACTCATATCGTGGAAACTATTCCTTAGGCTATCTCAATTGTAGATTCTCTCATCTGATTGAATTATACTGACACTCCAATCAAATTCTAATCAGAGTTTGATTCAAGTGTCAACAAAGTGTAATTCAATTTTATCAGTTATGAGAATCAGAGCACACTGTGAAGAGAAGATGGAGAACAACATTTCTGCACCTCTCAATTGTGTGAATCCATTGATGTCATCCGAGTGCAGTCCGACGTTTTCCATACACCCATAGACTTGAATTCGTCAGTGGCATGCTGGATCAGTAGGGAGAAAAACCTGCCACATTACATATCATTGCTACAAGTAGTATCCGATAACAAATAGGATAGCACTCATCTGATTAATACGTGGTGTGCGTGAGCCATTAGGGTTACAGAAAAGCAAAAAGCAAAAAAAATAGATTGTAGAACTGTGGAAAACATTGTCTACTCAGATAAATCCAGATTTTTGTTCTTGTATGCCTATGCAAGGGACAGAATTTGGCTCAAATAACATGAAATGATGAATTATTGTAGTCAGGCTAGTCAAGGGGAAATATTGGAGTGGAGAATGTATTCTTGGCACAACCTGGCTCCACTAATACCTGTGGTTGGACATTTAGACAGCAGTACTTGACTAATTATTGTGTCCTGAATTCTGGCAAAAAAGCTTTAAGAAAGTGCAATATTTAGGCTCAATTTGCACAATTTGCAATAGGCTCAATTTACAAACATCAAATGCTATGAGTTTTGATGTTTTCGCACCAGTTTCTCGAAGCTCTTACAACATTGGCGAAGCTGGGGTAGGACAGTGGTACATTGAGGACGGGATGCCCGAGCTCGACTAATCTATGGCAAGCTGTGGCATAACATACTCTAGAAATCTCACTCTAGTACCTGACTCATGACAGTATCTGTCTTCTTCATTGATCAGGAGCATCTCAAGCATGCCCCGTGAATAACACCGGTCTTGATAAATTGGTACCTATGGGTAGTCCATGAACTGTTAAAAATGTTACTTCATATAGAGGAACTAAGCACATGCCTGATCACCTGAAACTCCACCACTTCCAACCTTTCCCTTAAGAAAAGAGCAAAGTCAGTAATATATACATCAATTCTAAGAAGATAAAATTACTAAAGCAAGAAAGAAAACTAATACATTTTCTTGTGGATTAACTACTTAGTGGCAAGCTTTGTGAAGCCTTATCAAGCCTTATTTTTAAATCTGACAAATGCCATTTTAGGTTGTAATAACTCTGGCATGCTTCTACATACCCAAATGATGCTATGAATGTTTTTTCATGACACATTGTACTTTATGATAGTGGGAAGTTTAGGTCTCTGTGTTTTGAGTTTGTTTATTAAAACATTTAAAATGTGATGAAAATTTAGAAAAATTAAGAATTTTCAAATATTGAATGTTTTTGCTCTCAATCCAAATAGCCATACCACAGGAAAAAATGATCTAAATAACAGTTAACATATGCCTACTTTACATTGGTAAATTAAAATTTTACCTCTCAATGTATTCAATACTGATAAAGACTTTTGTTAGTCTTTCATGTGTTTCACTTTAAAGCAAAGTGTAATGAAAAAAGTGAAAAAATAAATGTTTCTATTAAAATGTGACATTTTTCCAAGGGGTAAGAGGAGGAAATGAACCCACAAATTTGTTACGCAATTTCTCCTGTAAAAAACACATGTCACATGGAAGGGAAGGAGCGCTATTTTATTTCTGGAATGCAAATTTTCCAGTAAGAGATTGCAGATGTCATATCAAATTTCCTGAGTTCTTGGTGTGACAAAACCTCGTAAGGTGACCACATTTTTTAAAGTATACCCCTTATGGAATGTATGTATTGGTGTATTGAGCATTTGAAGTTATGGGTGCTTCCCAGAACATTATAGAATATCAACAGAAGAAAAAGACAGGTATTTTGCCGCGCTTGAAGACCATAGACTATGATGTCAGGCAAATGATTCTTTTTATTTCATCCTACGCGTTTCGGAGACCACAACTGTCTCCTTCTTCAGGGAAAGGAACTATTACAGAGACCAAGGAAGAGTGCTTTTATAAAGCAGTCAAAAAAAAAAAAAAAAAAAAAAAAAGGGGGGAGGGAAAACAAAGGAAGGAAACCCTGCCCATGACATCAGCTCACCATGTGCTGCAGGGCCATGACTCATAGCCACATGGAGCAGAGCCGTGTCAGGATCACATTAGGGATTTCCATAAATTACAAGATAAAACTCGCTGAACATTAATCATCCATCATAAATAAATGTCAAGGGTGCACAGATAACTGTGAAAAAATTGTTAGACATATTCATATCAAACTATGCACACAGATATACATATGATATAGAAAATATGAAGTGAAAAAACACAAAATATAAAGCATCCATTAAACATAAACCAGACATAAAAATAAAAATAAAACTTAAAACATGAAC
This sequence comes from Anomaloglossus baeobatrachus, assembly GCF_048569485.1. Classification (NCBI taxonomy): domain Eukaryota; kingdom Metazoa; phylum Chordata; class Amphibia; order Anura; family Aromobatidae; genus Anomaloglossus; species Anomaloglossus baeobatrachus. The sequence continues at coordinate 332,312,879 of NC_134358.1, forward strand.
ATTGAAAGCTGCCCCACAGCCAAGGATATGACTGCAAAAACAGTTTCTTACTAATAGCTAATGGTCAGCTGTAATCAGCACCATTAACATACGGACATAAAAACATTGCATAAAGTGCAGGTGAGCATACTGAGTTATTAAGTGTCTCTATTTGTTGGTATTGCTGATTTTAGATTTTACTGCTATTACTTTTGAACATTAACCTTTGAAAAAACAAAAAACAAAAAGTGAAAACATGAAAAATTGCAATTGCTAACAAAAAGTGATGGGGTGTGGATTTGGAACACTAAGAAAGCGGACTGATGAAGAAAAACTGAAAAAATTAATATTGTGTACTTGCGTGCAGAAAGAGAAAAAATCTCTTACCAAAGGGGGTGAAATGGGTTCAGGCCGTGGGAAAAAATTAAAAGGCGCAGGCGCGCTGCACAGGGACGGTAGCAGGATCCTCACAACAAGGTCAAGTGAGTTCAGGAGCGTGGGAAACCGCTGTAGCACGCGTGCGCGCACATCATACTACAGCAGCTAAAGAGAAAGAGAAAAAAAAAAAAAAAAAAAAGAGAGGCATTTAAGCTCTAACCAAAGAGCATTCACAAAAGAATTAGTGCCAAAAAAGAGGATGATCAAGCAAAGTATTCGGCCTTGCTCCGTAAACAAGAGAAAAAATGTTTTTATTTTTACAGGGAAAGATCTGAAACACGCAGTGATGCTTAAAAAGAGATAAAAAAAATATACTATAAAAACATGGAGGTATAAGAAAAACTGCCAAAATATGGAGCTGAAAATATCGTTATTATCCAGCATCCAATATCATTGGTGTCTGCATTTACACCCATAGAGCAAGTCTCTCCTAACATCACTAATAGGGCAGAAACCCTTAGTAGAAAGGAGTCTTACTGGATACACAGGCTAAATACTCTCAAACCGTTTGGCCTCAATGAAATTACTGATTTATTTTATCAAAAATTTTTATTAAGTGTGGGTGAATATATTCAAGAAAATTGTAGATTCACTTTATAACTTCAGGCGAATAATATGTTTTTATTATGTTTTTATAATGTCTGCTTTTTAGATACATATATATTGTTGTGGCATTTTTATATATTTTTTATATTTCTATATTCTTATATATATATTTTTTCAAAAAATCCTCTATACGTAAAAAGTTCCAAAAAATATTTTTAAATATTATATATAATTTTAATAAGTGTAAATAAACGTCATAGGTATGTTTCTAATTTCAATTCCCTCCCCTCCCCCACCCTCCCCTGGTCATAAATGCAGACACCAATGATATTGGATGCTGGATAATAACGATATTTTCAGCTCCATATTTTGGCAGTTTTTCTTATACCTCCATGTTTTTATAGTATATTTTTTTTATCTCTTTTTAAGCATCACTGCGTGTTTCAGATCTTTCCCTGTAAAAATAAAAACATTTTTTCTCTTGTTTACGGAGCAAGGCCGAATCCTTTGCTTGATCATCCTCTTTTTTGGCACTAATTCTTTTGTGAATGCTCTTTGGTTAGAGCTTAAATGCCTCTCTTTTTTTTTTTTTCTCTTTCTCTTTAGCTGCTGTAGTATGATGTGCGCGCACGCGTGCTACAGCGGTTTCCCACGCTCCTGAACTCACTTGACCTTGTTGTGAGGATCCTGCTACCGTCCCTGTGCAGCGCGCCTGCGCCTTTTAATTTTTTCCCACGGCCTGAACCCATTTCACCCCCTTTGGTAAGAGATTTTTTCTCTTTCTGCACGCAAGTACACAATATTAATTTTTTCAGTTTTTTTTCATCAGTCCGCTTTCTTAGTGTTCCAAATGCACACCCCATCACTTTTTGTTAGCAATTGCAATTTTTCATGTTTTCACTTTTTGTTTTTTGTTTTTTCAAAGGTTAATGTTCAAAAGTAATAGCAGTAAAATCTAAAATCAGCAATACCAACAAATAGAGACACTTAATAACTCAGTATGCTCACCTGCACTTTATGCAATGTTTTTATGTCCGTATGTTAATGGTGCTGATTACAGCTGACCATTAGCTATTAGTAAGAAACTGTTTTTGCAGTCATATCCTTGGCTGTGGGGCAGCTTTCAATGTTCATGTTTTAAGTTTTATTTTTATTTTTATGTCTGGTTTATGTTTAATGGATGCTTTATATTGTGTTTTTTCACTTCATATTTTGTATATCATATGTATATCTGTGTGCATAGTTTGATATGAATATGTCTAACAATTTTTTCACAGTTATCTGTGCACCCTTGACATTTATTTATGATGGATGATTAATGTTCAGCGAGTTTTATCTTGTAATTTATGGAAATCCCTAATGTGATCCTGACACGGCTCTGCTCCATGTGGCTATGAGTCATGGCCCTGCAGCACATGGTGAGCTGATGTCATGGGCAGGGTTTCCTTCCTTTGTTTTCCCTCCCCCCTTTTTTTTTTTTTGACTGCTTTATAAAAGCACTCTTCCTTGGTCTCTGTAATAGTTCCTTTCCCTGAAGAAGGAGACAGTTGTGGTCTCCGAAACGCGTAGGATGAAATAAAAAGAATCATTTGCCTGACATCATAGTCTATGGTCTTCAAGCGCGGCAAAATACCTGTCTTTTTCTTCTGTTGATATTCTACTTGTGCAACAGGGCTGCTGCTGGACCTTTTTGGCGCTCACGTTATGCTGTTAAAGGAGTTGTGACTGGCACAACTCGATCAGGTGAGTGCATCACTTTTACATGATCTTTCCCACCCAATATATCGGGTAAGACCCTATTGCGCCTTCTCTCTCCTATTTAGATTCCCAGAACATTATAACATTTAGTCGTGAAAACATGGTTTTCACCTCCATGACCAGGCCATTTTTTTCAATTCTGATCAGTGTCATTTTGACAGATTATAACTCTGGAATACTTCAATGGATTCCAGTGATTTTACATTGTTTTTTTTCATGACATATAGTACTTGATGGTAGTGGCAAATTTAGAATGATATTTTTTGCTTTTATTTGTGAAAAAAATCTGAAATTTTAGGTGAAAATATTAAAATATTCACAATTTTCAAACTTTGAATTTTTATTCCCTTATGCCACACAAAATAGTTAATAACATTTCCCACATGTCTACTTTACATCAGCAGAATTTTGGAAACAATTTTTTTTGTTAGAAAGTTAGAAGAGTTCAAAGTTCATCAGCAATTTCTCATTTTCCAACAAAATGTTTTTTTTTAATTGTTTTGTTTGTTTTTTTTAAAAGATCACGTCACATTTGAAGTAACTTTGAGAAGCATAGGTGACAGAAAACACCCAAAGGATACACTATACTAAAACTGCACCCCTCAAAGTGCTCTAAAATTACAAATAAGCTCTTATTGCTCCCAGTACATTGTAGTGCCCATACATTGTGCCCAGCTCATGCTTATGGAAACCTGCATCCCGTAAATTAAGATTACTTCCCTACTAGCTGTGGTTTAGGCACATTGTGGGGCCCAGAAGGGAGGAAGCATTTGAATTTGGGATTGCAGATTTAGCTGGTTTTCTTTTTTGAGAGGGGAGTGTTGTGAATACATTTGAATTAGTTTCCAGTTTGTGGCTCCCTCTTGTGTGTTCAGTGCTGGTAGTGAAGTTGGCTTGCAGAATAGAAACAGACAGCTGGGGAGGATTGACAATCAGGGTGTTCTGACTAGGCCTATATAACTGAGTAGTGTTCTCTTGTTCCTTGCCGGTGCTCAATGTATCTCCTGTGTGCTAAGGACATTCTGAAACCAGTCCTTTTCTCTGTGTATACCAAAACTCCTCTCAAATAAGTTGGTCTTTGTACCTCTGCTTATGGATTCCACTTTTTTGTTATTATGCTTGTGTGGAGTTCTTGGTAGAGTTGAATCATTCCCTGCTGGGAATGTCTGTGTACCTTGCTCCATGTTCTGCTATGTATTGTCTTTTGTCATGCTTGGTACAAAATTCAGTCTCTCCTCTATATCAGTGTTTTTCTTGGATCTGAGTAACACCAGAGTACTGATATAGTGGGGAGAGCCTGTGTAGGCTCAGTATTTTTCCATATCAGGCGTGCTAGTATTAACTAGGGTTTTTACGGCTGCAGTCAGTGCTCTTTCCTATCCTTTCCTTTGCAGATAGTTTGAGCCTCATCTTTGCTGAATCTGTTCTCTACCTACATATTGTGTTTTCTTATATCACCGTAGTCTTTACATGTGGGGGGCTATCTATATCTTTGGGAACTACTCTGAGGCAGATTAGCTTTTCTCATATTTCTCTCTGTAAGAATATTTATTTCTCCGGCGACCAGGTCATCGTAGGCACGTCCCACGGCAACTTCTAGCTGTGTGTCAGTATTAGGTCTGCAGTCCATTAACGTTCTAGCCATTCTGGTTATTTTTTGGGTTTCTGAGTTTTTGTCCTTTTTTTTATCCTCCTCGGTCACTGAATCATAACAGGGGAGCCATTGTATTTTTAAAGAGCCTTTGTGCTACCAGGAACATGGAACTCCCCTATATTTTTTCAACACATGACAGACCTAAGAGGGAACTTGTGCTTTTGTGAGTTGAGTTGAATGCAATTTCGTGGCAATTTGAGTTACAGAACATTTTGGATCAGTCCACATTTATTCTGTGCTATATGTTGAGCACTTACACCAGGGTTTCCATCCATAGCTCTGAAATATATGATTCAGGTGAAAACCCCAATGGATCCATTCCTTAATGAGGCAGCAGAGTTACTCTGGACTCTATTTGGCCTCTGTTCAGATGTGTCTGTCTATTCAAAGGTGAACAAAGCTGTTGTTGACTGCGCTTTTGTGCACATCTACAAAGATGCGTAAAAAGATGGACACCGTAGCACCACAGACCAGAACGGAGTTCAAAGTGACTCCATCTGCCTCATTACAGTGAGTTTTCAGTTGGGAATTGTGTCTTACTCGTTTTTCAGAGATTTAAATGTAATTTGAAATATAAGCACTCAGTATAGAGTGCAGGATAAATACAGTGCCTTGCAAAAGTATTCGGTCCCCTTGAATTTTTCAAACTTTTCCCACATTTCAGGCTTCATAAAGATAAAAAATTTAATGTTATGGTGAAGAATCAACAACAAGTGGGACACAATTGTGAAAGTGAACTATATTTATTGCTTATTTTAAATTTTTGTAAAATATAAAAAACTGAAAATTGGGGCGTGCAATTTTATTTGGCCCCTTTACTTTCAATGCAACAAACTCACTCCAGAAGTTCATTGAGGATCTCTGAATGATCCAATGTTGTCCTAAATGACTGATGATGATAAATATAATCCACCTATGTGTAATGAAGTCTCCGTATAAATGCACCTGCTCTGTGATAGTCTCAGTGTTCTGTTTAAAGCACAGAGAGCATCATGAAGACCAAGGAACACAACAGGCAGGTCCGTGATACTGTTCTGAAGAAGGTTAAAGCCAGATTTGGTTGCAAAAAGATTTCCAAAACTTTAAACATCCCAAGAAGCACTGTGCAAGCGATTATATTGAAATGGAAGGAGTATCATACCACTGCAAATCTACCAAGACCCGGCCATCCCACAAAAATTTCATGTCAAACAAGGAGAAGACTGATCAGAGATGCAACTAAGAGGTCCATGATCACTCTGGATTAACTTCAGAGATCTACAGCTGAGGTGGGAGAGTCTGTCCTTAGAACAACAATCAGTCGTACACTGCACAAATCTGGCCTTTATGGAAGAGTGGCAAGAAGAAAGCCTTTTCTCAAGGATATCTATAAAAAGTGTAGTTTAAAGGTTGTCACAAGCCACCTGGGAGACACACCAAACATGTGGAAGAAGGTGGTCTGGTCAGATGAAACCAAAATCAAACTTTTTGGGCACAATGCCAAATGATATGTTTGGTGTAAAATCAACACAGCTCATCACCCTGAACACACCATCCCCACTGTCAAACATGGTGGTGGCAGCATCATTGTTTGGGCCTGCTTTTCTTCAGCAGGGACAGGGAAGATGGTTAAAATTGATGGGAAGATGGATGGAGCCAAATACAGGACCATTCTTGAAGAAAACCTGTTGGAGTCTGCAAAAGACCTGAGACTGGGACAGAGATTTGTCTTTCAACAAGACAATGATCCAAAACACAAAGCAAAATCTACAATGGAATGGTTCACAAATAAACGTATCCAGGTGTTAGAATGGCCAAGTCAAAGTCCAGACCTGAATCCAATCGAGAATCTGTGGAAAGAGCTGAAAGCTGCTGTTCACAAACGCTCTCCCATCCAACCTCACTCAGCTCCAGCTATTTGCAAAGGAATAATGGGCAAGAATTTCAGTCTCTCGATGTGCAAAACTGATAGACACATGCCCCAAGTGACTTGAAGCTGTAATCTCAGCAAAAGGTGGCGCTACAACGTATTAACTTAAAGGGGCCGAATAATATTTCAAGCCCCAATTTTCAGTTTTTACAAAAATTCAAAATATGCAATGAATATTGTTCACCTTCACAATTGTGTCCCACTTGCTGTTGATTCTCCACCATAAAATTAAATTTTTTTAAATTCAAGGGGGACGAATACTTTCACAAGGCACTTTATGAGCAGCATCATACTGCGATCTTTGGGAGGCAGAATGAACAGCAGTTAAAGAATTGCCTTTGTTTATTTATTCTTTACGCCGTTCACCTTGTGGTATAAGTGATTAGTTGGCGTAAGGCTATGTGCGCATGTTGCGTTCTCTGCAGTGCGGAAAAGAACGCACCCTCTGGCAGACTGGACACTGCGTTTATAAAATAAATGCATCCACAACGCATGCATTTTGGATGCTTTTTCCATGCGTTTTGGATGCATTTTTGACAGTGCGTTCCCCCGGCAATTCAGCTCTGCTACATGCCGGCTGACAGCCGACACAGTGAGTCGTGTGATGAGAAAGAACTCGGGTGAACTGCACCCGACTTCATTGTCATACCGCAGCTCTGTCTGTGTGTGGAGTCCCGATCATCTTCACCGCACACATCCCGACATTACCGTCGACATCCCCGCACACATCCCGACATTACCGCCGACATCCCCGCACACATCCCGACATCCCCGCACACATCCCGACATTACCGCCGACATCCCCACACACATCCCGACATTACCGCCGACATCCCCGCACACATCCCGACATTACCGCCGATATCCCCGCACACATGCCGACATTACCGCCTACATCACCGCACACATCCTGACATTACCGCCGACATCCCCGCACACATCCCGACGTTACTGCCTACATCCCGACATTACCGCCTACATCCCCGCACACATCCCGACATTACCGCTGATATCCCCGCTCACAGCCCGACATTACCGCCGACATCCCCGCACACGTCCCAACATTACCGCCGACATCCCCGCACACGTCCCAACACTACAGCCCTCATCATCACCGCACATACACCGGCATTACCTCAGTGACATCCCCGCTGACAGCGCGATTCACTTCAGTTGCTGCGTGGAGCTCACAGGGACGGCGGTGTTCTACTGCCGCTCTTGTCAGCTTCACGTAGCAGAGCTGGATGCGTCGCGGGACCTCTGGATTACGCCGGACCTGGAGGGGTATTTGGGGATTTTAATAAAGTGGTGAAAAAGGGTGTTTTGTCTTTTATTCCAAATAAATGATTTTTTCGGGTGTATGTGTTTATTTTCTTTCACTTACAGGTTAATTATGGAAGGTATCTCGGGGAGACGCCAGTCATGATTAACCTAGGACTTAGTGGCAGCTATGGGCTTCTGCCATTAACCCCTTATTACCCCAATTGCCACCGCATCAGGGCAATTCGGGATGAGCCGGGTAAAGTCCCGGGACTGTCGCATGTAATGGATGCAGCAATTCCTGGCGGCTCCTGGCTGATATTGTTAGGCTGGGGGGTTCCCCATTACGTGGCGCTCCCCATCCTGAGAATACCAGCCTTCAGCCATGTGGCTTTATCTTGGCTGGTATAAAAATTGGAGGAAACCGCACGTCGTTTTTTTTAATTATTTGTTTTTTTATTTATTTTACTGCACGATATAGACCCGCTCACCTGCGGCTGTGATTGGTTGCAGTGAGATAGCTGTCACTCAGCGTGGGGGCGTATCTGACTGCAACTAATCATAGGCGCTGATGGGCGGGGAAAGCAGGGAATACGAGATTGAATAATGAGCGGCCGGCATTTTCAAAAGAGGAGAAGCCGCCGGAGCAGTGTGAATGCCGTGCAGAGCCACGCCGGTGATCGGGAAATGGTGAGTATGAGGGGGGGGGGACTGACCGATGGACAGAGAGAGGGACAGACAGACAGAGAGACCGACCGACAGAGAGAGAGAGACAGACAGAGCGACCAACTGACAGAGAAAGAGACCGAGCGACAGACAGAGGGAGATTCACCGACATCCACAGACAGAGATTCACCGACATTGACAGCGAGAGACTGAAAAGACTTGCATTTAAAGCATGCGGAACGCAACAAAAATGCAGTCCAAGTGCATTTTGGTTGCGTTGTGACCCACATCATTGATTTCAATGGGTGGAGAACGCAGCTACAACGTACAAAAGAAGTGACATGCTGGGTTTTTTTCCGCAGCGATTTTGGGCATCCAAAACGCTGCATTTACAAACGCAACGTGTGCATTGATTTTTCGGCTTTCTCATAGACTTTGCTGGGGAAGCTGAATGCATGCAGTTATACTGCAGTTCAAAATGCAGCATTTCCGTGGGAAAAAACGCAACTTGCGCACATAACCTAAGGGTGCGACCGCACTTTGCTTTTTACCTGCTTTTTACCTGCTTTTTTGCTGCTTTTTCAACTGCAGCGTTTTAATGCCAAAATTGATGTGTTCTGCTTTTCAAGCATAGTCTATGGGAATTTGGGTTTCTTGTCCGCACTATGCTGTTCAAAATGCTGCCTTTTTGTGGCAGAAATTTGGGCAAAAACTCTGCTTTTTAAAGAAGCAACATGTCAATTGTTTTTGCCATTTGCGTTTTGAACTGCAAAGCAGAGTTTTTGCCCACATTTCTGCCACAAAAAGGCAGCATTTTGAACAGCATAGTGCAGACAAGAAACCCAAATTCCCATAGACCAGGGGTCTCAAACATGCGGCCCGCGGGCCGCATGCGGCCCCTGAGGCTGTTTGTTGCGGCCCGCAGACCCCGTGACAAATCGCGGCTCTATGCTGAGGGTCGGCGCCGGCAGGAACTTTACTGCATTTGAATCCATCTGCGGTGCCGCGCAAGGAGCTGTCAGTTCTATCCCAGTTGCTGCTGCTGTCTGCCAATCAGATGCAAGGAGGTGACGTCATACAGCGACGTCACTTCCTTGCATCTGATTGGCAGGCAGCATCCATTGGTCCAGACACAGCTCCTCTGCGCTGCACCGCAAATGGATTCAAATGCAGTGAAGTTCCTGCCGGCGCCGACCCTCAGCACAGAGCCGCGATCATCACGGGCCGCGACAAGCAGGTAAGGTACGTGCTCAAGTTCAGGACCCGCTGCGTGCTGGACACAGCGCGTCCTGATCGGCGGGGCCGCAAGTCTACTCCTTAGGAGACCGCAGCTGCCCGTGCCTGCGATCAGGGGTTCGGGCCGCTGCGGTCTCCTCGCTGTGCTCTGCCTAGGGAGGACGCTTCAGACGCCGCAGCATAAATTCACATGCGGCGGCCTCTGGAAGCCACACCGCAGTTCCGTTTTCACTGCGGGCCGTACACGCACAGTGGGCATGGGATTTTTAGAAATCCCATGACCACTGTGCTTTTACCATACATAGCAGGGTTTCCAAAACTCTGCAAGTACTGATCGTGGGCACACAGGGAACAGAGGAAAGGTAAGGATATTTTTTTTTTTTGTTTGCGTATTACTAAAGGATGGGCAGAATACTACAGGGATAGCCACAATACTACAAGGGTGGGCAGAATACTACAGGGATGGCCACAATACTACAAGGGTGGGCAGAATACTACAGGGATGGCCACAATACTACAAGGGTGGGCAGAATACTACAGGGATGGCCACAATACTACAAGGGTGGGCAGAATACTACAGGGATGGCCACAATACTACAAGGGTGGGCATAATACTACAGGGATGGCCACAATACTACAAGGGTGGGCAGAATACTACAGGGATGGCCACAATACTACAGGGATGGGCAGAATACTACAGGGATGTGCAGAATACTACAGGGATGGGCAGAATCTACAGGGATGGGCAGAATACTACAGGGATGGCCACAATACTACAGGGATGGCCACAATACTACAAGGATGGGCAGAATATTACAGGGATGGCCACAATACTACAAGGGTGGGCAGAATACTACAGGGATGGCCACAATACGACAGGGATGGGCAGAATACTACAGGGATGGCCACAATACTACAGGGATGGGCAGAATACTACAGGGATGGGCAGAATACTACAGGGATGGGCATAATACTACAGGGATGGCCACAATACTACAGGGATGGGCAGAATACTACAAGGATGGCCACAATACTACAGGGATGGCCACAATACTACAAGGATGGGAAGAATATTACAGGGATGGCCACATTTCTACAAGGGTGGGCAGAATACTACAGGGATGGCCACAATACTACAGGGATGGCCACAATACTACAGGGATGGGCAGAATACTACAGGGATGGGCAGAATACTACAGGGATGGGCAGAATACTACAGGGATGGCCAGAATACTACAGGGATGGCCAGAATACTACAGGGATGGCCAGAATACTACAGGGATGGCCAGAATACTACAGGGATGGCCACAATACTACAGGGATGGGCTGAATACTACAGGGATGGGCTGAATACTACAGGGATGGCCACAATACTACGGGAATTGGCAGAATATTACAGAGCACAATACTACAATGATGAGCACAATACTACAAGGATTGGAACAATATTACTGGGCACAATACTACAGGGCACAAGGATGGGCACTATACTACTGGGCACAATACCACAAGGATGAGCACCTTACTACAGGGCACACGGATGGGCACATCACTACAAGATTTTGGCTAAGATTACTATATGATGCTGCTAATTGTAAAATAATTACAAGAAGGTGATAAAATGTAAAAAAAAAAAAATCCTAAAGCATGACTTTTTTATTTACATTAAAAATGCTTTTCTGTATATAAACTTAACAAAAAAAGTGCACGTTTGTTATAATAAACAAGCGAAAAATGTTTACAAAAGTGATCCAAGATGTATAGAAAAAAAACATGGATTCATTAAAAATGTTCACTTTGTCCTGCAAATAATGCGGCCCCCCTCATTTTTTTTTTCTATATGCGGCCCATACACCCAGCTGAGTTTGAGACCCCTGCCATAGACTATGCTGGAAAAGCAGAACACATCCATTTTGGCATTAAAACGCTGCAGTTGAAAAAGCAGCAAAAAAGCAGATAAAAAGAAGGTAAAAAGCAAAGTGCGGACATAGCCTTAATGCCATTTGAATTCTTTGATGGGTGCAGTTTTTTAAATGGGGTCTTGTTTGGGGTTTTCTGACATATAGGCCTCTCAATGATATCAAATCTAAAGTGGTCCCTAAAAAAGTAAATTTCATTGAAAAAAATAAATATCGCTGCTAAACTTTTAAAAAGTATCTCTATTTTATTTTATTTTTTCATATTTTACAGATACCTTAATTACCTGCAGATTAGCGAGGGTCCGGTTCCTGAGCACCTATCGGAGACCCCCTAAAAATCAAGAGGCAGGTACTCACAGTTCTTGACTGTGGGAACACACATGCTTTTATTGAAGCTGTATTCCCCTCTCTGTGTGTGCCCAAGTAGAAGCTGTCTCCTTTGCTGCATACACGGCTGGCTCAAAGTCTTTGTGGGGCAAGGGCAGAAGAGTCTCAGCCCCTTTACCACATACCAAGGTGGGGAGTGCTGCCTCCCACCTTGGGCGTTATCTTCTTTTCGCAATATCTCACAACCCCTGTGAGCTGCCCTTCCCCTATGTGCTATCTCCCCCTGTGAGCTGTCTACCCCTGTATGCCGTCTTCCCTAGTGCAGTTTCTCCTTCCGTGTTCTTTCTCTTCCCCATGCACTGTGTACCCCCCCTCGTGCGCTGTCAGGAGCAGAGCTGTGTCACTATACCGGGTAGTGCGGGAGATCAGCGCCGCCTCAAGGGTGACACAACTGGTCTCTGCAGGGGATATTGACAATGTTCTGTCGCGGGCGGGGAGGATGCCGCCGCTGCGCGCTCGCTAACGCTCGGGTCCGGCGCTGCTGCGGCTGCTGCTCGGTGGCTCAAGCAGTGGGCCGGATCCGGGGACTCGAGCGGCGCTCCTCGCCCGTGAGTGAAAAGGGTGGTTGGTTTGGGGGATTTAGTCAGTGACGCCACCCACGGGTTGTGGTGAAGATGGGCACCACCGCTGCTGGTGACGGGGATCCCGGGAGCTATGGTGGGGAGCAGCTGGGATGTTGTTTTCCCCCTCCGTGGGTAGGGGTCGGTGGTCCCGGGGCCCGGTGGTGTGACGGGGAGGCAGGGTAGGTGAGGTGCAGGGTTGCAGGGACAGCGCGGCGCGGTGCCGGATGACACGGGTGTACTCACTCAGCAAGAGATGCACAAAGTCCTCGGTAAACCAAACGGCTGGATGGACCGGTCCCACAGCTGGCTGCAGTGTCTCTCCCCAGACAGGTGATGGCGGCTGTCTTTCCCTGCACCTTTGTGTACTGTCTTGACTCCGATGGATCCCCAACGGTAATCCGCTCCCCGGTGTATGGATACCGGAGGAGCCCGTTTGCCCGCAGGCGCTGGCCCTTGGGTCTCTAGCCTTAGGCGGTAGTTGTATACCCTCACGGTGTGGACGGTTGCCTTCTAATGGGTCTTTGGCTGTTAGGAAACCTCTGGGGTTCCTGTCACACTCTGATTTGACTGTTGACGGCGACTCCAAGTCTAGTCGGGGTCCGATGGCCCTGCCTGCGTGTGCTGGCTGCACTTTGCTCCCCGGTCAGTACCAGCGGGCCAACGCCCGACCCCGGTCCTACGGTTCCGCGCTGATTCACCACTCCTGCAGACGGCCACCACCGTCTGCCAACCTTGTTGTCAGTGCCTGGGCCACAACCCAGACACTCCTCACTTCAACCTCCTCCACTCAACTCCTAAACTGTTCTGTCTCTTTTCCCGCCTCCAGGCCTGTGAACTCCTCGGTGGGTGGGACCAACCACTTGGCTCCGCCCCACCTGGTGTGGACATCAGACCCTGGAGGGAGGCAACAAGGATTTTTGTTTGGCTAATGTTGCTGTCTAGTGGGGGTGGGTGTGTGTGTGTGTTACCTGTGACGACCTGGCTAGTCCAGGGCGCCACAGTTCTGCTGCCAGCTTATTAATATTCATAAGCTGATCACAGTCCAACTACGGATGCTGTGTTCATTGCACAGGACATGGTGGGAGACACTGCACAAGGAAGAAAATTAACCCAGGCCCCATACACCAGTTCTGGGGACAAGCAGTGTGTATAGTGTCCCTAACAGATGTGGGCCCCAGTTTTTCCAGGGCCCCACCACTTGCCTGGGTGCGCCAAGTGGTGATGCCACTCTGACTGCGCACTTCGCACTTTTGCCACCCCCTCCAATTTACAGGCATATAAAGTGCCTGCAAAATGTGAAAAAATGTTCAATATCTAGTTACCCTTTGAACCTCCTAAAATCCTAACAAAATAAAAGAATGTTTTAAAAATGATGGTGATGTAAAGTAAGAACATGGACAGGATGTTTCTGAACTATTTATTTTGGCATGATTGGGCATAAAAATAAATGTGAAAAATGCGATTTTTTAAAAAATGTCATCAAATTTAAATAGTTTCATAAATAAGCACAAGTATTATTGACCTAAATTTACCATCAACCAGGAGTGTACATAGAAATCATGGAACCCCATAGCAGAAATAATTAATATTCAGCTGGGTCAAATAATAACATATCTCACAACTTTTCAGCCCTTTCAAAGTAATATTCCTTTTGAAGCCCCAAGATTCCCCTTTCTTTGCATCCATAAAGTATGATGCCAACAAAAGTCCCTCCAAAACCCTGTATGATACCCCCACAGGGATTTCCTCCTATGTACCCCCACACGCATAGTATGATGTCCCTACTGTACACCCTACAACTACCCTAGCAAAGTATAGTAACCTAAACACATTATAATACCCAATTGTGACCCCCACACCGCCATCTATGCAGTATAATGGGCCAATATACAGTATATTAGCCCCCACACCACTCTACACTGTATAAAAGCTTCAACTAGCCCTCCAAACAGTATAATGGCTCCCACATAGCCATCTGCACAGTATGATGGACCCCACATAATCTTTCACACTGTATAGTTGCTTGCATATAGTGTAATGGACCTCAAATGGCCCTACATAAAGTATAATGGCTCCCTCTTAGCCCTCTAACTATTATAATGCCCCCCACATTCCCAGCCAAATAGTATAATGGCCTCCACATAGCCTTACAAATGTTAAAAGGGCCCACATACCCACCAAATAGTATAATGGCCCCACATAGACTTCCGTATAGTATAAAGGGATGCCACATTGACTACCATATAGTATAATGTATCCCACTGTCACGCTATACAAAGGCTAGTAAGACATAGTACAGTGTAATCCCCACTAGGTGGCAGCAGAGTGGTGAAGGAGAGACAAAGAAACACTGTAACAGAAAGGCAGCTGAAGTACAGCAGACTAACTTCAGCAGGCAGTTAACAGGCAAGCCACCAGGGGGCAATAGAGTAGTCAAAGAGTCAGGGTCTAGCCAGGTAAGTCGAGTCACTGCAAAGGGAGGATCAATATCAAAGTCGGAAAACAGAACCAAGTCGGAAGCCGGGAGTTCAGGTATGCAGAGGGAAACACAACAACAGACAGGAGCGGGAAGTCAGAGACTGAGACAGGCAGACAAACGGGGGAGGGTCAAAGTCAGGACACAGTAGCAGGGAGACAGGACAGATCGGGAACACTCACCAGAACCAGTATACAAGCTGCAAGGCAGAAATATCACTGCCACTGAGCCATAATAATAATAATAATCTTTATTTCTATAGCGACAACATATTCCGCAGCGAGCCATAGGTAGAGTAGCAATATACAGCGTCCTGGGATCCAGAACGAGGCAAGGGAAGTTAACCCCTGACATGACCAGGCCAGAGCTGGGTGTAACCAGCAGCAGGGAAAAGCCGGCCTGGATCATGACACCCCCATAGTCCTCCATATGGTATAATGGGTCCCCTATAGCCCTCCATAAAGTATAATGCACTCCCATAGTCCTCCATATAGTATAATGCATCACTTAGTACTCCATATAATAAAATGTACCCTTCATATTCATCCATATATACTGTACCACCATAGTCCTCCATATATTATAATACACTCCATAGTCTTTCATATAGTATGGTGCACTTCCCATAGTCTGCCATATAGTGTAATGCACTCTGCATACAGTATAATGCATCCCATAGTCCTCTATATAATATAATGCACCTTCCATAGTCATCCATATATAATGCACCCCCAGTCCTCCACATATTATAATTCACCCCATAGTCCTCTATATAGTATGATGCACCCCATAGTCCTCCATATGGTATAATGTATTCCCCATAGCCCTCCATTTAATATAATCCACCCTGCATAGTCCTCCATAAAGTATAATGCATCCCCCATAGTCCTCTATATAGTATAATGCACCCCATAATCCTCTATACAGTATAATGCAACCTCCATAGTCTTTCATATATAATGCATCCCCAGAGTTCTTCATATAGTATAATGCACCTCCAAATATAATGAACAACCCATAGTCCTCCATACAGTATAATGCACAGCCCATAGACCTCAATATAACATAATGCACCCTTCATAGTCCACCATATCTAATGCACCCACATAGTCCTTCATACATTATAATTCACCTCCTCATAAGATGCACAGCCCGCAGTCCTTTATATAATATAAAACATAGCCTTTAGTCCTTCATATAATATAATACAAGCGATAGTCCTCCATAGTTACATTACAACCTGTGATTAATTATTTTTGTAATCTGATTTGTGTATGATGCATCAGCACTAACTAGTCTGTTAGTGATGTGAAGTGAGAAAAATATAGGCAAATATTAAAGTGGGCTTTACATGCAACGGCATCGCTAACGATGAGGTCACGGAATTCGTGACGCACATCCGGCCTCGTTAGCAACGTCGTTGCGTGTGAAACGCAGGAACGACCGTTAACGATCAAAATTACTTACCTAATCGTTGATCGCTGACATGTCGTTCCTTTCCTGATTATCGTTGCTGTTGCAGGACGCAGGTTGTTCGTCATTCCTGCGGCAGCACACATCGCTATGTGGGACACCCCAGGAACGAGCAACAACACCTTACCTGCGGCCGCCCGCAATGAGGAAGGAAGAAGGTGGGCGGGATGCTCCGCCCGCTCATCTTCGCCCCTCCGCTTCTATTGGGCGGCTGCTTAGTGACGCCGCTGTGACGCCGAACGTACCGCCCCCTTAGAAAGGAGGTGGTTTGCCGGCCACAGCGAAGTCGCTAGGCAGGTAAGTATGTGTGATGGGTCCTAGCGATGTTGTGCGCCACGGGCAGCGATTTGCCCGTGATGCACAACCAACGGGAGCGGGTGCTTTTACCTGCGACATTGCTAGCGATGTTGCTGTGTGCAAAGCCCACTAAAGTTTATGGAATAAAATAATAAAAAATTGCCATGTGTATAACTATTCACCCCTTTTTCTATGAAGCCCGAATAAATTTCTGCTACTAGCAATTACCTTCATAAGTCCCATGCTACATGTATGTATTCTAAGTGTCCCATGGTCTGTCAGTATATACAAACCTTTCTAAAAGGCCACAGAGGCTGCAACACCTTTAAAGGTAAGGTGTCGTGTTTTTTTATTTTTGTATTAATAATATTAATTATAAAATCAAGTCTTTTTAATACAAAATTAAACTCACTGTTTATTTAGTTTTTATTTAATTCTAGTTTTACTGAAGCACTGGGGGGCTGCCACGCTGGATTTGCTGTGTGTAACGACAGTTACTCACCTCCTTTATGGCAGCCCCCTGTGCATTCAGTCTGATAGTCGGACTGCGACCCTATACTTAATACAGGACAGCTCCCTGCTGTTACCTGGACGCGCCCTCTGGGCGAGGCAACGCAATCATCTAAAAGGGAAGTAATATACTTTATCATCTTCCCTGGGTAATTTTACCCCTTTACATTGCTCGTTTTTGGTCCGATTTATATTGTATTGCTTGCCAAGATACCGTATTTTTCGGACCATAAGACACACTTTTTTTCCCCCAAATGTTGGGGGAAAGTGGGGGGTGCATCTTATGGTCTGAATGTAGGGCTACGGGGAATGAGGGTGCTGCGGTGGAGCGGGTCATCGGGGGCATGAGTAGGCTGTAGCAGTGCCTGCCGTGACCACGTGGGCCCGCTCATTTAATATGCACGCCCATCCTCCCGCCCATCATCTCTCAGCGCTGATAGGTGGGCGGGATGATGAGCGAGGATAAACAGCCGGCCCACATGATCACCCCTGGCAACTATAGCCTGGAGTGATCATGTGCGGCTGTATTCACTGCCCCCCGTGCATCATCATCGGCGCGGGGTGCAGTGAATCAGTACACTCACCTGTCACCGTTCCCCTGCAGTATCTCCTCCTGGCTGCTGGTGGCCGCTGAGTGGAGCCGTCCCCGTTCCCCTGCAGCACCGCAATGTCCTCCTGTAAGTGTCTGAGTGGAGACTAGTGGTACGCACAGCGATGACGTCATTGCTGTGCGCACGTGTCCACACGCAGCCGCCGGCAGCCAAGAGGACATCGCGGTGCTGCAGGGGAATGGGGACGGCTCAACTCAGCGGCTGCCGGCAGCCAGGAGGAGATCACGGTACTGCAGGGGAACGGGGACGGCTCCACTCAGCGGCGCTGCCGCTGACACAGACGGGAGGAGGAGCGATGCTGCAGGGAGTGAGGTGAGGTAAGGTGAGTATGTTATGTGAGTAGTTTATTTTTTTTATGTGCCACAGGATGTGGGCCGTATACCAGCATGGGGTTGTATAGCAGGATGGGGTGTATAGCAGGATGGGGGTATATTATGAGCAGGATGGGGGTATATTATGAGCAGGATGGGGGTATATTATGAGCAGAATGGGGGTATATTATAAGCAGGATGGGGGTATATTATGAGCAGGATGGGGATATATTATGAGCAGGATGGGGGTATATGAGCAGGTTGGGGGCATATACTGTATATACAAGGCAGGAGGATCATTACCAGGATGGGGTATCTTAGTAGAGAATTTGGGGACATTACCCCCATAACAATGTCAGCAGCAGATCCTCGCCCTATAACAGTGTGTCATGACTCCATTTTATGCTTAAAATTTTACTTTTCTATTTTCCTGCTCTAAAACCAGGGTGTGTCTCATGGTCAGGTGCGTCTTATAGTCCGAAAAATACAGTACATCTATTAGGCAATAACCTCTTTAATAGGAATAAGCAATGTATTTATGTTGCTTCCCTATTTAATGTTTGTATTTAATCTTGCAAATTCAATTTTGTATAGGTGAATTGATTCCTGATTGCCATTGAAATTTACATAGAAACAGGTGAAGCTTATCATTTAATGGAATTGACAATTCTTCCATTATATTAATTACTTTTTTCCATTATATTAATGTAGGTTACATACCATGTATCATGTAATATGTATTTTCAGCTATCTGCAATAATGGGATACAACATGTAATTTCCCTTTGTGTTATGTGTGTTTGTGGTCTGCGAGCATTATTATTTCTGCACGTAAATGTGATCTGCTTGCGCAAATTCTATGCTCTAAAGACACATGTGGCAATCTTTAGTATAAATATCAAACTTTTTAATTTGTTTTTATAGTTTGCTCAATTAAAAACAAATAATAATTAAATATTATAACAATATCAGTCAGCAGCCGCCCAGAATTGCCGCGTACATTATATGCGACAGTTCTGGGACTGTACCCGGCTCTTCCCGATTTGCCCTGGTGCGTTGGCAAATCGGGGTAATAAGGAGTTAATGGCAGCCCATAGCTGCCAATAACTCCTAGATTAATCATGTCAGGCATCTCCCCGAGATACCTTCCATGATTAATCTGTAAATTACAGTAAATAAACACACACACCTGAAAAAATCCTTTATTAGAAATAAAAAACACAAACAAATTCCCTCATTACCAATTTAATAAGCCCCAAAAAGCCCTCCATGTCCGGCGTAATCCATGGATCTCCAGCGCCGCTTCCAGCATGAAGGTGACAGGAGCTGCAGCAGACACCGCCGCTCCTGTCACCTCCACGCAGCAACTGAGGTGAGTAGCGCGATCAGCTGAACTGCCACTGAGGTTACCCGGTGGCCGCCACTGGATCCAGCGGTGGCCGCGATTAATCTCAGTGACACCTCAGCAGATCGCGCTACTCACCTCAGTTGCTGTGTGGCTTATTAAATTGGTAATGAGGGAATTTGGTTGTGTTTTTTATTTCTAATAAAGGATTTTTCGGGTGTGTGTGTTTATTTACTGTAATTTACAGATTAATCATGGAATCATGGAAGGTATCTCGGGAAAACGCCTGACATGATTAATCTAGGATTTAGTGGCAGCTATGGGCTGCCATTAACTCCTTATTACCCCGATTTGCCAACGCACCAGGGCAAATCGGGAAGAGCCGGGTACAGTCCCAGAACTGTCGCATATAATGTATGCGGCAATTCTGGGCGGCTGCTGACTGATATTGCTAGGCTGGGGGGCTCCCCATCCTGAGAATACCAGCCTTCAGCCGTATGGCTTTATTTGGCTGGTATTAAAATTGGGGGGGACCGCACGCCGGTTTTTTAAATTATTTAATTATTTATTTCACTGCACAGTATACACACGCCCACCGGCTGCTGTGATTGGGTGCAGTGAGACACCTGTCACTCAGCGTGGGGGCGTGTCTCACTGCAACCAATCATAGGCGCCTGTGGGCGGGGAAAGCAGGGAATACGAGATTGTTTAGTGAGCGGCTGGCTTTTTCAAAATAGTAAAAGCCGCCGCAGCAGTGTGAATGCCGTGCAGCGCCGCGCCGGGGATCGGGGAACGGTGAGTATGAGAAAGGAGGGGAAACTGACCGACAGACTGTGAGAGAGGGACAGAGATAGTGACGGACCGACAGAGAGAGAATAGAGACCGAGAGGGAGAGACCGACTGACAGAGAATAGTGATTGACAGACATTGTGAGACATCACTCGTTTCCAGTGTTTTAGGAAACATGCGAGAAATGTATTTAGAAAATCGGATGTCACTAGGATGGTGTGAGTGCTGTCCCGTGACATCTGATTATTTACACGCTCCCATAGACTTGCATTGGAGAAACTCGCAGTAGAAACTCACAAAAAAGCAGCATGCTGCGATTTTTTTCTCAGTCCGATTTGGACTGAGAAAAAAATCGCAAATGCGAGCTGAATCATTGACTAACATGTGTCCGATTCCAATGCGAGTTTTTCTCGCATTGCTCTACTGCGAGAAACTCGCAAGTGAGAAGCAGCCCTAAGTGGAAACGTGTAAATGTATTGTCATTGCCTAGTCAAAGCCCAGACCTATTCCAATTAAGGGTCTGTGGTCAGACTTGAAGATTGCTGAAGATTGCCTTGAGGAATGGGCAAAAATCAAAGTGGCAAGATGTGGAAAACTCATAGAGACTTATCCAAAGCGACTTTCATGTGTAATTGATACAAAAGAAGGCTCTACAATGTATTGACATTAGGGGGTGAATAGTTCTGCACACTGAGGTTTTCAGTTATTCTTTCCTATTTGTTGCTTGCTTCAAAATAAAAAGAAAATGAAATGTTCACAGTTGTAGGCATGCTGTTTACATTAACCGATGCAAACCCTAAAAAAAACCCAGTGAAATTTCAAGTTGTGAGGTAGCAACAAAATACGGAACATGCCAAGAGGGGTAAATACTTTCCCAAGGTACTGTATTTAATGCACAGCCTATAATCCACAACATAGTTGAATGCACAGTCGATAGTCATCCATGTAGTGTTATGGCTATTGTGTACTCACTGATTATAATAAAAAAAAATAAATAAAAAAAAAATCTCACCTCTCCTTGATCCCCCACTGCTCCACTCTTGGCATTCTGGAGCTATTTCTTCACTGCTCTGCACAGCAGGCACAATGAAGTGATGTCATTTCACCCCTTAGGGTAAGGGGCGTGAAAAACGGACGAGTGCAATGTGAGAAAATCTCACATTGCACTCGGACCTATGTTAGGCAATGAGGGAGAGCAGTGCGATTTTCTGCTACAGTCGTATCACTCGCACTCATTCAAGTGAATAGGTGCAAGAGATACATCGGACTGCACTTGGATATTAACCCAAAGCAGTGTGATATACGCACAGGTTGACAATGCAGGAGATGGGGGGGATTAGCCCCTCCCTCTCCTCTGCAGCGCCCGCCTTCAGCTTCACAGCTGTGACCCGATTGCAAGATAGGGACACAGTCACATGACACTCAGCTCACGCTCGCAGCAGAGCCTGAGCCGGGGGTCATTAGCATCTCACATCGGATGCCATACGCTAGTGTGACTCCAGCCTTAGGGCGGCTTTGCACGTTGCAACATCGCACGTGCGATGTCGGTGGGGTCAAATCGAAAGTGACGCACATCCGACGTCACTTTCGACATCGCAGTGTGTAAATCCTAGATGATACGATTAACGAGCGAAAAAAGCGTTGTTATCGTATCATTGGTGTAGGCTCCGACTTTTTCAAAATTACGCTGCCGCGACAGGTACGATGTTGTTCCAGGTTCCTGCGGCAGCACACATCGCTGTGTGTAAAGCCGCAGGAGTGAGGAATATCACCTTACCTGCCGCCGCCGGCTATACGGAAGGAAGAAGGTGGGTGGGAT
The DNA here is from genome assembly GCF_048569485.1 of Anomaloglossus baeobatrachus. Lineage (NCBI taxonomy): Eukaryota > Metazoa > Chordata > Amphibia > Anura > Aromobatidae > Anomaloglossus > Anomaloglossus baeobatrachus. The sequence goes on from NC_134358.1 coordinate 332,334,824, forward strand.
GTTTACATTCTGCTCATCTCCGCCCCTCCGCTTTGATTGGCCGCCTGCCGTGTGACGTCGCTCTGACGTTGTACGACCCGCGCCCTTAGGAAGGAGGCAGGACGCCGGCCAGAGCAACGTCGCAGGACAGGTGAGTGCATGTGAAGCTGGCGTAGCGATAATGTTCGCTACGCCAGGAATCACAAGATATCGCTGCTGCGACAGGGGCAGGGACTATCGCGTGCGACATCGCAGCATCGGCTTGCGATGTCGGAACGTGCAAAGCCTGCCTTACCCTGAGCTGTCAGATCAGAGACTCAGTGGGAGAATGATGAAGGAGGGAGTGCAGGGGAGCGCTCCCCCTTTCATTATTGTTGTCAACTGTATCGGTTTCAGCGATGCTGATGCAGTTGAAAGTGTGATGCTGGGTAAGGGGAGGAGGCGGGACGCCGGCCAGAGCAACGTCACAGGACAGGTGAGTGCATGTGAAGCTGGCGTAGCGATAATGTTCGCTACGCCAGGAATCACAAGATATCGCTGCTGCGACAGGGGCAGGGACTATCGCGTGCGACATCGCAGCATCGGCTTGCGATGTCGGAACGTGCAAAGCCTGCCTTACCCTGAGCTGTCAGATCAGAGACTCAGTGGGAGAATGATGAAGGAGGGAGTGCAGGGGAGCGCTCCCCCTTTCATCATTGTTGTCAACTGTATCGGTTTCAGCGATGCTGATGCAGTTGAAAGTGTGATGCTGGGTGTGGGGAGCCCGGTGTTGGTGCTGGCACCAGGTGCCCTAGACTCATGAGCCCCATAATGGCTGTGTGAACTGCTGTCATTGGCAGTACGCCTCTTCCACCAACATCATGTACAATGTGTTAAAAAAAATAAAAAACAACGTTCTCAGAATCTCAAGAAATGTGGAAGCAGTCCAGAATTTTTACCATATCAATTTACACATGTAATTTTTGAAAAATACAGACTGGTAAGTAAGCTTGCCTTTTACTTCCCTATTCAGCAATGTAATTAGTTCAGTGTATATACATTTCATTGTCCAATGTGTTTACAGTAAAAAGTAAAGTTAATTTCCTTAATCAACCATCATCTATATTACATAATTTTATGAAGCAATTCGTCACATGTTCTTCTCATATGTACAGTATATTCTCTTCCAACAATAATAAAACTTCATGTTAACTCACTTTTGATCCTTTTATTCCAGGAAATCCGATGTTCCCTCTGTAGCCAGGAGGACCCTATATTACATGCAAAAAAGAAGCAATAGATTTGTCACTTTACAAAAAACTCTGCAAAAAAACAAGTTCAGAACTGACCATAACATTATGTGGCGTTGCATTTATGCAGTTATATTTAAAATGCATTTTAACGGCATGTTCACACATTGCATTTTTGATGTATTCTTTTTTTTGCATAAAAACTGCAGGATATGGCCAGAAAACTGCAGCATAAATTACACACATTTTGGTGCATTTTTATGTGGGTTTTTTTTTTGCTTTATTTTTATGTGTTTTTAATGTGAATTTTGATAAGCCATTTTAATCTCAATGTACCAAAATGCAGTAAACATTTTGGAAGAATTGAGATGTGAACTTTGCACCACAGGTAAAAACAGAAGCAAAAATACATAATGTCAATAAAATTTTAGAAATCTCATTGACTTTGCTGGTAATGTAAAACATTATATTTTTTTCCCACACAAAAATACACGTATATAAAAAGACATAAAAAATGCTACGTCTGTAGAAGAGCATATCATATAGGAAACACATCCGTTGAGCAATTCACCTTTTCACCTGCATCTCCTTTAGGTCCAGGTTGTCCTGAATGACCTTGTTTACCAGAAAACCCCTGTAATAAAATAAAAAGGTTTAAATATAGCACATCAGTAAAACCGTTTGTGAATTATGTTAATATGATCATTTTCAATAATCAGAATTTTGTAATAAATGTATTTTATAAAAAAAAATATGGCAATGTTTTTTTTTCCATATCATATTTTGTATTAAACATACTAAAGAGAAATCTTGCAATTTTCACACTAACCACTGGGGGTATTTTAGACTCTTACTGTTCTTTCAGGAAATCTGCATCTGGGTTCAAATCCCACCAAGCACAACATCTGCAATGAGTTTTATTTGTGTGCCACATGTTTGCAGGCTCTCTGGATTCTTCCTCCTCTCCAAAGACATACTGATAGTGAAAATAGATTGTGGGCCTCAGTGGGGACATCAATAATGCTGAGTAATTAATAGCAGTATATAAGTGAGTAAAATTAAAATCACAGTCATGTTGAATGCATTCTGTTTTGTCAGTGCAATGATACAAAAGTAAACTAAGTTTTTTCCAGGTTTCACTACTATTGCAAAATAAAAAGCTTTTTTAATGACGGTGGTTATTTTTGGGCCACCCCTATTATTTGAACAATATCTTTGCTATTTTTTTAAAGTGACTGAGCTGTGAGGAGGTTTGTTACTTGCAGGGTAAGTTGACATCTTCATTTGTACCTATTTTAGTTACATATGAATTTTTCAAAGAGGTATTCTCATGTTATTAAAATGATGTAGTTAGAAAGCATGCAAATATGCAAGTTTGCAATTGACTTGCTTCTTCTATCTGCTCTACTTTTCCTTATATAGAGAATTTCCAGAACTGGATGCAAAACAAAACCATTTTCCATACTTACACTCTTACGCCAACTAGCCTCTTCCTAATTTTCTTAATGTTCAGTGAAAAACTACAGCCCCTGCTTCATTATGAGAAGCAGAAAGAGAAGCTAGTTGGCATGTGACTAAGTAGGAAAATTGCATGAGTGCTTGTGTAATGATTGCTGGAATAGGCAAGCAGATCCAAATCCTAATAGTGAGTATCTTACATGCTGTTAGGATTTGACATGCTACCGTGCTTACTTTTATAATTAATTCCCCTAACATAAATACAGATGAAGTAATCCTCAATTTGTCAGATGACACAATATTTAATTAACATAGTCGAATATTATGATATTTGAAAGTACAAAAATACATCACCACAACCACCAACGGTACATAAATGCATCACCATAAGCAATATCAGTACAGAAATAAATCACCAGAGCGCCCATCAGTACATGATCACTATCAGTACTTGAATACAGCACCAGAAGTATCATCAGTACATGGAAACATTACCATCAGTCCATGAATACAGCACCAAGATTAGTACAGTGATAAATGTCAGTGTCAGGTCAGCCCCTTTTACAATTTTATCACATGAACTTACAGCTCACAGTATGTCCTTAAGTATGTCCTGTTGGGTCCCATATGCAATCTGACCTACAGGCATGGTGATGTGTGGCCTAGAAACCCCTTCCTGCCCATCCCTGTGTTGTAATATGATTTTATAAAAAAAAGTTTTAGAGCTTAAATGTTCTGTATGTAAATAGGTAAGGGTCTAGTCGCCTGGGTGTTGCATCATCCCGTGGGCGTTTGCATGCTTTCCATGGTATCATGCCCCTGTGGGCATGATACCATGGATTTACATGAGCGATGTCACTGCAGCGATTTGAGATCCCGTGCGTGTGCGCTTACCATTCATGCAGCCTTGTTATCCCAGTGCTTGCTTATCGGCTTCAGACACACACTGTGCATGCTCACAAGACTCCTGCTGTTCTGGTCATGCACAAAGCACATCTGAAGCTGGCAAGTAAACAGCCAAGACAGCGCATGACCGGAATCTGTAACCTGGCTCAAGTACACTCAGTGCAGAGCCGAAGAACAAACAGAGAGGACATTATTACAAGCTGCACTCTTGTTTACATCCCCACTGTTTCACCAACGATTTGAAACCTCATCAAGATTACAATTGTCATCAAAATGAAGTGAACTACAATTGTTCACAAAGCTTTTGACGTTACTGAAAAGAAAAATATATACATACCCCCATATACATATATAAATATACACTACAGTTCAAAAGTTTAGGGTCACTTAAATATTTTCTTATTTTTGAAAGAAAAGTACATTTTTTTCAATTAAGCTAACATTAAATTAACCCCTTAAGGACGAAGCCAGTTTTGTACTTAATGACCAGGCCATTTTTTGCAATTCTGACCAGTGTCACTTTATGAGGTCATAACTCTGGAACGCTTCAACGGATCCCGGTGATTCTGACATTGTTTTTTCGTGACATATTGTACTTCATGATAGTTATAAATTTAGAATGATATTTTTTGCTTTTATTTGTGAAAAAATCGGAAATTTGATGAAAATTTTGAAAATTTTGCAATTTTCAAACTTTTAATTTTTATGCCCTTAACCCAGAGAGTTATGTCACACAAAACAGTTAATAAATAACATTTCCCACATGTCTACTTTACATTAGCGCAATTTCTGAAACAAAATGTTTTGGGGTTAGGAAGTTAGAAGGGGTCAAAGTTCATCAGCAATTTCCCATTTTTTCAACAAAATTCACAAAACCATTTTTTTAGGGACCACATCACATTTGAAGTGACTTTGAGAGGCCTAAGTGACAGAAAATACCTAAAAGTGACACCATTCTCAAAACAGCACGCCTCAAAGTACTCAAAACCACATCCAAGAAGTTTATTAACCCTTCAGGTGCTTCACAGGAACTAAAGCAAAGTGGAATGAAAAAAAGCAAAAAATAAAATTTTACCTAAAATGTTGCTCTACCCCAAATTTATTCACTTTTAGAAGAAATAACACAACAAAATGAACCCCAAAACTTGTTACCCACTTTCTTATGAACGCGCCAATACCCCACATGTGGTCAGAAACCTTTGTTTGGACAAATGGGAGGGCTCGGAACAGAAGGAGCAATATTTGAATTTTGGAAAGCAAATTTGGCTGAAATAGATTGCGGGCACCATGTTGCATTTACATGTCCGCCAAGGTACCTAAACAGCAGAAACCCATTACAAGTGACACCATTTTGGAAACTAGACCCCTTAAGGCTTCTATCTAGGGGTATAGTGAGCATTTTGGATCCACAGGTACTTCACAGATTTTGATAACGTTACGTTGTCACATTGAAAATTTTCATTTTTTTCTCAAAAATGTTGCTTTAGCATCAATTTTTTCACTTTTTCAAGAGGTAATTCCAAAAATGTGACCCCAATGTTTGTTACCCACTTTTTTATGAGCGCGGTGATACCTCACTTGTGGTCTGAAACCTTTGTTTGGAGAAATGGGAGGGCTTGGAACGGAAGGAGCAATATTTGAATTTTGGAAAGGAAATTTGGCTGAAAAAGATTGCGGGCACCATGTCGCATTTGGAGGACCCCTAAGGTACGTAAACAGCAAAAAAACACCACAAGTGACCCCATATTGGAAACTAGGCCCCTCAAGGAATTTATCTTGATGTTTGGTGAGTACCCTGAACCCCCAGGTGCTTTACAGAAGTTTATAACGTTGAGCCATGAAAATAAAAAAATAAAATTTTACCACAAAATTGTTACTTCAACCAGGTAGCTTTTTTTTTCACAAGGGTAACAGGAAAAAAATCACCATGAAATTTATTGCGCAATTTCTCCTGAGTTTGTTGATATCTTGTATGTGGTGGAAATCAACTGTTTGGGCACACTACAGGGCTCAGAAGAGAAGGAGTGCAATTTGACTGCAAAATTGGCTGGAATCAATAGCGGACGCCATGTTGCATTAGGAGAACCCCTGAGGTGCCTAAGCAGTGGAGGTCCCCCACAAGTGACCCCATTCTGGAAATAAGACCCCTCAAGGCTTTAATCTAGGTGTATATTGAGCATTTTGAATCCACGAATACTTCACAGAATTTGATAAGCTTAGGTTGCCATATTGAAATTTTCATTTTTTTCACAAAAATGTTGATTTAGCGACACATTTTTCACTTTTTCAAGAGGCAACAACAAAACGTGTACCCCACAGGTTGTTATCTAATTTCTTGTGAGCGCAGGGATACCACACATGTGGCCAAAAACCTTTGTTTGGATAAATGGGAGGGCTTGGAATGGAAGGAGCACCATTTGAATTTTGGAAAAGTTGAAGTAAATTGCGCGCACCATGTCACATTAGCAGGGCCCCTTGGGCACCTATACATCAGAAACCCCCCACAAGTGACCTCATTTTGGAAACTGGACCCCTCAAGGATTTTATTCAGGAGTATAGTAAACATTTTGAATCCACAGGTACTTCACAAAACTGTTGCTGTAGCAAAAAATTTCTCACTGTTAAGGGGGCTTTACACGCTGCGACATCGCTAATGCGGAGTCGTTAGGGTCACGGAATTGGTGACGCACATCCGGCCGCATTAGCAATGTTGCTGCGTGTGACACCGATGAGCGATTTTGCATCGCTATGTGTGACGCCGCAGGATCGAGGAACCTCTCCTTACCTGCCTCCCGGCCGCTATGAGGAAGGAAGGAGGTGGGCGGGATGTTCCGGCCACTCATCTCCGCCCCTCCGCTTCTATTGGGCGGCCGCTCAGTGACGTCACTGTGACGCCACACGGACCGCCCCCTTAGAAAGGAGGCGGTTTGCCGGTCACAGCGACGTCGCCGGGCAGGTAAGTATGTGTGACGCATCTGCGCGATGTTGTGCGGCACGGGCAGCGATTGCCCGTGTCGCACAACAGATGGGGGCGGGTACCCACGCTAGCGATATCGGGACCGATATCGCAGCGTGTAAAGTAGCCTTTAGGCTATGTGGCCATGATCCAGCGACACGGCGTCTAGTACCCAGTGTCAGCCTCCTGCAGAAATGTGAGTGTTGTCCACGGGAGAACGCAGCTGCCCATGCCCACGATTTGGGTTCAGGCTGCTGTGGACTTTAGTTCTATTCTACCTGCAAAGAACACTCATCTCCGCAGCATAAATTGACATCCTGAGGCTCGGGAAGCTGCGCCACAGGTCGATTTATGCTGCGGAGAAAAGAAACACAGTGGGCACGGGATTTCTAAAAATCCTGCCACTGTGCTTCTACTGCACAACGCAGCGTTATGGACGCAGGGAAAACACTCTGCGCCCAAAACGTTGCAAACCCTGATTGTGGGCACACAGCGTAAAATGCTACAATGGATGAATGGATAGATGTCAAACATATATAACGTCCCACCCCCCTGCATATTCTAAGCTGGCGCCCTTTAGTGCCTTTCATGTGACACTAAAGGATGCCTAGCCTTGTATTTAGCCCAAAAAAAAAAAAAGAATTAAAATAAATGACGTGGGGTCCCCCCTATTTTTGATAGCCAGCTAGGGTAAAGCAGACAGCTGTAGCCTGCAAACCACAGCTGACAGCTTCACCTTGGCTGGTGATCAATTTGGAGGGCTCCCCAAGCTGTTTTTTTTTTAATTATTTATAAATAAATAATTAAAAAAAAAAAACAAACGTGGGGTCCCCCCAAATTAGATCACCAGCCAAGGTGAAGCTGACAGCTGGGGTCTGGTATTCTCAGGATAGGAAGAGCCACGGTTATTGGACTCTTCCCAGCCTAAAAATAGCAGGCCGCAGCCGCCCCAGAAGTGGCGCATCCATTAGATGCGCCAATTCTGGCGCTTCGCCCCAGCTCATCCCGCGCCCTGGTGCGTTGGCTAACGGGGTAATGAATGGGGTTGATACCAGGTGTGTAATGTCACCTGGCATCAAGCCCAGCAATTAGTTATGTCACGGCGTCTATCAGATACCCGACATAACTAATTGACAGTAATAAAAAAAAAATTGACAACAAAAAAAAATTTATTTGAAAAAACACTCCCCAAAACATTCCCTGATTGACCAATTTATTGAAAAGAAAAAAAAAAATCCACAATAATCCATTTGGACGTCCCACGTCGACTCTGGACCTTCTAGAATATGGGGGACACGTTCAGGGAACGTATCCCCCATTTTCTAGGAGGGCATACCCTCCATTTGAGGAGAGTGGGTGCAAAGAATCTGCACCCACCCTCCCTGGGTCACAGCTGCAGAGTGCGAGCAGCCAGCGTCCTGAACACAGGAAGCTGACAGCTGCGCTCTGCTCATGTGACCGGAGTCTGCTGTGAAGGAGCCGGAGGAGGGGGCCGCGGGGGATCAGAGCTGCGACAGGTATGTATGACACCGGGGGACACCGGGGAACACCAGGGGGGGGGGAAGGGGGGGACCCGGCAGGGCCTAGGGAGCAGGTTTCTGTCGTATGTGTTATGGCACATACGACAGAAACCATAGGAACAGTGGAAATGCGGCCGGCGCGCTGCTGTGATCGCCGGTGCGCGCGGCCATCTTGGATTTTCGGGAGGGGGTTGGGGGTCGGGGGGGGCACTTTGGGGACACCGGGGGACCGGAGGGAACCGGGAAAAAGATTTATCTCCCATCTGGCATGTTTGATCATGCCAGATGGGAGATAAATCATTTTTTACCGGCGCGGTCATTTACTATAACTTGATGATCGGTATACGGTGTATACCGGTCATCAGGTGAGCGGGGACCGGAAAAACCGGCCCGAATCATGATCTCCAGGGTCTCAGCTACCCCCGGCAGCTGAGACCCCGGAAATTTTCTGACTCTGGGGGGCGCTAGACCCTTTTTTCCGACCGCCGTTAAAAAGCGGCGGATCGGAAAAAGTACCCTTATTTACCGCCGTTAAAAGGCGTATCGGCGGTTGTAAAGGGGTTAAACAGAAATACACTATACTTCTGTTAATGTGGTAAATGACTATTCTAGCTGCAAACGTCTGTTTTTTAATGCAATATCTTGTTCTTAGAAATGAAGGATATTCCATGTGAAAAATTGCCAAGAAACTGACGATTTCCTACAACGGTGTGTACTATTCCCTTCAGAGGATAGCACAAACAGGCTCTAACCAGAGTAGAAAAAGAAGTGGGAGGCCCCGCTGCACAACCTAGCAACAAGACAAGTAGATTAGAGTCTCTAGTTTGAGAGTGCCTGACGCCATCTGTCAAGCATGGTGGAGGTAATGTGATGGTCTGGGGTTGTTTTGCTGCTGGTAAAGTGGGAGATTTGTACAAGGTAAAAGCGATTTTGAATAAGGAAGGCTATCACTCCATTTTGCAACGCCATGCTACACCCTGTGAACAACGCTTGATTGGAGCCAATGTCATCATACAACAGGACAATTATTATTATTATTATTATTATTTATTATTATAGCGCCATCAATTCCATGGCGCTTTACATGTGAAAGGGGGGTACATAATAGGGACAAGTACAATAATCATAAACAATACAAGACACAGACAGGTACAGGAGGAGAAAGCAGTCTACGAGGGATAGGTGAGGATACAGTAGGTTAGGGTAGAGCTGATTGTGCGGCACTGTATCAGACTGAGGGTTACGGCAGGTTGTAGGCTTGTTGGAAGAGGTGGGTCTTCAGGTTCCTTTGGAAGCTTGCCAAGGTAGGCAAGAGTCTGATGTGTTGTGGCAGAGGATTCCAGAGTATGGGTGAGACATGGGAGAAATCTTGGATGCGACGGTGGGAAGAGGAAATGAGAGGGGAGTAGAGAAGGAGATCTTGTGAGGATCGAAGGTTACGTGCAGGTAAGTACCAGGAGACTAGGTCACAGATGTAAGTAAGGAGGAGACAGGTTGTGGATGGCTTTGTATGTCATGGTAAGTGTTTTGAACTGGAGTCGTTGGGCAATGGGAAGCCAGTGAAGGGATTGGCAGAGAGGAGAGGTCGGGGAGTAGCGGGGGGACAGGTGGATTAGCCGGGCAGCATAGTTTAGAATAGATTGTAGGGGTGCGAGACTGTTAGAATGGAGGCCACAGAGCAGGAGGTTGCAATAATCTAGGAGGGAGATAATAAGGGCATGTACTAGGGTTTTTGCAGCTTCTTGGTAAAGGAATGTACGGATCCGGGAAATATTTTTGAGTTGGAGGCGGCAGGAGGTGAAAAGGGCTTGGATGTGTGGCTTGAAAGAGAGATCAGAGTCTAGGATTACTCCCAGGCAGCGAGCGCGTGGCACTGGGGAAAGTGAGCAGCAATAGACATTGATGGATATGTCAGTTGGGGGGGTTGAGTGAGGAGGAGGAAAGACAATGAATTCTGTTTTGTCCATGTTCAGTTTTAGGAATCGAGCAGAGAAAAAGGATGAAATAGCAGACAGACATTGTGGGATTCTGGTTAGTAGGGAGGTGATGTCAGGTCCAGAGAGGTAGATCTGCGTATCATCAGCATAGAGATGATACTGAAAGCCGTGGGACTCTAGGAGCTGTCCCAGGCCAAAGGTGTAAATGGAGAACAGCAGGGGTCCAAGAACTGAACCTTGGGGGACCCAGACAGATAAAGGGCGAGATGAGGAAGTGGTGTGAGAGTGGGAGACGTTGAAAGTTCGGTTGGATAAGTATGAGGAGATCCAAGATAGTGCCAATTCTGTGATGCCCAGAGATGAAAGAATTTGTAATAGAAGGGAGTGGTCTACTGCGTCAAAGGCAGAGGACAGGTCCAGTAGGAGGAGGACAGAGAAGTGTCGCTTGGCTTTTGCGGTTAGTAGGTTGTTAGTGACTTTGGTCAGGGCAGTTTCAGTGGAATGATGGGGTCGGAAGCCAGATTGTAACCAGTCAAAGAGAGAGCAGGAAGAGAGGTGTGAGGACAGTTCAAGATGGACATGCTGTTCCAGTAGTTTTGAGGCATAGGGGAGAAGTGATATGGGGTGATAGTTTGACACAGAGGAAGGGTCAAGGGAGGGCTTTTTGAGGATGGGTGTAATTGAGGCATGTTTAAAGCATGAATGGAATACACCAGTAGTTAGTGATAGGTTGAAGAGATGGGTTAGGGTCGGGAGGAGGACTGTGGTGAGATTGGGGATGAGGTGTGATGGGAGTGGATAAAGCAGGCAGGTTGTGAGATGTGATCTTGAGAGTAGAATGGAAAGATGATCTTCTGTCATGGTGGAGAAGCTGGATTTGGAGGAAGAAGGCTGAGCATTTGTTAGGAGTGGCTGTGGTGATTGTGGGCCAAAGCTTGCTCTGATGTTGTCAATCTTCTGCTTGAAGAAAGAGGCAGTCCTCAGCTGAGATGAGAGGAGACAGAGGTGGAGCCGGGGAACGGAGGAGAGAATTGAAAGTGTTGAATAGTTGTTTAGGGTTGTGCGATATAGAGGATATGAGGGATGAGAAGTAGGTTTGTTTTGCAGCAGTGACTGCAGACTTGAAAGTGGTGAGAGCTTGTTTGTATGTAACGAAGGGCTCAGTGGAATGAGACCTCTTCCATCTGCGCTCAGCAATTCTGGAAGCCCGTCTCAATTCTTTAGTCTGACTCATGTGCCAGGGTTGCCTGTTGATTGTGTGGGTCTTGGTGTGTCTGAGGGGGGCAGCTGATTCGAGAGCTGCAGAGATGGTGGTGTTGTATAAAGTGGCAGCAGCATCTGCATTGTTTGAAGAAGCAATGTCTGCAAGAGGGAAAAGAGCCTGAGAAAGTGAGTGTAAGTCAAGGTGAGATTTCTGCGGGGGGGGTGAAAGCTTGTGGAGGGGGGGTTCTGTACATGGAGAAGAGAGGGAAGAGAATGTGAGTAGGTTGTGGTCAGACAGGGGGAAAGACGCATTAGAGAGGTTAGATAAGGAACAAAGGCGAGTGAAGATGATGTCCAGCATGTGGCCATCTTTGTGAGTAGCTGCAGAGGACCATTGAGTGAGGCCGAAGGAGGAAGTGAGTGTTAGAAGTTTATAGACAAATCAGTGAGAGGTGTCAATGGGGATGTTAAAGTCACCCATGATGATGGTGGGGATGTCGGTGGAAAGGAGATGTAGTAGCCAGGTAGTGAAATGGTCAAAAAAGGCAGTGGCTCGCCCTGGGGGGCGATAAATGACAGCCAGTTGGAGGTTGCAAGGGGAGTAGATGCGTACGAAGTGCACCTCAAAAGAGGGGAGAGTAACCGAGGGTGGTAGTGGAATTGGTGTAAAGGAGCATTGGTCAGACAGGAGTAAACCAACTCCTCCACTATGCTTGTTACTGGGGCGGGGGGTGTGAGAGAGTTGGAGACCACCATAAGAAAGTGCAGCAGGAGAGGCAGTATCAGAGGGGGTGAGCCAGGTTTTTGTGATGACGAGGAAGGAAATTTTATTAGTGATGAAATGTATGGATGTAGGAAAGTTTATTGTACACAGAGTGAGCGTTCCATAGAGCTCTTGTTAGTGGGACTGGGGGAACGGGGGCTGGGTGAATGGGTATAAGGTTAGAAGGGTTGCGGAAATTAGTGTAAGGGCTCTTCTCCACTGGCGTTTTTTTTCTCCAAATTCCATTGCATGGAAAAACGGATTGCAATCTGTCAAAGGGTTTCATATGATGCAGTCTCCATTTCCCTGTTGTTTTCAGACTCTACACGGGCTCTCCTTGAAATTGCAACATGCTGCGATTTGATGCGATTCTCAGCTCTCTCACCCCCATGCAATCCTATGGGGGTGAGAAAAAAGTCAGAATCCGGGTGGCATGCGCATGTCACATGGATCCTGACACTTGCATACCGCGTCAGACTGGCTACCGGAGGAATCTCCAGTAAAACCAGTCCTGGCCGCGGTTACATGCACTGAACTCCGGAGCTGTCACCTGAGCTCCAGACTGCAGCCTGAATAGCGAGCGCCGAGTGATTGATTCCCCGGCGATTGCTGTTCAGGTCAGCACAGCTGCAAACAGATCAGGCAGATCTCTGGATCTCAGGTTACAGCTCCGGAGCTCAGTGCAGGTAACCGCGGCCAGGACTGGTTTTACAGGAGATTTCTCCGTAGCCAGTCCTACGCTGCTTACCTAAAAACTCACATAGCACTCGCATGATGCTCACATGTCATACGGATGCTATGTGAGGAAAAAAACACACACCGTAAGCAGATCACACGCAGATCACACGCAGGATACTCGACTCACATTTTGAGCCGAGTATCGCTGTGATTTTTTACACGCCAGTGGAGAAAAGCCCTAAGGCCTCTTGTCCACTGGCGTTTTTTTAATCACAGCAATACTCGGTTCAAAATGTGAGTCGAGTATCCTGCGTGTGATCTGCATGTGATCTGCGTACGGTGTGTGTTTTTTTTCCTCACATAGCATCCGTATGACATGTGAGCGTCATGCGAGTGCTATGTGAGTTTTTAGGTAAGCAGCGTAGGACTGGCTACGGGAGAAATCTCCTGTAAAACCAGTCCTGGCCGCGGTTACCTGCACTCAGCTCCAGAGCTGTAACCTGAGCTCCAGCGTCTGCCTGATCTGTTTGCAGCTGTGCTGACCTGAACAGCAATCGCCGGGGAATCAGTCACTCGGCGCTCGCTGTTCAGGCTGCACTCTGGAGCTCAGGTGACAGCTTCGGGGTTCAGTGCATGTAACCGCGGCCAGGACTGGTTTTACAGGAGATTTCTCCGGTAGCCAGGCTGACCCATTATGCAAGTGTCAGGATCCGTGTGACATGCGCATGCCACCCGGATTCTGACTTGCATGGGGGTGAGAGAACTGAGAATCGCATCAAATCGCAGCATGCTGCGATTTCAAGGAGAGCCCGTGTATCGTCTGAGAAAAACAGGGAAATGGAGACAGCCTCATTTGAAACGATTTGCAAGATTGCAAACCGTTTTTCAATGCGAGGGAATTTGCAGGAAAAAACGCTAGTGGAGAAGAGGCCTAAGGGCTCTTCTCCACTTGCGTGTAAAAAATCACAGCGATACTCGGCTCAAAATGTGAGTCGAGTATCCTGCGTGTGATCTGCGTGTGATATGCGTACATTGTGTGTTTTTTTTCCTCACATAGCATCAGTATGACATGTGAGCGTCATGCGAGTGCTATGTGAGTTTTTAGGTAAGCAGTGTAGGACTGGCTACGGGAGAAAACTCCTGTAAAACTAGTCCTGGCCGCGGTTACCTGCACTGAGCTCCAGAGCTGTAACCTGAGCTCCAGCATCTGCCTGATCTGTCTGCAGCTGTGCTGACCTGAACAGCAATCGCCGGGGAATCCATCACTCGGCGCTCACTGTTCAGGCTGCACTCTGGAGCTCAGGGGACAGCTCGGGGTTCAGTGCAGGTAACCGTGGCCAGGACTGGTTTTACAGGAGATTCCTCCGGTAGCCAGTCTGACACGGTATGCAAGTGTCAGGATCCGTGTGACATGCGCATGCCACCCGGATTCTGACTTGCATGGGGGTGAGAGAGCTGAGAATCGCATCAAATCGCAGCATGCTGCGATTTCAAGGAGAGCTTGTGTATCGTCTGGAAAAAAAGGGGAAATGGAGACAGCATCATTAGAAACCATTTGCAAGATTGCAAACCGTTTCTCAATGCGAGGGAATTTGCATGAAAAAAACGGTAGTGGAGAAGAGGCCTTAGGCTGGAATCACACTTGTGTGTGTAAAATCGGTCCGAGTCTCATGCTAGAAAGTAGCATGAGCTCTGTTCACGTTATGATCAGTGTGCAATGCAACAGCAATGCGAGTCTGTGATTTTTCAATTGATTGTAGTCCGTGTGCAATCCGTGTTTGATACGTATGTGATCCATTTTTATTCTCAGCAGCTATGTCATCTGCCATTCAGCTCTGCTATATGGCCGCTGACAGCAGACACAGACAAAGCCATGTAGCAGAGCTGAATGGCCGCTGACAGCAGACACAGACAGAGCCGCGCGATCAGAATGAAGTCGGATGAACTTCACCCGACTTCATTGTCATCCCGCGACTCTGTCTGTGTGTCATGGCCTGAATTTCGGTCACTAGTGTAGATCTCACCGGTGACCGCAAATCCCCTGAGTGACTGTATTGATCTGCGCCATCAGCGGTGCCGTCACTGAGGTTATCCATGGCCACAGCTGAAGTGCTTCTGCTGAGAGCGGTGGCCGTGGGTAACCTGAGTGACGGCACCGCTGATAGCGCGACTCACTTCAGTTGTTGCGGGGAGCTCGCAGAGAGCAGTCGTGGTCTGTTACCGCTCTCTGTCAGCTTCTGATGCAGCAGAGCTGAAAGCGTCGTGGATCATCTGTGGATTACGTTGGACCTAGAGGGGTATTTGGGGACTTGAATAAAGTGGTGAAAGAGGGTGGTTTTTTTTTGTCATTTATTTCAAATAAATGATTTTTGGGTGTATGTCTTTATTTTCTTTAACTTACAGGTTAATCATGGAAGGCATCTCGGGGAGATGCCAGCCATGATTAACCTAGGACTTAATGGCAGCTATGGGCTGCTGCCATTAACTCCTTATTACCCCGATTGCCACCGCACCAGGGCAATTTGCATCTAATGGATTCGGCAATTCCGGGCGGCTGCTGGCTGATATTTTTAGGGTGGGGTCTCCCCATAACGTGGCGCTCCCCATCCTGACAATACCAGCCTCCAGCCGTATGGCTTTACCTTGGCTGGTATGAAAATTGGGGGGAACCGCACGCCGGTTTTTAAAATTATTTATTTATTTAATTTACTGCATATAGACCCGCCCACCGGCGGATGTGATTGGTTGCAGTGAGACAGCTGTCACTCAATGTGGGGGCGTGTCTAACTGCAACCAATCATAGGCGATGGTGGGCAGGGAAAGCAGTGAATACTAGATGGATTAATGATCGGCCGGCTTTTTCAAAAGAGAAATAGCCACCTGAGCTTTGTGACAGCCGTGCAGCGCCGCGCTGGTGATCGGGGATCGGTGAGTATGAGAGAGAGGGGGAGAGGGATAGACAGAAAGAGAGAGATAGAGACCGACGACAGGGAGACAGAGAGACTGACAGACAGAGACAGAGATTGACCGACATTGACAGACCTCACTCATTTGCAGTGTTTTCTGCAACATGCGATAAATGTATTTATAAAAATGGATGTCACTAGGATGGTGTGTGTGCCGTCCGTGTGACATCCGTTTATTTTCATGCACCCATAGACTTGCATTGGAGTGACTTGCGTGAGAAACTCATCAAAACGCAGCATGCTGCGATTTTTTTCTCAGTCCAATTTGGACTGAGAAAAAAATAGCAGATGGGAGCTGCCTCATTGATTAACATGGGTCCGAGTGCAATGCGAGAATTTCTCGCATTGCACTCGTGTGAGTTAAACGCAAGTGGAAAGCCGGCCTTAGGCCTCTTCTCCATTAGCGTTTTTTCTCTCCTAATTCCATCGCATTGAGAAACGGATTGCAATCTTGCAAATGGTTTCTAATGATGCTGTCTCCATTTCCCTGTTTTTCTCAGACGATACACGGGCTGTCCTTGAAATCGCAGCATGCTGCGATTTGATGTGATTCTCAGCTCTCTCACCCCCATGCAAGTCAGAATCCGGGTGGCATACGCATGTCACACGGATCCTGACACTTGCATACCGCGTCAGACTGGCTACCGGAGGAATCTCCAGTAAAACCAGTGCTGGCCGCGGTTACATGCACTGAACCCCGGAGCTGTCCCCTGAGCTCCAGAGATCAGCCTGAACAGAGAGCGCCGAGTGATGGATTCGCCGGCGATTGCTGGTCAGGTCAGCACAGCTGCAGACAGATCAGGCAGAAGACTGGAGCTCAGGTTACAGCTCTGGAGCTCAGTGCAGGTAACCGTGGCCAGGACTGGTTTTACAGGAGATTTCTCCCATAGCCAGCCCTACACTGCTTATCTAAAAACTCACATAGCACTCACATGACGCTCACATTTCATACGGATGCTATGTGAGGAAAAAAACACACACTGTACGTATATTACACGCAGATCACACGCAGGATACTCGACTCACATATTGAGCCGAGTATCGCTGTGATTTATAAAACGCTAGTGGAGAAGAGGCCTTAAGGGGGCTTTACACGCTACGATATCGTTAATGTTTTATCGTCGGGGTCACGTTGTTAGTGACGCACATCCGGCGTCATTAACGATATCGCAGCATGTGACACTTACCAGCGACCTTAAGCGACCTCAAAAATGGTGAAAATCGTTCACCATGGAGAGGTCGTTCCAAAACCAAAAATCGGTAATGGTTGATTACTGATGTTGTTCGTCGCTCCTGCGGCAGCACACATCGCTGTGTGTCACACCGCAAGAGCGAGGAACGTCTCCTTACCTGCCGCCGGCCGCAATGCGGAAGGAAGGAGGTGGGCGGGATGTTACGTCCTGCTCATCTCCGCCCCTCCACTTTGATTGGCCGGCCGCTTAGTGACGTTGCGGTGATGTGGCTGTGATGCCGAACGTCCCTCCCCCTTGAGGGAGGGATTGCTTGGCAGTCACAGCGACATCGCCGACCAGGTAAGTGCGCTACGGCAGCGACCACACGATATCGCACACACGACGGGGGCGGGTGCGTACACACTCGATATCGCTAGCAATTGCTAGCGATGTCGTAGCGTGTAAAGCCTGCTTTAAAGTTTGGATGGCAGTTAGATGTAACAATAGGGATGTGGTGAGGAGGGCCAAGATTTGGGGAGATGTCCCCAGCAGTGAGGAGAAGCAGAGAGAGTGTTAGTAGGTGGGAGCAGAAGAGGCCATGAGGTGGCCGTGTGTGTCTGAAGACACAGGGTGAAAAGTGGAGGAACAGATCAGAGGAGAGGGTGAGATAGGTGGGGAGGATGGAGGGAGAGATGAATAGCTCATTACTGAGTGTAGGGATTAGAGGGGAAAAAAGAAAGTGAAGTATTATAGGGGTGAAAGTAAAAACACACTGAAACATTGTTTACTTTGACTATGTATCCAGTTACCTTACGGTCCCTTTCAGCCCAGTTCTGGCCTAATTCATTTTCTGCACACTTATAGATCCACACTTAGTGATCCACACGCCGACAGTGTCTCGGGCCGACAGTGTGGTACAGATATATAGTGTTAGCAAGGCACTCAGGTGGATCACAGAAAGGAGGGGCTGGTGCTCTTCTTAATTGCTTATATCAAAGCTGAACCCAGCTGATGGATAGCATAGGCAGAGATAACAGGGGGTCATAAAGAAAAGTGAGAATGGAGGTTCATAGAGTGGTCACTTACAGACATACCAATTGCACAGAAATCAGGGTACACAAGGAAAGGCAATTCATAAAAAAGATGAGTAGTTGGCAGACATACCAATTGCACAGAAAGCAGGGTACACAAAGAAAGGCAATTTATGGAAAACATGAGTAGTTGGCAGACATACCAATTGCATAGAAAGCAGGGTACACAAGGAAAGGCAATTCATGGAAAAGATGAGTAGTTGGCAGACATACCAATTGCACAGAAAGCAGGGTACACAAAGGAAGGCAATTTATGGAAAACATGAGTAGTTGGCAGACATACCAATTGCACAGAAAGCAGGGTACACAAAGAAAGGCAATTTATGGAAAACATGAGTAGTTGGCAGACATACCAATTGCATAGAAAGCAGGGTACACAAGGAAAGGCAATTCATGGAAAAGATGAGTAGTTGGCAGACATACCAATTGCATAGAAAGCAGGGTACACAAGGAAAGGCAATTCATGGAAAAGATGAGTAGTTGGCAGACATACCAATTGCACAGAAAGCAGGGTACACAAAGAAAGGCAATTTATGGAAAACATGAGTAGTTGGCAGACATACCAATTGCACAGAAAGCAGGGTACACAAAGAAAGGCAATTTATGGAAAACATGAGTAGTTGGCAGACATACCAATTGCATAGAAAGCAGGGTACACAAGGAAAGGCAATTCATGGAAAAGATGAGTAGTTGGCAGACATACCAATTGCACAGAAAGCAGGGTACACAAGGAAAGGCTATTCATGGAAAAGATGAGTAGTTGACAGACATAACAATTGCACAGAAAGCAGGGTACACAAGGAAAGGCAATTCATGCAAAAGATGAGCAGTTGGCAGACAAACCAATTGCATAGAAAGCAGGGTACACAAGGAAAGGCAATTCATGGAAAAGATGAGTAGTTGGCAGACATACCTGTGAAGAGAGCAGACACGATAATTAGATGATGGAGAGTAGAGATGATGATGAATGAATAAGTGCATAATCAGATTTTCTGGCCTAATTCATTTTCTGCACACTTATAGATCCACACTTAGTGATCCACACGCCAACAATTTACCCAAAGCACACCTCCAAATTATGTATGAACCATTTAGGGAAGAAGCAGGCAGCTGGTATTCTATCTGTAATGGAGAGGCCAGACCAGTCACCACATCTCAACCCTATTGAGCTATTGTGGGAGCAGCTTGACCCTATGGTATGCAAAAAGTGCCCATCAAGCCAATCCAACTTTTGGGAGGGGCTTCTGGAAGCATGGGGTGAAATATGTCCAGATTACCTCAGCAAATGAACAGCTAGCATGCCAAAGGTCTGCAAAGCTGTAATTGCTGCAAAGGGAGCATTCTTTGACAAAGCAAAGTTTGAAGAAGAAAATTATTATTTCAAGTATAAATCATTATTTCGAACCTAGTCAATGTCTGGACTATATTTTCTATGCATTATGCAACTCATTTGATAGATAAAAGTATGACAAAGCAAAAAAAACACATTTTTGAATATTTAATTATAACATGTTATAATGCACTGTTACATACCAATTTTAGTAAGAAACATGTCCTCCTTTAGCAGATATTAAATTTTCAATGCCTTTTGGCATGGATTCTACCAAGTTGTTGCTTAAATTCTTCAATTCTTCATCATGGAACCACACTTGTATGGCACTGTGTATCATGCGTTCTTTGGTTGTACAGTCCATTTTGCCAAGACATCTCTTCACAATGCTCCACAAATTTTCTATAGGATGTAAGTCTGGTGAATTGCCAGGCCAGTCCACCACTTTTACTTTATTTTCTTCCAGGAATTTCTTCACACACTTGGAATAGTGGCATGGAGCCAAATCTTGTTGGAATGCCCCTTCAAATTTACGCATGAATGTCATAATAAAACGTTTTAAAACGTCTATGTATTTGGATGAATTCATCATACCATCAACAGGAAATACGCTCCCTGTACCATCAGCTGTAAAAAATCTCCAAAACATCTGTTTTTGAGGGTGTTTTACAGTTACTTGAATATGATCAGCTCGTAATGGTTCATTTTTGCTTCTTCTAACAACACTTGCTCTGTACCCTTGAACAAAAATGATGGGTTTCATCACTGAAAATTACCTTTTTCTACTGCCTAGTTGTCCAAAATGTATATTTTTTTGCCCATGCGAGTCATTTTGCCTTAATTGGAGACGTCAGAAGTTGTTTCTTTACTGGCTTTGCTGCCCTCCGACCAACTTCCAGAAGCCTGCGCCGTACAGTTGAATTGCTCAAATCAATACCTGCAGCGAACAAGTCTCTTCGGAGGTCTTTACTTGTTTTTCTTGCATTAATTTTACTATTTCTGATAAGTGTTTTATCAGTTCTTGGTGTTTGTTTTCCTTTTTCTTCCACATTTCCCTTTTCAAAGCAGTTAAAACTGGTTTGAATCATTGACTGGTAACCAACTTACAATTTTACTTAAAAAATGCTTTGTCCCAATTAATTTGCACAGCACTATATATATATATATAACGTGGTCGGCTGCACGGCAGAAGACACGGGATCCAGGAACCAATGGTCACAGCACACGGTTTATTACACAAACCAAAAGTCCAAAAACAATACACATGTGTTCCCCTGGCAGAAACTCAGGGAGTTGTGTTCACTCCCTCACACTAGGGCTCCACGCCCATGTTCCTGTTTCCTTTTAACCCTCCTTTCAGCCTGCAGGGAACCAGCATTAACCCTGGAGTGGAGTTGCTTTCTATACATGGAGGGAGCACAACCGGGGCGAGACGTACCGGCCGTCATAGATAACCCCGGTCACAGTCTCACATACCCCCCCCCCTCAGTTCAAGCGTGCGGGGTTGAACTCCCGCCATCAAACACGGGCCGCGGGACAAGGCATCGGCGTTGCCCTGCAACCTACCAGCCCGGTGTTCAACCGTAAACCAGAAGTTCTGCAGAGAAAGGAACCACCGGGTAACCCGGGCATTTCGTTCCTTGGCGGACCTCATCTAGACCAGCGGAGAGTGATCCGTCACCAAGCGAAACTGTCGTCCCTGCAGGTAATAGCGTAGGGACTCCAAGGCCCACTTGATCGCCAGGCACTCCTTCTCCACTACGCTATAATTCCGCTCGGGAGGGGTGAGCTTCCTACTTAAGAAGGTGACGGGGTGTTCCTCCCCCTGAACCACCTGAGAAAGCACTGCCCCCAGGCCGACCTCAGAGGCGTCAGTCTGTACTATGAACTCCTTCCGGAAATCAGGGTTGACAAGAACGGGCTGTCCGCACAGGACCCCCTTCAGGGCCCGGAAGGAGTCCTCGGCCTGCGGAGTCCAGCGCACCATGACGGACTTCTTGCCTTTGAGAAGGTCCGTCAAGGGGGCTGATAGTCCCGCAAAATTTTTTACAAACCTCCTGTAGTACCCCACGATACCCAGGAAGGCCCTAACCTGCTTCGTGGTCAGGGGTCTAGGCCACTTCTGGATCGCCTCAACTTTGTTAATTTGGGGCTTAATCACTCCTTGGCCTATTACGTAGCCCAAGTAGCGGGCTTCCGTGAGCCCCAACGCACATTTCTTGGGATTGGCTGTCAATCCGGCTGTTCGGAGCGCGGTCACCACCGCTTGTACCTGTTCCAAGTGGGTCTGCCACTCAGAGCTGTAAATAATGATGTCATCAAGGTACACTGATGCATACGCCTGGTGGGGTTCCAGCACCAAGTCCATCAGCCTCTGGAACGTGGCCGGAGCGCCATGTAACCCAAAAGGCAAGACAACATAGTGGAAGAGACCCTCCGGCGTAACAAAAGCGGTTTTCTCCTTGGCGGACTCCGTCAGTGGCACCTGCCAATACCCCTTGGTCAGGGCGAGCGTGGTGAAATATCGCGCCTGTCCCAGCCTATCAATCAGCTCATCCACCCGGGGCATGGGGTAGAGATCGAACTTGGATATTTTGTTCAATCTCCTAAAGTCATTGCAGAACATTAAGGAGCCATCGGGTTTTGGTATTAGGACAATGGGACTAGCCCATTCACTCCGGGATTTTTCGATGACCCCCAGGCGTAGCATTGTCTTCACTTCCTCTGATATGGCTTGTGTTCGAGCCTCCGGCACCCGGTATGGCTTCAGGCGTACCTTCAGGTGAGGCTCGGTGACAATGTCATGTCGTATCAGACTGGTCCTACCAGGCAGCTCGGAGAAGACATCGGGGTTCTGCTGAACCAGCCGTCTGGCCTCTCGCCTCTGTTGCTTGGTGAGGGCTTCTCCAATCCTTACTTCCGGTTCGTCCTCTCTGGAGGTCGCTGGAGCCGGGTTTGAACGACCCGAAGAGGAGGGAGATGGGGAAAAATCAACCATCAGGCTTTCCCGTTCCTTCCAAGGTTTTAACAGGTTGACATGGTATATTTGTTCAGGTTTCCGCCTACCGGGCTGCAATACTTTATAGTTGACCACCCCGACTCTTTCCTTTAGCTCGTAGGGGCCTTGCCACTGAGCCAGGAATTTCCTCTCCGCCGTGGGGATCAATACCAACACCCGATCCCCGGGTTTAAAGGTCCGCACGGTGGCTTGTCTATTGTAGCGGCCGCTTTGCACGGCCTGAGCCTCCTGTAAATGCTCCTTCACAATTGGCATGACTGCGCTTATGCGGTTCTGCATTCCTAAAATGTGTTCAATCACACTTTTATGGGGGGTGGGCTCTTGCTCCCATGTTTCCTTTGCCAGGTCCAACAATCCCCGGGGATGTCGCCCGTATAACAACTCAAAAGGCGAAAACCCCGTGGATGCCTGTGGCACCTCTCGGATGGCAAACATCAAATAGGGAAGCATCATATCCCAGTCTTTCCCGTCTTTGGAAATCACCCTTTTGAGCATGGTTTTCAGGGTTTTATTGAATCGCTCCACTAAACCGTCCGTCTGAGGATGATACACAGACGTACGCAACTGCTTGATCTGGAGTAGCCGGCATAGCTCTTTGGTCACTTTAGACATGAATGGGGTCCCCTGATCCGTAAGGATCTCCTTGGGCAACCCCACCCGGCAGAACACAGCAAACAACTCCCGAGCTATAAGCTTCGCCGCAGTATGTCTGAGAGGTATCGCCTCTGGATACCGGGTGGCATAGTCAACGATCACTAGGATGTGTTGGTGCCCTCGAGCGGACTTTACGAGGGGCCCCACCAGATCCATCCCTATCCGTTCAAAAGGGACTTCTATAATGGGTAATGGTACCAACGGACTGCGAAAGTGGGCCAGGGGTGCGGTAAGCTGACACTCCGGGCAGGTTTCGCAGAACCGTTTTACCTCCCCAAAGACCCCAGGCCAATAGAACCTTTGCAATATTCGCTCCTGCATTTTCTTGACCCCTAGGTGGCCACTCATCAGGTGTTTATGAGCCAAGTCGAGGACCCGCCGGCGATATGGCTGGGGCACCACCAACTGCTCTACCCCCATGCCCCGTATTTCATCTACCCGGTAGAGTAAATCCTGTTTAAGAGCGAAATGGGGGTACCTTACCTGGGCACCGGGCAGCTGTGCCACCCCGTCAACCACTGTCACCCGACTCCGGGCATGTATTAATGTAGGGTCCTGGAGTTGGGCTGTCCCAAACGTATCCGGGGACGCCTCCAACTCCGGGATGGGCTCGACCATCTCAGCCTCTCCTGCCAATACCTCTAGGGGCGACCTATCGGGTTCACATTCTGTCCCTATCATGGGGACCCCTACGGCAGGCGTCCCGGATTCGGGATTGTCGGGCTCAGGTCCCGGACTGTCCAATATCTGAGGGGACTTAGGAGGCCCCTTCCATAGAGTCCAAAAATACGGCAGATCCCTTCCTAGGATCACATCATAGGGAAGAGTGTTAATAAGTCCCACCTCATGTTGCACCTCACCGCAGGGTGCTGTGATGGTGACAATCCCTGTGGGATAGTCTCGGCGGTCCCCATGTATGCAAACCACCCCCACGGTACGTCCTGTGGCCTTTACTTCAGCCCTTAGGGTTGATCGCACAAGGGTCACTAAGCTTCCGGAATCCAACAAGCCTGTAACCGGACATCCATTCACCTGTATTTGGCACAAGTGGGGCTCAGTCTCCGGGGAGACAAGGTCCGCGGTACACACCACCTGAGCTTACATTGAAACCCGCCGGGTAACCCCACAATCCATGGGCTCCGCGGTGAGTGGACACTGGGCTTCCATATGTCCCACCCGCTGGCACCACCAACATCTAATAGGGAACTAAACCCCCTTGACGAGTTGTCGTTTAGGGTACATAGCCTTCCGGACCTCAGGGACGGCGGGCGCGGCCTCAGACGGGACGGTAGCGGACTCCCGCACCGGTGTCAGCGGTGGGTCCTTGGCCCGAGGCTTGGAGGGGCCGGACCGACGGGCGGCACGCAAAGTCTCAGTGTCCCGTATCAAGTCCTGCGTAGCCACATGCCGCTCCACCAGGCACACTAATTGGTCCAGGGTACTTGAGTCGCCCTGTCCTACCCACCGTTGAATGGTGACGGGTAAAGTGCGCACAAAGCGATCAACCACTACCCTTTCCACCATTTGCGCAGGGCTCAGAGTGTCAGGCTGCAACCACTTCTTTGCCAGATGCAACAAGTCATAGGCCTGGGAGCGTACGGGTTTGACTTCCTCATAGAACCACTGATTTACCCACTGAGCCCGTACATAGGTATTCACCCCCAACCGAGCAAGTATTTCGGCTTTCAGGGTCGCATATTCTATGGCGTCCTCGGTATAGAGGTCCAGGTACGCTTTTTGGGGCTCCCCCGTCAGATAGGGCGACAATACCTCAGCCCACTGGGGGGGTCGGCAGCTTTTCCCGCTCGGCCACCCGCTCAAACACCGCCAGGAACGCTTCCACATCATCCCCCGGGGTCATCTTTTGCAACGCTTGTCTCACCACTTTCCGGACGCTGCCGTCTCCACCCGGTCCCGGGGTTGTTGCTGCCGGTCCGGCACGGATCGACTTGGCCAGGAGAACCATCTGTTCTTGGTGCCTTTGTTCCTGCAATTTCAAGGATTGCTGCTGACGATCCAACGACCGGAGCAGGTGTGCATTGGTCTGTTGCTGCTGTGCATTAGCCTGTTGTTGCTGTGCATTAGCCTGCTGTTGCTGTGCATTAGCCTGAGCCAGCTGCTTTAGTATGTCCTCCATGGCGTCGCCGGGTTTGGGCTGTAGTATAGCCGCTCGAATCCAGGGATGGATGCTACACCTCACCGGGCTGGCATGCCCGCGTTCTCCACCATCTGTGAGGTAACGTGGTCGGCTGCACGGCAGAAGACACGGGATCCAGGCACCAATGGTCACAGCACACGGTTTATTACACAAACCAAA